>NC_133911.1:9170655-9511369 GCF_964199755.1 Larus michahellis
CACAAAAAATACATAAGCTAGGAAAAAAAATACAAATATCACTAACATCACAGAGTGAAATGGATCAACCCTGTTTCTTCTCTTAGGAACTATTCTGAAAAATAGCTATCATCTTGGTACACCTTATTTTCCCTATACAGTGCTGACCTTAGGATAGAGCGTGAACAGACACTATTATATAATTTATGGTAAATGCAACTACAAAGCATTTGTTCATACAGAAAGACATAATTCTACAAAAGCACGGAGAACAGCTTGCTGAGACTGGCTTTCATGGCTCCAGATTTTTCAAATGCTTTCTCTATGACCTTGTCCTGCAATACACGTGGAAGCTGCAATATGTCTTTGCCTTATTTTATACCGGCAGCTGAACATTAAACTCTGGAAATTTCTTATCCCACAAGCAACAGCTCAGAAAACAAGTTCAAGGCCACGCCATCCAAGAACTTAAAAAAATCAACATCTAGGATTGCCTGGTGATATTTCGAAATCTGTTAGAAAAGACTTTATTTTTCATTCTTTAAATGCTGAAGGTATTAGCTTTGATCTACTGGAAAAATTTTACTGATGTTATTCGCTTGCAGGTTATACTAAGTGCTTAAGGTGATTAGAAGCTGCTCATCTAACTTACTTATCCAAGTAATTTGCAACAGAGTAATGATCATCTGGAATCTCCGCTGCTGCAGTCTGTGGGCTTTCATTTACCTGGTAATCTGTAAAAAGAGAACTATTAAAACCAAGATCACATTTTAATTTGTTTTTGTGCATGCTTAGAAACACTGTTTCTCTGGATCTTAACAGCAAAAAATCCTAACAGAAGCGTACCATTGCCATATTGGTAAACAAGCACCGACAGACAACATACCTGGAGGCAGCCGGGAAGCTATTGCTTTAGTCATCTACACCAGTAAAATATTATAGTGGGTATTTTTACTTGTAGTAGATGATCTACCTCAGGTTGGGGAGAAATCTAAAGCTGTTTCAAGCCAAGACACACTCAATTCTTAGGAGAAATTAACTGGTTATCTGATGGCAAATTTTCTTCCGTGAATGTAATGGTTACCTCAGCCAATCTGAAGCACTCTGGCATGCCTTGAACTGAGATAATTCAATAATCCACTAAGCATCTACAGTGTTTCAAAGACATCTTGAAATATTTCTACATTCCTTAATACTATTCGAAATTACCTACCTTGATACTTTGGCTTCTGAAAATCAGATTCTTTCTCCTATCGAACAAAGAAATTTAAGTCAGAAATTTGCTTAATGACAGCGATGCTCGCCAGGGAGAAAGAGAACAGATTACACCCCAATTTTTCTCCGGAATTAAAAGCTTAGAAGCAGAGCCAATGCATTACAACGTTTGTGCCTCTGGTCCTACAGCAAATCTCTCAGGCATCGAGACAGAGATCTTCTGAGGGTGGAAAACAGCCCTATTTCCTGGCACGGGGGTAGCTGACTGCTGTTCTAAGGTTCAGATATGAAACTTCATGGAAGCGCAGCACAGTGTGCTTCCGGGGGCCTTGACGCACTCAGTACAGCTCCTATACTCTAGCTGACCCAGAAACACTTCGACGTGTAGAAACACTCTCACATTTACCTTAAGAACGACAAAGCTGTTATAAAAAAGAATCCAAATTCTATACTCTGTTAGGAAAAACAACGCCCAGATTTTAAGCTAGACTGCTGAGGGTGACACTCAGTTAGTGTATGTCATGGAGCCTCTCTCTCTCTTTCTTTTTTCCCTTTTTCTTTTTTTTATTTTTTGTTGAGAAACAGTAATGTTAATTATCTAAGCCTGTGATGCCTGAGGAAAAAACAGATTTAAAAAAATAAAAATCAAAACCAAAACACCCTAACCTTTCCAGCTTGAACAACTTCTTGCATCTCCGTTAGAGCTGCCAGCTGTCCTTGCAGAACTTTTGTTTCTTCCTTCTTCTGTTTCTCTGTTTCTTTTGTTGCTGCCTTTTTCTGCGTCTGTCAAGAAATACTCTTTCAATTACAAAAGTTTTTGAACCATCTGTAATATAGCAGAGATTCCAAAGCACATCAGCATAGAATAAATATCCTGCTTGCTTAAATGATTGGTCTGTTACAGTAAAACGCCTCCCTCCTCCCAAACTCCTCTGTACTAACCTGAAAGAAAGACACACCACTTCCTCTGCGATTACTGCTTCCAAGGCTAGCCAGCATAAAATGGTATTTTCCAAAATGATTGTGTATTATTTCAGAAGTACCATCTCCGTATTCTTTGTAGGCTTTATTTGGAAGAGTGTGCATATGTAATAAACCGAACACCAGCTTTTCACACTAAGTAATGTTAACAACACACCTTAAGATACTCTGCTACATGTGTCATTCCACGTCTACAGCTATGAAATCAGTACGTTGCTCAGTGGAATGCAATGTTTAAAGTAGCTACATGTGTTCTAGTATCTTATTACGTACCTTAATTTCAGCTTCAGAAAGTTTACCATCTATTTTAGTAAATCCATCAAAGAGTGTTTTATAGAGAACAGTCTTGCGAATGCTGGCATCATCGGGAGGAAGATATTCCAGTATAGCAGTCCTGTGCTTCTTGTACATATCAAAGATAATCCGCAACGCTACATCACGAACTTCATAAACTCTGTGTTCCAAAGCTCCTGTTGCAAACTGAAAAGAAAAAAACAAAATTATGCCTCTCGTTTCCCATGGGTTTTTTAAGGACTTAGTTATTAGCCTTTGACAATTATTTCACTGCAGCAGGAAAAATCTTTACACAGACAGGTTTTTCCAAATGGTTTTTGACCCAGTGATTCTTTCTTTCTGTATTGGCATCTTGCTTCCTCTTAAAGTTGTGTGTTGCACCTCCAAGAGGCTCATAAATTCTCTTTAGTAATTCATGAAGCACTCCAAAACAGACAGACAGGCCTTAATAAAACAGCAACAAAAAAAAGGCTCCGTGTGCTGTAAACTCAGACTCCTACCTTCATGACATTGCCGACAGTAAACCCAGAGTTTTCTGTTCCCATGTCTTTCAAGAGGCATTCCACTAATTCCACTTGACTCATTGCTAGATGTGTTGGGGAGTTCGGTTTTAACGGTTGAACCAAATGAACTGGAACAATCTGAAGAGGTTTAACTTCACTACACAGTGCCATTTCCTACAAACATACAGAGAGCCAGGGTGCATTTAGGAATGCTAAATGAGGAAAGGTAACTGTCTTTGCAAAGTAGAGTTATTCTAAGTTACTTACAACAAGTTAAGTAAAATGAAATAAACCTTCTATAAGAAGTAGCTGCTGCTTTATTACTTTAGCAGCCAGCAGTTGCTTGCAAAGGCTTTAAGGAGAAGATTATACAGATGTTTGGTCTTGCTTTTGGCGTCCAAGAGAAAGCTACCGAGAAATCGATAAAATCTTCAGACATACTCAGATGAGCTATACAACTGGACTGTAAGAAATATTTCAAGAACTCCATCTCAAACTGAACTGTATGAGGAGGAGGTAGATGAGAAGTGTCACAAAGGATACAAAGTCTTGACAATGCATCAAGATGGATTTCAGAGTGTTTCAGAAGACATATGCCATCTTAGAATTTCTCACTGTATATTGCAATGAGCCCTAAGGGCTAAATTCTGCTGTTATTCAAAGCTCAAAGTTTATTTCTTTGCAGGCAGCAGAATGTTTAACAACCGAAAGCAGCCCTCCTCCCCGCTCCTGTCAGCAGAGAGACACTCAAGCAGATGATGGTGTCCCACGGTCCCTCCTCCTGAGGGCCAGATGCAGTTGTAACCGGGCTGGCTGCTCTGCTTTGGGTACACTTATTTCTAGAAGTACATGGCACCTTCCCTAGGGAGCTGCTTATTCTGGCAGTGCATCGTCTATTAACAGCCACACAAAATAAACACATTTTCCTTCTCCGCAGGCCATGTACTGTCTACAAAAATACATTTGTAACCATGTTCTGATTTCCTTTCTCATTCAATTACAAAATCTATTATAAACAAGCCAAGCAGTAGTAATAAAGTAACCTGTCACCTTTGGGGTCCCAGTAACACACCAGATCATTTCACACAATAACCCTGTTAAAATTTTAGTTCCGTCTACAGTGAAAGGAAAGTCTTTGCCCTCCACGTGTGGATGCAAGCAAGGGTAAGCAACCCAGAGCCAGTAACTCACTGGGGACTGAATTAACGCATTTCCACGCAGAACTACTGTTCTTTTTTAATAAATTCTACTGGAAAACAGAGCCCGTAATCCTCTAGCAGCTATTCACAGCTGCTCCTTGTCAGCATTGAGCAAGGAATGGCCTGCGTATTTAAAAACGGACATCTTCTTTATGGCTTTTCCTAAGTTGACTGTCAAAAACGCAACCAAATCGCAACCCAGCTGAGGAGTATGCTGTACCTTCTTGCTCTCGGCTCTGCAGATCACTTGCAACTAAGAAGAAGAACACAAGAGTTACACCTTTCCTGCATCTGCAGCAGCTGCTGACACCCCACACTGTCCCCACAACAAAGGTGACAACACACTGCTAGAAAAAACACTGCAAAGATACCAAGTTGGTGCTACCACTTTGCCTGCCATATAATGCATAATCCTTTACAGCAGCAAACTCTGGAGTTGAAAACAAGCCTGATTAGGCGTTATCCACCTGTAAGCTCTGTGACATTCTTAATGCAAATCAAACCGTAATTTGAAGAGAAACACCTACCTGAATAAAGTTAGAAGCCAGAAGGCGAAGACGGGATGAAGAGTCTCCTGTTCTAGAAAGCAAATTTGGAAGCGTTTTTTCCACACAATGAGAAGTTTCTAGTTTTCCTAGTTTATGTTTTGGTATATATTGCGTAATGATCATTTTTAAAAGTTTCAGGGAAGCTTGAAAAACCTAAGTTAAAAAGAAAAAGGAACCACTGAATAAAAACACCACACAGATGCCTGTTTTCAGACAATATTGTAAAATCTTTTCTGTAGTTCAGAATTACAGTAACACTCTTAATGGAAGCTACTTCAGATACATGTTTTCCAGAAAACATGTCGCTAGGGCTTAGGTGAAAGGCTTCAGAATTTGTTTTATAAAGGGTAACACAGCTCTTGATTTTTTTTATTTTCTTCTTCTTTAAGGCTTATTTGAAGCCTAAGTCTCCTTAGGCTACCTGTAGACCCTCAAGTTGGAAACTAAAAGTTACTTCATTACCGAATTTCAACTTTAAAAGAAAACAAAAACAAAAACCACAAGGCTCAATCGCACTACACATTTACTGCATCAGCAGTTGTTTCTCAAGCTCATTACTCAGCCCAGGACAGAATTTTCCATGCTGCTGAATGCCAGACATTGCCCAGTCCTTGATCCTAACTAAAAGCTGACATTCCAGTTGGTTTGGGGCTTCTTTTGTTTTGGGTTTTTTTTTTTTTTTTAAAAAAACAAACTTACTCAATAGTTTTACAAACTATTTGTTCAAAGTATCTTAACCACATGGTTCTATAAGTTTGGCTGCTCGTTCTTCACCAAAGCGTTTCTTATGAAACATATCACAACTTACTGAAGACACTATGTCTTTGATGGCTCTCCTCACAAGAAAAACGGCAGCCCTCAGCATGTTCTTTAAATCATCCTTTGGAGTGTTTACTGATATTTCCACCAGCTTCTTATATACAGCTAGTAACGCATCTTCTCGATACGACCAAGTTTTGGAATATGCTCCTGAAACCTGAACACAGAACAAGTTTAACTCTTAAAAAGTCAATACTGATATTTCATTATTCATTCAACATTTATATACAGAAACAACCTCAAAAGAACATATGAGCTTAAGCATGAAATCCCTAGGTGTTTCCTGCAGGAATCTGGCATTTATTAAAAGAGTCTCCTCCTTCTGCACATTTTTTTTAAAAAGGATGAGTAAAATGGATTAACAAGTCAGGCTCAAGGAACCATTTCAGACACAGTAACCGTTTCTCTCCTTACAAAAGACCATTCACAGTGGCAAGTTATGGGTATTCTGGTACGATCTGTATGCTAAAGCAGGCTACCAGACACTATGAGCTTAGTAGCTCATTAAGTAATTACTCATAAAAGCCACAGCATCATATAAACATTGAAAACAGGCACCCATATTTCCCAGATTGAATTTTAAATCTCAGATTTTTAAGTAACAGCTCTGAACATGTAAAAATCGTATCAGTAGGTCTTTGTTGACAAAGCGCGTATCAAATCAACTCAACGCAGATCAAAATAATCTATGTGTTTATTTTGTTGTTCTTTACCAAAGCTTCTCCAAAAACTTCAATAGCAGGGCTGGCCTCCCTCAGTGCCTTCTCAGTCAGTGGTTCTGGTTCCCCAGTGATGCCGTTTCTTGGCGTATCACTGATACCCTCGGCAGTCACCTGTGGCTCAAGGTACGCAACTGCTTCATCAGGCTGCTTACAGATAGCTGGAAGAGGTCTCTCATCATAAGGTAAGAATTCAACCTAAGAAAGAAGATAAAATTTGCTATTCTAGAAATGACTTAGATGTGAAGTTGTTTCACCATTAATTGGATTAACCTCAACGCATCCCCCCCCACCCCGTCAAAGCAGTATTGCTTTACAATTCAGTACAGATGTTGAAGTTCCCCTAATAACATCGTAAAGAAATGGAATCAGTGCCTGTGAATAAAACTTTTTTCTTGTCTATTGAATACAATAAAACACACATAAAATGCCTTTTGTAGAAGTACACACGACTACAAAAGAGATCACCTGCTGATAGGAAGCCAGCAAGTCAAAAAGCTTTACTTGTTAAATTATTTCATGTCAGTATCTTGTTAAGAGAGAATTCTACTGCCATTAGCGTCAATGCAAGTCTTCCTTAGCTTTGACAAAAGCTGGAAAAGCAAAACCTAAAGATCAAGCTAACTACCTCTCTTTAGACATGAAACCAGCTCTTACCCACAGCCACATTCCAACAAATTCCCTTGCTGCTGTAGATTCATCATCTCTAAGAAGATTTATTAAGCCATTAATGGAGCAAGCAGAATTCTGCCGCCACTACATTGGCCGTGTGACCCCAATTAGTCATTTAATGTCTATTTGCTTCTATTCGTCTATTTGTAAATCAGGTGTAACGCCCTTTTGCCTCAACTTCAATGAACATTTGTAAAGCTTCCAAAGAAATTCAGGAAAGAGAAAGACCAATGCCAATTATTAGATGGGCACTGCTCAGCAACACAGTCAGCTTCAGATACTACACAAACCATGAGAATAACCACCAAAGACCTTGTTTTGGAAGGCTGAATACAAGATCATTTGCTGTGATAGATTTCTGCAGTGACAGAGGTACATACACTACTCGCATTTTCTTTGAGAAACACTTCCCCAGAGGGTGTGGGATGAGTCACAGGAGGAGGAGACTGATGGGGAACAAGGGGCTCGGCAGAAGGGGGATCTGCTGACTTCTCTTCCAGCAAAGGCTCTGGCTTCCTTGGCTCTCCTTTCTGCAGTTCTGTGCGCTCAGGAGGAGGTGAATTTGCAGCTTTTGTGCGCTGAGGATTGTCAGTATAAATCATAGGCTCCAAAGGCAATTCAGGTGGTTTTCGAACCTGAGAAAGAAGATTTTGTAAAGTGAGGTTAACAATGTACTAAAATCACAGTTAATACCGCTACAACTCTGACGGCCAACAAGATTCTACTGCTTTCAAGTAAATTTCAGACTTCATTTACAGACGTAATCTTTTCCACTGGATGCAGCTTTATGAAACAATCAGAAAATAATTCTGTGTGGATGTGTATGGGGAGAGATTATAAAGCTTCCCATTCTGAGAACAATATAAAACTATAAAACTATATTTTATCACATTAATTCTGTATGGTTAGCCACAATGCCAGCATAAGCCTGTTATGCCCCTTCAAAATACGAGAAAGTATCTTCTGAATCTGCATTGGGTAGCCCTGAAATTATGCAGAACAGTCAGGATTCCAATGTCATTTGCTTGAGACCTTAACAGTTTAATGTAGTTTAATTTATGGAGAACTAAGTATGTTCCTAAAGTGCCACGTGCAAGTCTTTGGTTAGGGAAATCCACAATCCAAACAGAAAACTTAAAATCCATATGTAATTGTCATAAAATACCCGTGCAACAAGTCTTACTCCATGAATTTATTTTGGTTGCTCTACCTTTTCTATTCACAACAACTGCATGACAAAGCCTCCTGAATCAGGAATAACTGTACTGACCATCAGCTCTGCATCCAGCAGGTCGTGGAGCTCCAGTTGCTGATACACCTTCAGGCGGTACGCTTCCATTTGCTGTTTCTTCTTTTTAGCAAGATCATAATCCTCTTTCTCTACAGCGTAGCGCTTCTCTACCTCATACCGTCCAAGTCGCTCCCCTACCTAGAGATGGTATAACAAGCTAGCTTGGAATCACATTATTGTACATTAAGTATACATTTCAGTATTTCCAGACAAGTTATTAAATCAAGCTACCAGATTTTAAAATTGCTATTTTGAAAATACACTGGAAATCATTATGATTCCACAGGAACGCCAGGGTCCCTGATGGACAACTGAAACACCATTTGGCTTAAGAGACAAACAGTCTTTCAACAATACCTTCTGCAAGTCTGCAATAGCTTGTTTGAGTTTCTTGGCATAATCGTAGTGTTCATGATGGACGGCTTCGCGCTTCTTCTCATCCAGTCTACGTATTATCTGGGCAACTTCTGGATCCTGGTACATGTCAAAAGCCAAATCATCCAGAGGTGAAATGGAGTCAGGTTTCCTGAAGATATAAAATGGATAAAATAAACTTTCAGCTAATCCAAAATAGACCAGGCTGAGCATACGTCTTCTCTTTTCACTAGCAGGGAACCAACAAAATATAGAGATAAGAACTACTTTAGACTGAGTAGATGTTTTGCCAGGATACATGCAAAAGAACGTCCTTACCCAAGGTAAGTTCCATCCAAGGCAGGATCATCTGATTTAATTCCTAAGTAGTGATCTATCAGCTTCTCTCTGGAAGACTTTGTAGGGGAGGAAAAAATATCTTAATGCACGTTCATCAAGTGTGTGTTAAGGACAGAAATTCTGACTTGCCACAATCAACAAACACTACGCAGTTATAATACTTCTGTTTTGGGACATATTGAAACAAGAGAATTTGGAGAGGCTGAAAGTGCGAATGTTCCAATTGATTATGTTTTATTTTTTGTATCCACAAATTAGGATCAATTTTTGCAAGCTTTCTTGCTTCAAGATAACATAAAAAAAGTAAAATAAAAATCAATACATGGCAACTCTGCTACAGCACAAAACTAGCAGAAGAAAGATGCACTCCATTACCCCAAGAACCCTTTAACCGAACATGTGTAGCAACAGTAACAAGACAAGGATGCTTTGCACTTACAGTATTATTGCTGTCATTACTGTAGTCTGCTGGATCTCCAATAATGTTTATAGCTACTAGGGCAACCTGGGATAGATTTAAAGAAAAAGTAAACGCATAAGGTCATTATTTTTTCCATAACTTATGAAAACTGAAACAAAAACGTTGGAACAAAAAAATCGTACCAAAAAAAAAAAGGGGCTTGTGGTCTCCAGGGTGGTATGGAAGCAAAGAAAAGCACTAAGTGCTAAATATACTTCATGCTTCATTAAAAATTTATTACCAAATCTACAGACCACATCCCACAGTCATCAGTTGTTCCCTTTTCTGGTCTGGGATGGAGGTGAAAAGAGTCGCTGCAGAACTGAGGCAGATATTTGCTTTTTCTCTATCAGGATGGCTGTACAACACCTCCATTTAATACCACATCAGATCCTAGAGACCAAAAGTGGCTTTCTAGCGACCGCAGAGCTGTTCGCGGAGGAAGTACTTTGTCTTCAGCACAGAGCCTGCTGTGCAGTCTAAAACTCAGAATGAAAGGCAGTAATGGAATGTGCACTTGACTCGTTTGCTCTGGATAAGTTGCATACGCTTGGTCATGATTCCAAGTCACTTATAACCTCTTATTTGTATTTTCTGTTTTGAAAGAAAACAAAAATAATCCCAGGAGCTTTCAACCAACATTTTTAGCTTCTACAAATCAAGGGAGCAGATTTCTATGCCTGTTCTGATATACTAAAACTTCGTCTAGCTTACCAAGTAAGGACTTTTAAGTCAACTTACCTGACCATATAAGTTATATTTATTGACATAATTTTTATGGAAAATCAGCTTCAGGTACTGGCCAACTGCATCCATATACACAGATTTTAACTCTCGTGCTTTGAAATCAGTCTTTTCATTGTCCGAGAGGGGGACATAACTGAGAAGGAAAATGTAACAAGTAAGCAGGGGAAACGTACAAATACATAGCTGCATTTTTGCTCCTGAGGTTGGTACATTGATAAGGATTAAAACTCCCTCATAACTGAAACAACACGTGCTGTCATCTGACGAGAGCGTTCATCTGCATCGCGCCTCTTACACCTACGTCTTCAGCTTTGTTACAGATCTAAGCAAGCACGGAATGTCTTTACTGCTTGCAGCACGGCGTATCAATGTTGCATGCAAAGCATAATGAATATTATTTCCTCCTGAAGCCTTTCTGATTAAGGTAATAAACCCATTTAGAGCTTTCTGACTTACCCTAGTCTGTGAAACCTCTCTGACTGATAAGGAGCAAAGTATTCAGGCAAGCTTTCACTGATGTAGAACTCAATTTTGCTTGAAATCATGTACTGGTGAGCAAGCAACTGCAGTTTTCGTATTCGACATCTCTCCACCAACTGCAGAACAATTTCCTGTGGATACTGACAGAGTCTGAAAACATACACAATTTCTGAATCATCTTTTGAAACATGACTTCACTTTCAACTTGAGTAACATTTAGTTAGGAAACTTTCCAAAGTTACTATAGTTTAATTCAGCATTACAAATACTGTAAAAAGAAACCTGAGAGTAGAGTAGAAACACTCTTTTCTTCATTGCATGCACGTGTATGTTGAAGTGCCCCATACATATCTAGGGGATGTGCTGAGAAGACTGGATTTTTAATGCTAAGCCAAAGCAGTTGCAAACTCCAGGAAGACTGACAGTAATAAAAATAGTTCCCTTTTTTTTCTTTTTAAAGGACTTTATTTAAGTGCAATGTGATGCCTTTAGGTGGTAACCAAGGTGCTTTTTCCCTCAGGATAGGGATTCCGTGGGATTAAAGTAACTCTTTTGGTTTTCTAATCAGTTTGGTTTGGGATGCTGTAAACTCCTCTGACCATGCATGGTACATCTCTCGCTCATTTTAAACTCAGTGTTTCAGAGCTGTGCACACTCCTCCCACTCGCGGTACCTGGGCGATCGCCATCCGTTCACTGTCGGTGCATGAACCATCAGCTCTTTCGCACTGAAGCCATCTTCGTGTCCTGATGAACTAACAACTACAAAACCGATCTTGTGTGGCATCCTGCAGAGGTGAGCGAGTCAAAGCAATGATGTTCCAAGCTTAAACTTATCCCTGGAAGGACAATAAAAGAACAGTGAAACGCTACAGTCAAAGAATTAAATCCTGTGGTCCGTCAAGTCAGTAGACAATGAATACAACTATAAATGTTCTTTAATATTGGCAATATAAACCACACCATGTTCTTATGCTGAGCGTTTTATTAGTACTTAGTGAAATGAGGGTTTGGCTAACTTGTGTAGCAGTTTGCCAATAAACTCAATTAAATCTGCTAATCCAAGACAGAGCCTGAAACTATTTGAGTTCCAAAAAGACGCACAGGAGTGACCTGTACTGCCCTGCGTGTGCTTGAGAAGGAAAAACCCAAACAGACTCGGGCTGCTGACAGGGACGGCAACAACGGGCAGGACAAGCGCCAGCCAAAGACCACTGCTACCCGCCCTCATGCCGTGGTGATACTATGGCATTAACGCCGGTCCCCCCTCTCCTCCCCCGGGCCCAGCCCCACCGCTTCGCCTCAGGAGGTGGCCTCAGGAGGTGGCCTCAGGAGGCGGCCTCAGGAGGCGGCCTCAGGAGGCGGCCTCAGGAGGCGGCCTCAGGAGGCGGCCTCAGGAGGCGGCAGCAGGCCGCGGCGGCGCCCGGAGGGATCATGGCGCCAGCTCGGGAGAACGGCCGAACCGCAGACACAGCCGCCCGAAACGGCGGAGGCTGGCGGGGACCTCGGGGGAGGCTGGCCCGGGCGGAGGGGAGAGAAAGGGAGGAGATGGAGTCGAGGGGTAGCGCCGAGCCGGGCCCCACTTGCCTCACTGCGGCCCCATCGCCGGGTCTCATGGCAACGCTGCGCCCGCCGCCGCGCATGCGCGCGCGCCTGCCCCGCTCCGCCCCGCCCCTGAGGGCGCATGCGCGGCCCGGCGGCGGGAGCGATGGCGGAGGGGCTGCGGCCGTTCCGGCTGCGTGGGCGCGGAGGCCCGCAGAAGTTCGGTGTGGCGGCCGGGAGCCTGCGCGGGCTCCTGCGGAAGGGCTGCCGGCTGCTGCAGGTGCGGGCCGAGGGCCGCGGCGAGGGGCCGGCGAGGCGGCCCCGGCGGTCGCTCACCCGGCCGGCCCTCGGGGGGGGCAGGTTCCCTTGGCAGGCAGCCGGCTCTGCCTCTACGAGGACGGGACGGAGCTGACCGAGAGCTACTTCCGCGCCCTGCCGCCGCAGACGGAGCTGGTGCTGCTGGGCCCCGGGGAGAGCTGGCGGGGATGTGAGTGCGGCGGGGCCGGGCCTACGGGGGGCGGATTGGGAGCTGGAGAGGGACTTTTTACAGGGGCACGTAGCGGTAGGATTAGGGGTAACGGCTATATAATAATAATACATTACTTAGTTTAACGTTTAAGAGAAATATCACGGCTCGAAGCTGCCAAAGGAAGCTCATGTTTTCCAGGCTTGAACTACAGAGCCCCCTGCAGTGCTGCCTCCAGCTCTGGGGTCCCCATCAGAAGGACACGGAGCTGCTGGAGCGGGGCCAGAGGAGGCCCCGGAGATGCTGGGGGGGCTGGAGCCCCTCTGCTGGGAGGACAGGCTGAGAGAGCTGGGGGGGTTCAGCCTGGAGAAGAGAAGGCTCCGGGGAGACCTTCCAGCCCCTTCCAGTCCCTAAAGGGGCTCCAGGAAAGCTGGGGAGGGACTCTGGAGCAGGGAGGGGAGTCATGGGACGAGGGGGAACAGTTTTACACTGAAAGAGGGGAGATTGAGACGAGATCTGGGGAAGAAATTCTTTGCTGTGAGGGTGGTGAGCCCCTGGCCCAGGTTGCCCAGAGAAGCTGTGGCTGCCCCATCCCTGGAGGGGTTCAAGGCCAGGTTGGCCGGGGCTTGGAGCAACCTGGGCTGGTGGGAGGTGTCCCCGCCAGATGGTCTTTAAGGCCCCTTCCAACCCAAACCATCCTATGATTCTACTGGTGTAAGGGGGACAACCGGCAGTGGGGGGGCAGCGCCCAGGCCTGTCCACGTCCCCTCAGCCCACCCAAACCACAGGTGCCAGCGACATCGAGCAGTTCCTGGCCGCCTTTTCCAGCCAGAGAGATGCTGTGGTGGAGGCAGCGCGGAAGCTGCTCTCGGATGAGCGAGCCCCCAGGAGGCAGAAGCTGCTGGCGGATCTCATCCACAACCTGAGCGAAAACATCCTGGCCGAGGAGAGGGGGGATGACGAGAAATGGTTTGAAGGTGCGTTCTGTCGCCCGCAGGGGTAGCAGGTCTCAGCCTGTTCAAGAGAGTCGCTTCTGTCAGCTCTGCTGTCCTTACAGAAAAGTAGTTTAAAAATCTGCGAGTCCTTCTGGCTGCTGGGATTTGGTACTTGATCAGGGGATTAGTTATCGCTTAAATTAGAATGCATTTTTAAGTTTCTTTAAAATACATGCATCTTTAGTATCAGAAAATGTGAAAAAAACCCCAGTGTTCTTCTTGCTCTATCCAAGATTGCTCTGGACTACAATTTTCCCCATTAACATAGGTCTGCATTTACAATCTTTTAACTCTTTGCTAATAGTATATTGATAATTCCAATGTATCAGCCAGCTAACCTTTCTTTATGCTTTCTTTATACTTTCTTTGCAAGTTCCCCCTCGCGTTCCCAAATCCTTGTTGCAGTTCTTTTGTTTCAGTTTTCTTTTCACAATCTCTTAGTGTTCTGTGCGTGCACGTTAACGAGAAACATTTAAGAACTATAATACCAGTTACTGCTCTCACAGCAAATGGTCTGCAGGGTCCTTTTAAGTGCTAAGAGCAGGGTAGGCTTGAACCAGTAAAATAAAAATGTGAAAGAAAAAACGGCTGTGCATACTGAGTTTGTGAAAAGAAGGGATAAATACCCAGCTAGGCAGAAGCACAGCACTAGAAGTACCGAGTTACAACACAATCTAACTCCCTTTAGGTCTAGAGTCTCGTTTTAAGAATAAATCAAGCTACATGCGATACAGCTGTGAAAGCAGAATACGAAGCTACATGAAAGAGGTAAAAGTTTCTGTTAAGTAACTTATTTTCGAGCTTCTAGTAAAAATAATTCTGTGACCATATATATATATAAAAAATGCTTTTACAATGCAACATACTGATTATAGAAAAGAGCCTCAGGCTGCGACAGGCACCAAGGAATGATTGTTGGGGTTTTTTTCCCCTTGTAGGTTAGTAGTTTTATTTCAAATGTTCATCCTACAGCAAGAGATGCATATAAAGGGATAATTGACCTGATGTCAGACAAACTGAAATCCGTGAAGTATAACGGATGCTACTTTGACAGAAGAGAGGAGGAGGCAGCCCGCCTGTGCACTACGGAGGGATGGTTCTCTTGTCAGGTAAGTTCAGCCTGTTCTAAAGCAGAGGGTCTTGGTTCCAACAAGCGGTGGCACGGCTTGCAATGACACGAGAGGAAGGAAACAGCTACCTGGATGCTGCATAGAGCAGTATCAAGCTTGGCGGGGTGATGTCGTAGCATTTGTGGTCTATTGTTGGTTAGTGGTAGCAAGCGGAAGGACCACGCTGGGGCGAGGAGCAGCACGCCATTCATTGCAGACGTCTTGTTTTCCAGGGGCCCTTTGACAGAGATGACTGCCCGTGTAAGCATTCTATCAACCCCTACAGCAACAGGGAAAGCAGAATCCTCTTCAGTACCTGGAATCTCGATCACATGTACGTACAAAGCATTAATCCAAACTCACCTGTTTCACGCCCTTCGACTCAGGCAGGAAAGGCACAGCCATTAAGTCTTTAGGCCCCACACCGTGCAGTCAGCTCCGCTATGAACAGTGCCTTGTGATAAAAGATGCTCAGGTGCTGCAGCTGTTTCTGATAACGTAAAATCCTGAAGTCAGATTATAATGCCATCTCTCGTTATCTGCTTTGCTTCTGTTCAGATTTGCTTTGTATGGGAACACGCCCCCCTCCTCACCACATTATCCTTTGCGAAGACTCCTCTCTGGCAAAAACCCATTTTCAGACATTGTGTGCTTGTGAAGCAAACAGAATGTGCTAAACTAATTTCCTCAGGAAAAAAATATTAATCATAAACCTAGTTATGGTGAAAGAATTCAAATTCCACCTGGCTCTAAAAGGAAGATGGAGACTTATTATGAAAAAACTTTTGATGGCAATATTGTTTTCTCTTTTGTGTATTGAAGAATAGAGAAGAAACGTGCTGTTGTCCCAGAACTGGCAGAAGCTGTCAAAACACGAGATGGAAGAGAAGTGAACTGGGAATACTTCTATCAGCTGCTGTTTACCGTGCATAATTTAAAACTTGTACATATTGCTTGCCATAAGAAAACCAATCATAATCTCAGCTGTGACAAAACGAAAATTTACAGAAAAGGGAAGCAAAACCACAAGATTTCATAGTGCTATCTCTGGAAGTGCCTTCTGCTTTTTTCAAAAATCACATCACGTGGTATCATTTTTAAATAGCTCTAGTTTCTTAAACAAAAGCTTATTTAGGAGTCCCTGGCAAAAGAGACTTGCTAAGTGATTCAATCTCACAACACATACATTCAGATCATGCCTAATTCTACTCTCCCGCCTTCTCACTTACTACGAGCCTTCCTCAGATCATGCTGTGTTCAGTGTGATAAAATACAGCTGTGAGTCAGAGTATAAAAATAAGGCCAGATGCTGATTATGCCCTATGATCTCTTTCTTGCCATAACAAATGTAGGCCCAAAACTCACAGTGCACAGAAACAAAACTCAGGTGAAATGTTTCTTAAAAGACGATCTCAGGGCGCTTGTAGATTCACATTTCTCAAAGCCAAACAAAGCATACTTTAGAAGAACGATTTTGCTCTGTGCCTTTTCCAGGCAGCCAACCGCTATATTTCAGGTATGGCAAAGGACGATGCAGTGACGCAGCCACTGGCTCTTCTGTGCCAAAATATCTGTGCTCATCTGTCCCATTTGCTGCTGCTTTCAATCTGCGTCTCCTAGAAGGAAGAGCAAGGCCAGGGCATATCTTTGCTTTTACCACCTTTGTTCTCTGACAGCTTTCCCATTGATTTCCCTCTCCTTTCAAACACTTTCTGCCTCTTTAGCTTGAGTTTGCTTGAAGCAATACAAGCAGTGTTACTGTATAATAATCATGTTTACCTGCTGCTTTAGAGAATATTGCTTTTGTAAAACACTTCCTACCTCAGGTAACAAAATACAAATAGATCCATTTTTACTTGATTTTTTTAAGAAAATATCAGCCGATAGCAACTGAACTTTTAGAGACTGTAAGTGTAAACAACATGATTTTTTTTTTTTTAATAAAAAAAATGACCACCATCTTTCTGTGTGTGTATGTGGAGGCAGAGGTGCACGACTGGTTAATGAGGTGTAATACAGCATGGCCAACACAGACCAGAAAGACTGAGCAGAGGGAAACGTGTTTATGAATGGAGCGCTGGCTTCTTACTGCTGTGTAAATAACATCACTCCTCTCTAGGGAAGAGCTGTTTTCCCCCATGTCGCTGGTCCTCTTCCTTACCCGGGCAAATCCAGTAGTCCACACAGCGTTCTGTTAAGATAGTATTGCTGCGTGAGCCGTAACTTACCTCAGTCTTAGAACTGCAGGAGCTTTGTACAGAGTATTGATTTACTTTAAACAACAAACTCAATTCCCCTCCCAAACATTTCAATATGAAAAGTAAGTAGGTACATTTTAAATACAGAATTTCTAACACCAATGCATTGAGTTGATCCTTCCAGATTGCTTTACTGAATATACGTCATCAGTAACTAAGATGGAAACGCAGACTACACTGTTTTGACATTGGGGACGGCATCACAGCTAAGATTCTGATGACAAACACAATGTCATCTGTATGGCACACTTCCTACAAACTGAAAATCACCATTCTGCACAGTGCTGAAACTAAAATGACTGACTGTGTGCGAAGACATATTTGCTAGAAAGAGATGGTAGCAAATATGGCATTTAAGAAAAGCTGGGGGACCTACTTCAAGATGGAGTTGTGCTGAAAACCGTGAATATGCTATTAAAAAATTAGATTTTTCTGTGTTACAGAATTAGAGTGAAAAGGAGCCAAGAAATATCGTTGACAGAAACAATGTATCAGCTGGAGTGGAAATGTGAATAAATTAACATGTCATGCATATACAATTTGTTTGGCTTACAACTTTTGAATGTTTAACAGGCTATAGCTGTAGAAATTAATATTTATTTAAACCATCTGCCGATAACATTTTCTCTATATTTTTAGAAATGCAGAAGAAACTATTTATAACAATAAAGATCTGTAAGGTTATTGCATAATCACACTTTCAAAGAAGTATTATCATAAACATCGGGTGAGTTAACAGTTCCTGAAATCATCTGAGGTTGCTCATTATTGTCTAAAAATGCAGTCCAAAATAACAAATTCAGTGGACTGACCCATATCCTTAGCAGTCAATATTCGTTCATCTACCGATCAAGTCCAACACTGTGAGATCCTTTATCACCACCACTGCATTTGTTTACAAAATTCCTACTCGGAACCCATGGAATTCAACTGGAAATACTGCAGGAGCTGATTACACAGCTATTACAAAAGGCAATGCTTACGGCTGCTCTGGTGGCAGAGGGAAGCAGCCCGCTTTGCGTGGTGGTCGTTCAGAGAACTGACAGCAATAAAAGCATACTAAACTTGCAGAGTTTAACACCACTGAGCTCACACTGACATCCAGAACTGCATTTTAGAGGTGTAATTGGTTCTGGTTTAGATGTAAACAATGCAACACAACTTGCACGAGAGAGCCCAGTGTGCCTCTTCGTACTGCGTAGTCAACTGCCCGCATTCGAACTGCACGACACAATGGCAGACAACGCAGAACTAGAAGAGGACCGTGTTCGAAGACAGTTTTCTTGGCTATTTTTAAAAAGGAGTGAGACCAAGTGTTCACCCTAGATATGGGCTCAAATTATAAAAAAGCAGTAAGAACTTCTATTTTCCCTGTTTTTACCTAAATATTAATGATAAAATGATAAATTACGATTTATTTCCAAATCACTGAAAACTGAGTGAATCTTTGCCTCAGATAACCACGGGAGAATACTGTATCTGCCAATTCCAGAAAAACAAACTCTACCAGTTCTTCTTTCTCTGAGAAAAGGCAAACGCAGACACCTTATGTTAGTGACATAACCAACCATCATTACGTGGTTGCAAAGAAAAAGAAAAAAGGTTTCGTTTGTTTACAGTTTGTTGTTAGACAACATCCTCTTCCTCCTCCTCCTCATCTTCCTTTGCAATGAAATGTAGCCGCCTGAATTCTCGCCTGCTCATCGTTGTGCTTGGGAGTGCAACTGGTGGGAGATCCTTTAAGAAAAAGATAAAATCATTAAGGAAAGTCTGTTGCAGCAAATGCCAGACCTCCTACCTTTTCAACAGTTCCCATACTTCCACATCCGATTCAAGGCACCAACACGCAGCTCTTCACTTGGAAGCGGTGGCATAAACCCACAGCTGAAGCAGAGGAGCTTTGAGGGGAGCTTGCCTGAACCCGTCACGGCTCATGGTCAAAGTGAGGGCTGGCACTGCTTCCGCAGGCTGGCGGATTCAGAGAGGATGAAGTGCTCCACGAACAAATCCTCAATAGTCCCGCTAAATACCAACCGTGACTCCTGCTAAATACTAATCCTCATGAAATGCCTGAAAGAAGGTGGCATTACTTTGCCCAAAGTTACACAACATTAAAGGCAGACCTGGGGTTTGAATTTAAAGTTCTGGCCCTTGATCACTCAAAAAACAGAGGTGGCCAGAAAACAGTTTCCATTCCAAAGAATTACAATAATCACAATAAAGAACCAATGACCAGTGAAAAACTATGTTGACAGAATAACACTGTGTCTCCACAGTACAGCTATCTATGTCTTCAGGAGTAAAAATACCTATCTTAAGGATTTGGACCAAACAATCTAAATAAGAAAGATTTTACATCTGAAATTAACTTGGCTGGGCAATTCAACTTCATTTCTGACTGAGACAATTCCACCTAGGGGACAGGGATACGACTCCAGATGTCTACCAATACTAGTCAAGTTTGCCTACAATTTTGAGGCTAGCCTAATTTTGTTGGAAGATGCAAGACTGGAGTGGAACAGAGCTGAGTCTGTGAAGTGTGAACAGACTGTCCTCATCTTACCTGTATAAACTCGACATCTCCAAAGAATCGGTCCACTGGCATCGGCTGGTTGCTGTCTTCATCCAAGAAAGCACTATTGTCTAGTTGTATCGGCTTCTTCGGGAGATCTCCATCCTCCAAGCTGGACCCATCGGAAAGGACACTCTCACCGCTGCTCTCCTCTTTGCTGCAGACATGATCGTGCAGGTTTTCATCGCTGCCCGGTTTTGGTGTAGCACTGCTTGATTTCACTGCACATGGCTTGAGAGAAACATTAGGCTCCTTTTCCTGTTTCTCTTTCTTCATCTCTGGAATGCTTTCACCTTTTTCCTGCTGAATTATATTGCAGTCTGCCGGATCTTCTGAGCATCGATCCCCATCAGGTGTTTTAGGTGTTTCCCCCAACGCAGCACTTCCACATGCAAGTCCTTCTAGTTCTGATTTTACTAGACTGTGTTTTTCACATTTTAGCCTCTTTGAGGGTCGTCTGTCAGCCACTTTGTGTAAAGACGACTGTTGGAAAAAAAGATAAATTCCTAAAGCTTACTTGAAATAAATAAAATCACCAGATCTCTTTAGTTGCAAGGCTGGCTGAGGAACAAGGAGAGCAGCACCTTGATCCAAAGCTGCATCACTAAGAAAAGTAATTAGTAGAAAGTGCACATGAAAAGATAGACAAGAGGAGCAGACAGCTCACTCTAAACCACAACGTACAGCCCATCACCAGTGGAAAGCTACTTCTCAAAGCATAACCTAGCCCTGTATGTGGCTAATCACCACTTCCATGTTTTAGGGATGCTGTGGATAACAATTAATGTAGCAGAACGAACCATCACCTGGTACAGCAGAACGTCCCACTGCTCGCTGGTGGCACAGCGCACTGGCCAACGGCCTGCCACTGGCTTTAAATGGTGATAAATCCAACAGCTAGCCCTGCAGCACACAAACATGCCCCTGCCTTGTATTTTTGCCCACAGGAGTCTAACAAAGTGGCGGGAAGGCAGGAAAGGCGAATAATTTACTTAAATTTTTCAGATAATTCCCTCACGATGACGCTTAGATTGCAGCGGTTAATGACTAGCAGCCCCGCAGCCCCCTCCCAAGCCCCAGCCCTAGCCCGCCCCGGCCCAGTCCCTCCTACCGGGCTCGGCCTCCGGGGGCCGCCCCGCTCCTGGCGGCGGGCCGCTGCTGGCGCTTCCCTCGCGGGCTCAGCAGAGGCGGCTGCCGGGCGCCCGTCCTCCGGGGACCCCTTCGCACTGCGCCCGGGAGGCCGCCGCCGCCCTGGCAGCGCCGGGCCGTGGGGCTCCGTGCGGCTCCGACCCCGCGCTCCCGCCGCCCGCCGCGCTGGACCGCCCGCCGCCATCTTGGGCAGGGCGCGGGCGCCCGCGCTCGCCATCTTGTGGAGCCTCTCGCCTTAGGGGCAGCCGGGCCTTGCCGTCGTCTGCCTCCCCGGCGTACCGGGCGGGCAGGTGGTTCCTCCGGGCCGAAACGACGGGCGAAGGGAGGCCTCGTCCTCGCTCGGGGGCGGGGCGAGACGGGGCCTGTGTAGGGAGCCCCCCTCAGGGCCTACCGCAAGCGGGGCGGCCCACGCCGGCCCACCACACAGAGCCAGACCCCGGGCTTGGCCCACAAGCAGCGTGACATTAAAATAAGCTTTAGCAAAGTGAAAACAGAGGAGTTTATCTCCAGATCTCCCTGAGGGGCGGCTGCCTGGGGAAAGAAACCAAACAAATTCTGCCTGATCACTGTGTAGGTTATAAGCATTTCAGATCTTTTGCTTCCCATAGTGTCTTCCTTCTGGAGCAACACTAGCTCTGGTTATAAGATGTGCAGTTGGGGAGTTATTATTCAGATATGTCGCTCAGTTCGTTTCCACAGCCCTCAGGGAACAAATTATGTCAGTAACTCAAATCCCTCTTTAACTTCAAGGACTCTGATGATGGCAGATGAATTTCTGTGTGGCAAAGCAGCCCGACACCTAGATTTAAGTATGTAATTATCTTCACTTATTTTACTGAGGGAGGTGAGGTAGCACGCTTGCCTTTTTCAAGAAATTGTAGGTACCGCGTGCCCTGACGGTCTGTGCCGGAGGAGGGATGGCAGCGCCTGCCGCAATGGAGCCCAGGGGCTCCATCCATCACATTAAACTACAGCTCTTTCTTCTGTTAATTCACTGTTTTGAGGACGCTGTGGGGATTTTTATAATTCTGTCCGGCTGAGGGCACAGGAGCTTGTTTCTTTATAGCAGTCTCTAACGTTCTTGCTCATCACAGAGCCATACCACAAGTCCTGGTGATTTGAGGATATTACCTGTGCTCCTTAAGCCAAGTTAGCTGATAAAATGCTTGTCCGTTCATCCTGGCCTTAAAAAACATGAGCAACAATTTAAATTGCAGAAATAAGTGGCAAGAATGTACCTATGGGAATATTCAAGTAAGACATTTTTTCTCAAAAGCATAAAGTCTCCCAGTTAAACGGCGGAGGTTCAGAGACATGCCGGATACGGTGCTCTGCAATTTCTTTCGGTGCTCAGGGGTCCTTCTGTGCTTTGTTCTCCGGCTGAGATAATTCATATTCTCCTCCAAAAGCTTCTCGACTTGCTCTGCTTTCTCACAGTGTTGTTGCTTGCAGCCATGGAATACAGATGATTGCTTTTATTAGGCAGTGAAAACTTATACTGTCTCGTAAACAGAAGAGGACTAGAACTGGCTGAAGAACAGCGTTTCTGCAGCTGGAAAACTCAGTTGTTGTTTTAATTTCCCCAACGAACTGAAAATAGTAAGAAAAAATTTATTTTGAAAATTTTAATAAATACTTTCCACAACACTATATGTTTCCCCTTCTTTATGCTGCTTGGTAAAGCTGACGTGCGTGTTAGAGCGGCGACGCCAGGGGTGGCTAAGCCCGAGGCAGCCTGGGGTGCTTCGGTGGCCCAGTGTGGGTGTGGGCTCACAGACCGGGGGTGGAGATACACGGCCACGAGCGCCTCGGGCACTTCCAAGGGACAAAGCACCTCGTGCAGATGAAGCCAGGATGCTCCCCCACGACAGTCACCACGTTCTCCCCTAGGACCACGTTACTTTGTGGGAAAACGGTGGCAATTTCGCAACTGCAGGTGTTGTTGCTTTTTGTGAAATATGGCTGATCCCTCTCTGAGAAAACAGCTGCCACGTAGCACACAGAGCACCCCGGGAGAGGCAAGCGAGAGCGCGGATCCCCTCCGAGATCAGCCCACGTCTCAGCAGTAGGCAGCGTCTCCCGAGTGACTTGAAAGGCTACGCAGGGACTGCCAACAGCCACGCAGCCCTTAAAGAGAATCAGAGCAGCACAAACTATTTACATTAAATGCACATTTCCACATAAAAGAGGACCTATTTTCAACAATATTAAAAAGTGATTTTTATTAGAATATGTTGTCTAAGCAGGCAGGCAAAAAAAAAAAAAGATTTTGTGAGCTTCCTCATTTTTATGAAAGCTGCCTGGCGGGTATAAAGCAGCAGCTGATGAGCTTATTGAGCAGGAAGGGAGGTTCAGGCTGTGAAACTCGATGTGTAAATTAGCTTCTTGCAGCACTTGTCTCTGCGCCTGTCACTTGCACCAGTGTCCCTGTCTGTTATAATCCTCCCAGTTCATTTGGCTAAACATTAGTGACACGCGAGGGACAGCAGCCAAAAAAAATGTTGCCTGTAAACATGCTGGCTGTTAACTGTTGAGTGAGAGGTCTATCAAACTAAAGAGTCATCCAGCAGGAGCACTGGCTGGTCTTTTCCTGCTAAGGGGAGGTTATTTTTAGTTAAGGTGGCTGAGTTATTTGTCGTTAGCAGCACCTGGGGAGGAAGCGGGAGGAGGATGCACTGCCTGGTAGCCGGCACCAGGAGCCTGCCTGGACCACGCTGCAGCACCTTCCTCCCGCTGCCTCCTCTGCCTCTTCAGCAGAGCAAGCACCAGCACTATAGATTAGTATTTCCCTCAAGATTTAAACTTTTTAGCTGTTGTTCTCTGCTGCCAAACAATGTTGTCATACCAACTTAGGTAATGACAGTGAATATCAAACCACTGATTTTCATAGAACCATAAAATGGTTTGGGTTGGAAGGGGTCTTAAACATCATCCCGTGCACCCCCTGCCCTGGGCAGGGACACCTCCCACCAGCCCAGGTTGCTCCAAGCCCCGTCCAACCTGGCCTTGAACCCCTCCAGGGATGAACACTTTTTGGGCTCCCAGAGGCACTGTCTCCTGGACAAATTCCTGATGAGTGGCTATCCCAGCTAGAACTGAAACATTCAGGAGGTCTGCAGCCCTCTGAACGCTGCTGTCTTGAGTACCCTCGCACTGCTCAAATTGAATAAGACCTTCATTTTCATTCCTGAGGAGTATTCACACCAGGAACTACAGAGCCCTGACACAGAAATAACAGGGGATTTATGATACATAATGAAACTTTATGCTTGCCATGTGAGAAATCTCTTTTTGAGTCTTATTTTAGATTTCTTTCTAGTATCTTATCAAGAACCAAATGTGGAAAGCCAGTATCTGAAGAAATTAATTAACACAACTGAGCGGAGTACATAGGCTTTGCAAGAAAGAGCAGCAAAGAGAAAAACTATGAAATTCATTAATAAAGAACCTTAAGGGACATCTGAGAAACAGAGGACACAGAGAACCCGTCTCGCATTGGATAGCTGTAATTCTTGTCTGGCGGAGGGGCTGCGTGGCACCGACCTCCCCGTGATGAGTACGGCTGGAGACGCCGGACCCCTGCCCAACCGGATCCTCCCCGCTATAGATGCACATACCCAATTTTCGTAATGATCTCTAGTGTTTACATGGCAAATCCTTCCCAGAGCACTCTGTAAACACTACCCAGTGAATTCAGGGCACCTGATTTGCCCAAGGTTTCCTACCCTTCCAAAGACCTTAATTGCTGTGAGCTGCGTTGATTTTTAAAGTGTTTCACAAAACGCGAGTAAATCTCTCCCAGCCCAAAGCATCCCACTGAGACCAAATCATTACCCGTGCTCCAGGAATCTGATTACATGGACTGTGGCAACTTACCCTTGCATTAAAAAGCAACATCTCACAGAAATCTTTTCCTGACTTAATTTAATAGTTGCTTTAACTGCAGTCATGCAAACAAGCATTCTCTTCCCACCACTTTCTTCTTTCTCCTGTCGCTTTGCTACAGGGGTTATGGTTTAATTTACATCGAATTTAGCAGCGGCTGCGATTCGCTGCCCCGGCTGCCGGACGCTGGGGGTCGGTGTGAGACCAGCGATGGGAGCCCCGGCAGCTGCGGGGGGCGAGGGGCAGTGCTGGGGGGGCTGCAGGGGTCATGGAAGAGGCTCACGGCCCCATCGAGCCTTTTTGCCCTCCTGTGAGTGGCCCAGATGCCTGTTTTTTTGCCCGGTTTCTTTGCAAGGGAGCCCCAGGGAGCCGGAGCAGCGGTGTTCAGACGCTCTGATGTGCTGTTCCCAGCTGGTATGGGGAAAAGCTGATGGGAAAAGCAGCTTCTCCCTCTCTCCTCCTGCTAAGCCGCCTGTCCTGACGTTGCCACCCTGCCCAGCTGTCAGTGGGACAAGCTGGGAACATTGCATTCAGCAAGGCTGAACTCCATCCAGAGTCTGAGCCAGGGCACTCTCAGCATTATTTGCCTAGTTAGATGGAAAAAAAGAAAAAAAAAAACAACATATATATACACCCTGCTCTTCCTCTGACCCAAACGCCAGTAAACATCAGGCTTGCCTAGCCCTAGCTAGATTTTCTACCAGTGACAGGTAACATTTTGGTAAATGTTGTACATTATTTAACGTTGTTTCTTCAGGGAAGATTAAAAATGCTTTGAGTAAATGCAACTCTTCCATACATACCTGACAATGATAGAAGAGGCTGTTTTACACAAGGCTCATTAAAAATAAAACCACAATGTTGATTTCAGCAGCTTAAATTACTTGAGCCAGTGTAATGGGATAAATATTTGATGGTGAAGTTTATTAAATTTCCACCACTATTATCTTGCTGCTAAAAATATAAAGGATTCTTTAAAGCCTGCTGCTCGGTGGTCTCCAAAGGGAGATGGTTGGAAAGCTGTCTCAAAACCCGCCTGCAGAGATTGCTTTTGGGATGGGAATGAATTATCTTCTTCCCTCTATTATCTGCAGGTAATAGCAAATTCTCTCGGCTCCCATCAGAATTAGTCAGTCCCTTCTCACAGTGCGAAAATAGCCTGGGCCCAGGTCTGCCGCTGCTGGGGAAGCGCGTGGCTCCATCGGTGAAGTATATGATGAGTTATACCCCCCGGGGACAACTTCTGCTTCACGGCGACTTCCAGGCACGGGATAATCCTCAGGAGCGAGGAGGGGAGCAGGGAACATCCCGCAGGAGGGTGACTTCAGGGTGGCCGCTCTCAGGTGTCTGTCGGTTTTGAAGTCTTTCTCCCTGTCAGCGTACACAGCCTCTCGGAACCATCTCCTCTCCCAGCCCCTTCCCTTCGCAGTGCTCCGCTTGGACGAGGGACGGAGCAGAAGCACGGCGGGACGCTGCGTGCCAGGGAGCCACAGACCTGAGATATGAACGCCTGCACAAACTATGTGCCTCCCCAAAATCGGGCTTACAAGGTGGCAGCAAGCACTGCCTGGAGGTGACCGAGCCCGACAGAGCCGTGTCCAGTCCTCCCTCGGGAGGGACACGGGACAGTCGGGGCAGGGGGCACCTCTGCAAGCCCTGACGGCTGCGCTAGTCGTCAGCGAGCGATACAGAGGGACTGAAAACAGAAGATCGCCAGGATATTTTAAATTCTGATTTTACAAAATTTTACCCGATTTTATCGGTTTAGCACATGCCTTTGAGCCTCGCTTGAGACGAGACTTACCTTTTAGCAGAGCCGTGGCCCACATGACTGGCAAAGCCCCATCCTAACGTGTTTCTCCATGAATCAGTAGCACATCTCGTGTCAGAGCACAGTGGCAAGTTTTGCAGTCCCGGGTCTATAAATATTTCTATTTGCCTTTGAAATGATTGCTACGCAGTGGCACCCTCCCTCTCTGTCATATAATTAGCTCTTGCTCATTTTCTGTCACTTATCTTGTGATAATTTCATGCATAAAGTTTATAAAGCCTCAACAATTTAATTCTTGGCTCCTAAGAGTCACCAGTCACGGGGCAGGTGAATGACATCTCCAAGGACAGAGCTGGCCCGAGCAGAGGTGCCATCCCCACTGGGGATCCCCAGTCTGAGATGGAGAAGGCGGCTGGGCCCTTTGGCACCTTCTTAGCAAAGCGAAAAGCCATCAGCGTTTTCCTGAACAGGCAGCTTTCCCCCTGGTATCTTACAGGAGTAGGAGTTTAAGCCACTCCAGGAATGTTATCACAGTTCAGTAGCTCCCCAAATTAAAAAAGGATAATTACAGTTGAAACACCCTAGAGCAGGACCATGGAACAGGCCACTGAGGTCAGTCTCTTGTCAAGTCTCACAAACTGCTTCCAGAAAAGGAGCAAGCTTCATCCAAAAAGCACTTAGACTTATTTTATTTTTTTTTTCCCCTCCATTACTGATGCCAGAGGTTACATGTAAAGAGCTGTAACTGCACCTCAGAGAAGACCTTCTACCAGTGGGGATCCTCAGATAGCATCTATCTCAAAAGAGCAGGAAAAAACAATCAGAGGAGACATGTTCTGTTCATGCAACAGCAAGCAATATTGTACCATTGGCAGGATTCATGCTAAGACAACTGCTCCAGCGTCCTGGAGAGCGGAGCGTTTGCGCATTCACTCCAACTGGGGACTTCAGTGCAACAGGAGCGAACTCAGTTATCAGCCCTACGAGGCCCCAGTAATGAAGCCAGATCTTCATTACAATCTGTTTAAGTATTTCCTACATGCAAGTATGCCTCCATCAAGAAGTCGCTGGTGAATCTCCTGTGTACAGACTCCTTTGAAGCAGTTTTTCCAGGAGCAGCTCTGTTACACAACGCCACAGCGCTGAAGTCATCCTCCATCCCTTCGCCGGGCCGGTGCGTGCCCTGCCACCCACGCCGCTGGCACGCCGTACAGATGTGGCATGACTGTGCAGACGCTGCCTGGTGTGCGATAGCTGCGCTTCAGACAGAGACGGATTAATCGCGTAAGTGGACAAAGACTTCAGCTGAGAACTCCTTCACAGGCAGCGAGTTTCTGGGGCTCTTTTCTGTGCGCACTGATAGCGCTGAACACTTGAACAGAGTCGGAATTAAATAAAACCTGGGAAGAAGGTTTAGAAGTGTTCTGGTAACACAAACGCTGCTGTGTAGCTAGAAACCGGGCTGCCGCATCTTTCTGTCCCCCTCCTTGCCTCTTTCCGCGCCCAGGGCAGGTGTGTGGCAATGCAGGTTGCTTTCCCAGCTCAGAGGCTGCTTGCCTGGGCACGCTGTGCCAAGTGCCCGGCCAGGAGCCGGGCTGTCACCAAGAGTGTCTCTCTCCGGGTCTCACGGTGCTTTGGGGATGCCAGCAATGTGCGGGGCTGCCCAGCGCACAGCAGAGATGCTGGGTGGCTGGTGCCATTCCAGTCCTCTCCAATTCCAGTAAAAGCTTGTGCATTAGTTTCTTCTTAGCATGTGTTTTGGGTCGTCTTCTTCACTAAATAACACTTGCTGGTTATTCTTTTCAACTAAAAATATCTGTTCCTCAGATGTCCGTCTAGTGACCAGAAGCTGGGGCTGGCATACTGGGGATGTTATTTTGATGCTTTGATTTGATGTGAGGATACACGAATAGAAAGCCACCAATGAATAGAAGAATAAATCTATAAATTCCTTGCTGTCACTTCAACTAGAAAGCAAAGCCGGCAGCTCTCGCTCTTTGGGGAATCTGAGATTATTTGGACAAAGGTTTCCCCATGGGTAGCACACCTGCAGGAACAAAGAAGTAGGGTTCACAGTATGAACAAGTGTCCTACAGCCAGCGCGATCAAAAGCAGGCCCTGAAACAGTGTGTAAACCAGGTTAGGTAGGAAAGATTTAACAACGATCAAGCTGCACAAGAAACGTATTCAGATAGCGGGTTCTGAGAGAATTTAAACAAGCTCTGTCATTTCCAGAGACGAGTAGTGCGGGCAGACAAACCGCTCTGTCTGCAGACAATAGCAATGTTTAAGGAGAAGCTACTACAATACACGTGGCTGTGATTTTTGTCATCCTGCTTAATAGGAAAAGAAATCCAGTTCCCAGGCAGCGCTCAAAGAGGCAGCTGGTAACTTACCCAGTACCGCTGCCCTCACTGTCCCCACGCGTCTCCGTACACCTGCCAAGGCTTGTCATTGCTTCTGTATGTCCTGCAGAAAACCAGCTGCACCAAGGACTTCTGCTCCTGTGCTTAACTCGGTGCGTTTGGATTTCGGAAGCATTTCAGGATAGATTTTAGGGTTGAAAGCAGCAAATGGTAGAGCTATGCTAGCCCCCTGCTCTGGCTGGTGTGGAGCATCCCGCACTGCTCTGGGAGCAGCAGCATCCCCGGCGGTAGCAGCGCGGCTCTGTGGACCGCCTGTACCGTCTCCTGGATGCCAGCAGACTCCTGTCCTCTAGCACCAAAGCCAGCTGAGCTGCTCTGACCCCGGGTGGGAGCCTGGCCCTTTGCCACCCGGCACCCACATGAGGGTGATCCTCTTGGTTCTGGATTTCTTGCTGCAAGTGGAAGAAAAGCGATGCCCCTGGCTGCTCAGCACACAGCGAGGACCGGCTCCTCCACCCCTCAGAGCTCCCAGAGGCAAGCTGCTCCGGCCAAGTAGCCCAAAGGCACATCAGCAGCTCCACCAGCCCTGGATCTTGCCGGTTCTCCAGGGAGCGCATTGTTTTTCCTGCTGTCTGACATTTCCGCTGCGTTGTCAAGGTCAGGCTCCCTGCACTCGACGTGCAGCTTCCCCAGCACTTGACCCGTGGCAATGCTCTGCATTTGCAGCTACACATTTCTTACCGCTTTGTGCTTTCGGTCACGCTTCTTTGCGGGAAACATGCGAATTCCTCAATTTTGTCTCTACACTCAGTAACCAGGGAAGGAAAAACCCCTTAAGAAGTGCCTAGGTTGCATCTTTGGGAAAGAGAAATGTACAGGTGTGCACTTCCATAAATATTTCAGAAAGAAGTTTATTAGATTCTACTAACGTGGCAACTGCTGCATTACAGATGCCTAAGACTTTGGAAGGAAGCCAACCACCAGTTTCCCAAAGAACATTTTTATCGCCATTGCACTGTGCTGAGCAGGGATCCTTCTCCTCAAAGCACAGATAGCTGGTCGGGAGGATGAGAGGGGCCACCACAGTCAAGTTGAAGCAATTCTTTCTTCTGTAGTTTAATCCTCTCCCTTCCCCTTGATATGCAGTTTATTTAATTGCAGAGACAAGATGCATTTCTTTCTTGAGGGATTGTGGGAGAGTATTTGTAATCCAGGGGCTGTAATTGAACTCAGTAATAATAATTACACTTCTCTTCATTAATGTGTCTTAAAGCTCATTACGAACTATTTTTGTGCCAGCATCTTTGCCAAATCCCTGCAGGGTTAGAGATAACTTTTTATTCCACTACAGCAGCAACTTTAAAGAGCGCTCCTACAGTTGCTGGGTAGCGGCAATAGCCAAAGCCGTGCCCTGGCTGTTAAGGCTGGGGATGCCCAGTCCCAGGCGATACGAGGAATTGCCCCAGGCGCTCCAGCTGGCCGGGGCTGGCCCAGGAAGGGGAGACCCCAGGCTCACTGCCACCCAGCCCGTAGCACCCTCACTGCTCCCTACGGGCCACCCGCTTGGTCTGACCCGGGGCTGTTCGGAGCAGGGACCTCTTTTACATACCCACACCATGGGCTCAAAACACTCTCCCAAGCTCAGTAGTGAATAATAGCTCAGAATGTCTTCCTTGAGTTTACCTGCTCACAGGAGAGTCTTTCTGGAGCTGTGAGGCATTTCTGAGACCTTCTGGCTGGCTGCAGTGACTACTGAGGCACAAGCCACCTCCGGGCCAGGGCTGTGCCCCCCCCCACAGCATATGGGCTGCAGAGCCCGGGGACGCGCCTTTCTCATCATATACCCCAAGGAAAGGATCTTGGAGCGGATGCTTTTCAGTACAAGAATGCCTATTGCAGATCACAAGCCCGCAATTAGGATGAAAAATTCAAACTCATTTTACTTAGACAAGAGGTATGAGGGACGCAGTGCATTAAGATATGTTCCAAACTCACAAATCCCATTAAGGCTCAAGTGAGGTCCCCATGCAAATCCCAGTGTGCAGAGGGGAAAACATTCCCTAGATTTAAGATAATTTTAAGCCCCTCTGATGCAGGGATGCTGCTCGTTCAATATTTAAGCTCAGTCTGTGAAACATGCAGGTTATCTAACATTCATTATCCTGTTTATGCCAGCATCTTTGCCAAGTCCCCAGTGCGCTGGGGAGAACCATTTTCTTGCTACAGCAACAGCACTAAGGTGCGCTGTTGCAATTAGAGGGGAATATAAATTTATAGCTCTCCAGAAATCGCAGCACTGCTGCTAAAGCAGCCCACCGGCTCTGTGCTAAATTTGCCCCAGCAGCAGCACGGCCAGACAATGAAGGCCTGTGGAGATCCCCCAGAACACGCCAGGTGCCGCTGAGTTTGCCTTCGGATGAAACGAAGTCCTCTTTCACCAGCTCATCACAGTTTCAAGAGGGGGAAAAAAAATATGAAAAAGGAGCAGAACAAGTGGCAGTAGCCACAATAGGCTTTCTTTGAAGCCATTCTTCCAGGTATATGTGCACTTGCTCCCTGGATCTGCAAGTATTTGTCAAATAAATTCAATTAGTTTTCCTCAAACAACCATTACTGCTTTTCATTGGAAACTCTCCTGTTGGGCTCACCTGTGACATTTTAAGTTCCTGTTCCCCAGAGAGCTGCTATGAGCAGCGGGAGCTGCTGGGTCCCGGGGGGGCTGCTGGCCACCCAGCCGCGGCGAGGGGACATCCAGCCACCTCCGGTCTGTGGAGCCATTCCTCCTGGCCGCGTGAGCTGAACTGAACCATCAGCTCCAGGTGGGGTTTGCAGGGACAGAAGAAAAGCAGATGAGAACAAGCTTAAAAGGATGAAGGCGGGAGGTCTGAGCAGCAGGCGCAGATGCCTGGAAAACCTTTTCTCTGTCCTGTGTCGGAGCAGAGCAAAGCAAAGCAGTGTCAATGGGCGTGCTGGCTGCAAGGGGCCCGTCCCCTCCTCTCCATCACCGAGACCTGTGGCTGCACAATCCTGAGCCTTGAAGAGAGCCTCAAATCCCCCAGGGCACATCAGAAAGCCCCAGCAGCAGCCAGCTTGGCTGAAGACAGCAGCGCACAGAGCAACAACTTGGAAATAATTTCTGCCTGTCTTAAAGCTGCCTCTCTGCTGTGAGCAGCGAGAGCAGCAGGAGCCTGTGTGGGAGCCAGACATCTGGATTCAGACAGGCACAGTGTCACCGAGCTGGTGCTTGTCATTTCTTTCTGACGGGGATGCGGAGGAGCACAAGCCGCACACCTCCCTTCCTGCTGGAGACTCCTCTTCTACGGGCAAAACACCGGCAAGTGCTCATCTGAGGGACATGCGCCCTCCGTCACCTCCCCGGACCTAGTCCTGACGGGAAAGAGCATCAGACCCGTCTCAAAATGGCTGCACTCACCATCTGTGTGTTCTGGCATCTTTCTTTCAAGCCATTTACTTCTTAGAAGATTTCTGCCTCTCAGTTTCACATCTCCTTCCAAAACATCACATCTCCCTTAAACTGACTGGAATGTAAGCGATGCAAATGCAGGAAGAAGGTAATTAGTCTCTGGAGGCTACGGTTGGGATTTAAGCAGTGAAATCATTTTAGATGGGTACAGTTTCACCTAACAGAGAAAGGAAGAAATCCCTCAGGAGTTGGGGGTTGGGGAGGGGGTGCAGCCCGGCCATGGCTGCCGAAAGCTGCCCCCCTTCCCTTGGCAGAACTGCCCGGGGTTTAACCTGCCTCGAAGGCTTTGGTGCCCAGGGCGGGACAGAGGGTGGGCTGGAGCTCGGCGGCTCCCGGTGACACACACCGTTCCCATCTCCATCTGCTCGGCCCCATACAAACACCCGCCCCTTGGAAACCCCCAAACGCTCATCTCCCGCGCCCGGCGTTTCCCCCCACGGGCTCCGTGCTCCCGCAGTGCCCAGCCGCCGCCGGCAATTTCTGCTCCCGGCCACGGCTCGCCTCGGGAGTCCCAAAAGTCATTGCCCACCCTGGAGCAGGAGCTGCAGCTGCAATCAACTGGCTGGGCTCATATGCTCCAAATCACCCTAACGGCACTTCAGAAATGCAAATAAAAGTGAGATTATGATATTTTACGTAAATAAGCAATGTGGCAATCCCAGACTGACTTGGCCTGCCAGGGAAATTCGCTGGAGAGATATTAACATTAAAATATGTGAGCGTGTTTGCATGGAACATTTATTGTATAACTCTGGGCTCCAATAAAGGCTTGTATAAATTATTCATTCTGGAGCTGAGATGAAATGCCAAAAACCGCACCCACCAAGGGACTGCTTTTATTACTACCAAAGATCTAGTCTTAGTTAGCAGCTAAGCTATCAAGACAACACGCAAGGTAATTACGGGTGGGACATGAGCAGCCACCTCGCTGCTGACACGTGCCCTGGGCTCAGGGCGGCTGCTGGTCACCCCGACACCAGGCTGCTCCTGGACGATGCACAGCCAGGGCCCTGCTGAGCGAAGAGCACAGGCTCCTGCCCCCGTGCTCCTCGCAGGGAGCCTGGAAGGCGAGTGCTTGCTGGAGGAAGCCATGGCGCGCTCAAGAGCATGGCGTGCTCGGAGCTGCGGGCAGCAAGTAGCCACCTGAAAGCTCGGCTGCAGGACCACCACGGATGTACCCACGGAGGGGAGCGGGCACCGTGGAGCGGAGCAGCATGACCGCTGCACCGTGGCTGGGCACACACAGCCCAAGCATTTCCCTGTACCGCTGTGCGAAAAAAATCCGGGTAGCAGTTACCATGGCAACTCCTCTTTTTAAACACTGCTGTTAAACAGTTGCATCCAACCATCAGGAGCCCTCTGTGAGCGTTGTCAGGAGCCCTCTGCGAGCATCGTGGCAGGAGCATCGTCGTGGGAGCCGCGGCCGTGGCACCGTCCTGGCTGCTGCGTGGGCTTGTGCTGTTCCCTACCTGGCCACGTCCCAGCGCTGCGTGGCGAGGCCTCACAACAGGTTGCTATGTTTGCTGGAACCACAAAGCTAACAGTAAAGATCCAGTTACCAATTTGCAGTTGAAAATTACTTTTTTTCTACCTCGAATGCCTGCAGCACCCACAGCCCCGAGGTGCAGCTGCAATTAGTCTTCCACGCGCCCCCTCCCTCCTCCCACATTACGCCTCCCCTGCTCGAGTTTCCAGGAGGCACAACAAGGTGATGGATTGCGGACAAGAATTTTGGGGCTGCTGGCTTCTCTGACTTGAATGGGGAGGGTTTCAGGGACTCTCTTTTTGAGCTGCACGTAGCCTGCCTGCACCCCGGCTGCCCCCTGCCCAGCCTCACCTCCAGCTTCTTTAGCACCCCATCATGCTTTCTTGTTCTCCTTCTTCTTCCTCCTCCTCCAGCACTGGGACAAGCAGAGCTCTAGAGCCCTTCCTCCCACCTGCAGCTTTTTATAACCTTGCACCTGAGGTTCATCAGGCTGCTCTGGTCCCTCTGTTAACCCTCCCCTGCCCGCTCCACTGGCCCTGGCTTTGCACGCAGGGTGGGATGCCAAGGCTGCTCGGGGACGTGGCGCAGTTGGGTGTCTCTCTCAGACCTCCGAGTGCCAGCCCTCCCCTGGCAATAGAGCTTTTGTGCTGCACCGACCATGTTGCAGCATGTGGCAGCCCTTAGCCAGTGCCTGGTGAAATGGCGAGGGAGCCAGAAGCCATGGGTGGCCATGCCATCCCAAGACAGCCGGCCCTGCTGGCACAGGGCACTCGGGGAGCTGCGACGGGAACGGCAGCAGCAGCGGTGCTTTATTTCTGCATTAGTAGCACAGCGCTTGCACAGTCACAGCCATCCCCTACAACCGCAATAAGTTCTCTTTACCAACTGTAACTTTTATTTATCAGCAGCTGTCTGCCTCCAGCAGCGCTTTATGGATCATAAGAAAGGCTAAGTGGAAGTTTTCCTTTTTTTTTTTTTATTATTTTTTGGAAGCAGATCAAACAGCCCTAGCCGAGCAGCTCTGTGTGGTCTGGAGCAGAGCCCTGTGTGACAGCCGCCCGGGCAGGAGGTCCCCTCCGTGCTCCCCCGGGGAAAGGACACGTGTCCCGCGGCTCGTCGCGGAGCTGCGCCATGGCCCCGCACTGCCCTCCCGTGACACCGCTTTGGGTGTCACAGCAAGTGCGGGCGACAGGAGTCGCAGAAAGGCGACGATAACACGATGATCTTGTGCACCAGCCTGCTCTTGCCTTGTTCCAGCTGTAGGATGGGGAATAGTTTCATTGCAGGGAATGCTAATAAGGGGTTTGTACGAGAGAGAGAAATACAGAGAGGTGAAACTACCTATCACAACAGTGAATACTGAAATTAGGAGAGTAATAATTACCAGTGCATGAGATTCCAAGCGGAACAATTATCACAAGTGCTGTATCACTAACTGCCGTGGGTCTCCGCAGACGTCTTGGTTTTTCACACCACACAGCTCTGGGTGGCTCCAGTGCTCGGCTGTGGCTGCCAGCGCTGCCCTCCGGCACCCCCTGCACCCCGGGGCTGGAGTCGGTACGGCCAGCGAACGGCTGGAAAAGCATTCTCTTGCCCTGCTGCTCCTGCCCGGGGAAGAAGACAAGTAATTTCTTTCCCTTATAACCCCGGTTTAGAAGCTATTGGATCTCAGCGGTGTTAGGCTCCCTGGCTGGGTTAGAAAATAAGCCCTGCAACGCCGCCTGCTTTTAGAACATTTCTAAAGGCGTAGGGAGCACCCAGGCGGCACGTGCAGGTGAATCCGGCTCCTCACTGCCTCTGCTCAGGGCGCTGGGGAGCGCGGCTGGCACCGCCGCCCCGGGAACGAGCCCCGCGGCTCCTGGGGATGCAGCCCGGGTGTGAAGCCTTAAAATAAAAATGCATTCTGAATACACCTGAAAAATGCATCTTAGGCTTCAGGGGCCAAATCGTGCCATCTCACTGTGTAACGAGAGATGATATAATTCCAGATCGTGGCATCTTTAGTGGGGGTTTTATTTCTTAGCCTGCAGCGGTGTGTCTTTGGGAGGGCTCAGTGTTTTGTTGGGGAGATGATCAAATGACTCCGAGGACCTGGAGACAGGCGGCGATGTCAGCCTCTCTTCACGAAGTTTATATTTAAAGCCTGTGCACTGTGCTGGAACGCTAATTCGACATATTTCTGAGGGCTGCCTCTCCTCGGCATCAGCCGGTGCTCGCAGGCAAGCGCAGAAGGGGCCAGTTTTTGGCTGCCAGTGGGGCTGGGGCTGCCCCCCGCCTCCCTGGGCACGGCGGGGAGCGGAAAGCGGGACCAGGACCTGCCCCTCCTGCGGGAGACGGGTGAGCATCCCCTGCCCCTCGGCACCATGCATGGGCGCAGGGGGCTGAGCCGTGTCCCCCCGGCTCCTGGGGTGCATCCCTCTGGCTTCCAGGCAAGGGGGGGCTCATCGCATCACCCAATGCTATGTGGGGGAGTTTGCTGCTGTTTCCCAGCTGGATCACAGCCGGCAAGCGCATCCCGGAGGGGCCACATGCCAGAGCCCCTCCCTTCTGCCCCACTGCCGGAGCAGGGTCTCGTCCTGCTCAGGCCCCTTCCCGCGCAGCATCGCGCGGCACGCTGGGGAGATTCAGCCCTGCAGAAAGCCAAACAATGAGGGAAAAGTGTCAATAAACATATATTTTTTACAGTCCATTATCTTACCCTTGCCAGCTTTTACACTGTTATTGCACCAAGCCATTAAATCCCCTCCATGAGCGAAACATGCCATTTGTGTAATACAGCGTAATGGGAGCATTAATGCCTTCCCTCCCCCCGCTGCAGCGCGTTTCCAGGAGAGGCATTAATATCCACATTCACAAAACAATCCCTTAGTTCCAGGTTATTTGCACTTAATGCAATGATATTGCTAAAATCCCCCCTAAAATTAGCACAGATGATTTTAACAAAACCAATAAAACATATTAATTAATAATCTCTATGACGAATGCATGAATATAAATAGGTCATTATATCTATCGAGAAGCTCTTTCAGGAGCGGAAGGGCTTATGATTTCTTGACGATGGTCATCAGCGGACATGAATAATTTGCAGCCTCGTGGCTAGATCAAGTCACAGCTGACTTGCCCCGAGAACGGGGGACGCGTTTGTTGCCGTAAGACTAGCAGCGCCGTCTGTGTTCACTGGTATTTCCATTCACTGACCTTCCAGAGTCTATTTTTTAAAAAATAATTAAACGACATTTCCAGCTCAATAATGTTTTGTTCTATTAGCGGTAGAATCCAAGATGCAGAATTAAAATAACGAGGTGAGACCGTCTCTGGGCTGCAGCCCCATCTTCGGCCTCGCTGTTGTCTTTCTCGCTGCCGAGGCCGGCTCATGGTGGTGGGGACGGTCCCTTCGCTGGGCTGCCAGCAGCGCTGAGCCCGTCCTTTGGCTCTGAGCAAACCCCCACCTGCGCCAGCCCCGCTCCCCCCGCTCTCTTCGCAGGGTCTCGCGGTTGCTGAGCCCGGAGCGCGGCTCCCAGCACACAGCTGAGCCACTCCTGCTCTTTCGCTGCCTCTCAGGCGGCGGCCGAGGCTGCTGGCAGGGTTTGCCAGCGGAGGAGAGCGTGAGAAGCGGCGTGCTGGCATTATTAGCAACCCCCCTCTGAAAGCGTCGTTATTAGTGGGGTGACACAGGGACAGAGCTGGGACGTGCCCCGGGCGTGCAGCGAGCAGCGAGCACCGTGCGGGGCCAAAGCCAGCGTGGGGAAAGCGTAGCTTGCCGATGGCTGGCTCTGGCAGAAGCTGGAGTGGCCGCGCGGAGCATGGAGCTGGAGGCAGAGCAGGACGCTCTGGACGATGTCCCCAGCGCCGCTCGGTGCGAGGTGCAGCGGGACCGGCTGCCGGTGCCAGGCCCAGGTCTGCCAACTCCGGCGCTGCCACCACAGCACTGACTCACGTCTGTAAATGTTTGGGTACTGCTGAGATATACATCGACAGCGGCAATTAATCCCTCAATCTATTGCCGACCTGCTGCATAAGAGGGGTCATATTCAATTCAGCTGCCGAAATATGCTGTTGTTGTAGGCAGCAGCTTCACTTCGTGCCTGATGCCAGCTTTTAGATTTTATTCTTCTAAATCCTGGCACTGAAAAGCGTAACCCCAGACAGCACTCGAGGCTTGGTGGAGCCGGGGAGCCGGCGAGGAGCTCCCGAGGGGAACATGCATCCCAGATGGCCGGGGGTAATCACACGCTTCCCTGCCAGCCCTGTGCCCGCAGCGCGCTGTGTGTGAGCAAGAATCAGCCCGACATGGGCTTTACCCTCCTCCTCCTCCTCCACACGGACCTGAAGCAGCTTTGGGCAGGAGTCTGTGGGGCGGGCACGGCCCCCAGCCCAGCCTGGGGGGGTTGGCCTCCTCCTCCCGGATTTCCCTGCCTGCACCCACCGTCCTGGGAGAAACAGGGAAATCCAACTCATGTGCGACCACAGCCCCGCGCTCGCCTGTGGATCTCGGGTTTATAAAGACCCTGGCGAGGAGAACCAGAGCTGGCAGCTCCTGAGCATCCTGCTGAGCTTCGGCTGCCCCTCCGGCTGCCCTGAGCAGCTCTGGGGGCTGCAGCACGGGCTGGCGGGGGGATACGGGCAGCACCGCCTGCGTCTCTGCAGGAATCCCCATCCCCATTGCTGCAAGAGCATTTGGATGCCTCTCAGTGACGGTCTATGACAGTTTTGCTAAAGCCTTCACGCGGCTGAGCCCCTGGGGGCTGCAGGGGCGCGTGGCCGGAGGGGCTGCGTGCCGGGGGGCTGGGGGTGGAGGTCCTCCTGGCAGCGCTGCCCTCGAGTGTGTCCTGGGAGGGAGCACAAACCCCCCACGTGCGGCTGGTCCCAGCTCTTCTCTGGCTTTTCCTTCCAGCACTGTCACTTGCACATTTCCCATTATGAGTTGATTCCTAATCTCCTTTCAGAGAAAGATCAAACAAGCCCTTATGTCTTTGTTAGCTGCTTCCTTTGCTTACTTTTAAGTCGTTATCCTGGTTTTGAAGTACGATTAAAAGGGAAGTGAGGATCCCAAATGGGGGGGGGCAGAGCTGGGTGAAGCCGTTACGGGCTGGGAGCATCAGACCCCAGAGAGCCGGGTCCCCTTGGCACCGTCACCCCCTGCCCCAGGCGGGACCCTCCGGCTGCTCGCACCGTCTCCGCTGGGGAATCCGCGCCCGCAGCCTCGGCTCTTTGCGCTCATGATTTATTTCTTCTGAGCAAGGCTCTCTCATTAGCGTTTCGAGCCGAGCCGGGCCAAGCAGCCCGGGCAGAGGAATTAGGAATTCATAGCGCCGTGGTCGAGCATAACTCAGCTCTCAGTCCCTTCCCGTTCAGCAGCCTCGCAGCAGACGAGTCCTCGGTGCATCCTCTGGCCATTGCGCCCCGTGCGAAGCCGCTGCCAGTGCCAGCTGCTGCGCCCCGCGTCCTGCCGAGCCCAGGAGCCACGGTTCTGCGCCCACCGGAGCATCCCCCGGCTCGTGGCCTGTGCACCCCTTGGCGGCCACCTACAGCCAGCCCAAAGCCGTGCCCACGGCCAGCGGCCGCTCGTGAACCATCTGCCTCCGTACTCCCTGGCAGCAAGTGCTTTGGTTTAGATGACACCTGTGTTTGAAACCTTTATCCCTTACTGTATTGTTACGGGCTGCTTCTTAAACAGCAAAGCTGAAACGCGCTGGAATTTATAGGGTTTTTACATACATGCCGCTATCTTGAACAATTGACAGGAATTTGAGAAAGACGATGCCGCTTTTCTCCCGTGGCATCTTGAGGAGGAGCTCAGAAAACGAATTGTCTCGCTGAAGACAATGCCCTTGATGCATAATAGCGGAGCCATCTCTGAACAATTGGGGGCTGATTTTTATTTTGGCTTTAACTCAGCTTTGTCGGCGCAGGTGTCCAATTTGTTCCCGCCCGTATAAATCCCACCATTTAAATGACTCAGCTGTTGGCACAAATCAACCCTGGGAGATGTTTCCCTGGCCGGGTTTGTACCTCGTGGAGGCAGAAAAGTCATGCCCGTAAAACAGACGGCGGTGAGATACTCCTGCCCTGAAGGAGATTTACTGGAATTAATCGCACGTGAGGTCAAAACGACAGCGGATTCCTCCTCCGTGCCTTGTGCCCGCGGACGGAGGCTGCCCGGGGGCTCCGGCCGAGCGGTGTCTGCCCAAACCCTGCCAAGAGCGGGCAGCGGCTGGTGATTTACTGCGGGGCTGGCAGCGGGTTAAGTGCAATAATCTGAAACAGCATTTCTGTAACCTTACGACAAGGGTAATAAAACTGAATGAGATGCGCGTTCTTCCCCGGAATTTATCAAACAAGAATCGTCTTTCTCTTTCAGGAAAGGTCACGATGCGCCTTATTTTGTGGCGTACAAAAGACCAAGGGCAACTACCCCGGTGTGTGGCTGAGTGTCTGCTCGGAAAACTTCCAGGTGGAAAGTTCCCAGTAAGACGATGGAGAGCAAAGCCAGGCCCTCGGCGCATCCTCGGCTGCCCCGGGAAGCTCTGGCTGTTGGCAGCTTTGCAAAGAAAGGTTCAACAGGTACCAGCCGGGCGCTCCCCCCAGTGCTCCCCCCGGCCGGCCTGAGCCTCCCGGGTCCCCTGGGACCCCCGCATTCCCGAGCTGTTGTTCCCCCATTCCCACCCTCCAAGAGCCGCCGAGGCCCCATGAGCCTCAGCAGCTCCAGCAGGAACCGCAGCTGCCTCCAGCCTTGGGTTCTCGTGGAGATTCAGCGGATTCCTCATTGTTCGAGGCTGAGAAGCAACGTCCGTGTTGTGTAAAGTAATTAAATAAAGCCATCCGTCTTCCCTCTGAAGTGGCTGGTACTGGTTGTTTCATTATGGTTTTTACTCTTTGGAATATGACCCGGACAACGCTTACACCGTCGTAAGGCTTCACTTCAAGGGTCCTAAAAGGAAATCAATTATTTTTAGAAATATAAATATTTGATGAAGCTGCTTCTTTTTCTAATGACGGAATAAAGCAAAATGCAGCCATTTTGCTCTTTAGCGATAGAAAGCCGTGCAGCAATCCAATCTCAAAGCCTGCAGCACTTCACCTGAGTCACCTTCTCTGGGCGCCTTAGGAAGGAGTCTGAAATGCAATATTCCCTGTTAAATTATGCATCCCGGAGCCGGCCCTCCTGCCGTGGGAGCGGAGCGGTCCTGGCTCGGGTCGGAGCCTGCCGTGCCCTGGCTCTGCCGGGCGAGAGGCAGCAGCTCCCTCCTGCCCCCGTGCCCCCCGGGGAGGGGGATGCTGGTGGCACAAGCAGCCGAAACGGCGTCAGGGACCTTCTGGCTGGCGGTCGGCGGTGGGCGAGCTGCAAAGAGCCCTCACAGCGACCTGCGAGCTCCAGCTGCCCACCCACGGGGCACCCAGCTCTCGGGGGGACGCCGGCTGGGAGCGGGCACCCGGCCCTGCTCCCTCCCTCCGCCCGGGGAAAACAGGCGGGCATTTAGATTTTGGTATTATTATTATTGTCTCTATCAAATGGGTGAATTCCCAGCCGCTTTGGTTCGCTCTTACATAATTCAGAGCAATCAGTGCGCGTCCCAACGCAACATGCTCTTAACTTTGCTGAGCCCCAAGGCATCGAATTTATATTCTGTTCTGCTGCTGTGAAAATGAATGGTGTGACGGTGACAAGAGGAAGAAGGAGCTTTAAAGAGGGAGAAGAAGCCAAAGAGAAAGAAAGATAGTTGAAAGAAGCAGAAAGACAGGGAGAGGAGAAGATACAGAACAGCAAAGTGGTTTATAATGGAAGGACTGTAATTTATTTTGACACTAATCATGTATTATTCATTCAGAACAAAAATAAACCTTATTAACCAGGAAAAACAGATCTCCCATCTCCAGCCCACGTTGTGACGAGCGAGTCGCGGTGGTGAGGATCCTGACAGCCGCCGGGCTGGCTCCGTGCCGCATCCTGCGCGGGTGCTGCGGGCAGGAGCAGCGCGACGCTCCCAGGGCGCGAGGGATCGCTGCTCGCAGGCACGGAGAGAGATGGCTTGGGCTGTCAGGGCGGCCGGATAATGCACTTGCATTGTTGTCACCCCCTGCTGATGTCCCTCGTCTTCGAGGCTCTGGACATCCTTTCCATAAATAGCCGGCGGGCCGAGCCGGGTGCGTCTCTGCTGGCCACCGGGCTAGCGTGGGCATTTCGCAGCAGCACCCCCCTGCCCGGGGCCAAGGCGTGCGGCATGTCCGAGGGAGGGGGATTAGCGAGGCTGAACCCAAAGTACTGCTGGAAACTCTGCCCTCGCCAGCCGGGGAACCCGTGTCTGTCTGTATTCCACATCTCACTGCCCTGCAGCTTTCTCCACCCCGCGGTCCCTCGCTCCATGTCTCGGGAAGAAAGGGCTCGGAGGCGGGGGCTGAGGCTCAGCGGGTCTTTACGAGGGCATGAAGCCGAGTAACCTCTGCTGCTCCGGCTGGTGGCAAATCCATAGGTTTTTGGTGGTGCCGAAGGTGTCTGCGTGCCTGAACGATGCTTGCAAGCACACGGTGTTATTTTGCAGGGCTGAAGGAGCCTTTCTCGCCCGTGGCACCCAGCCGCGTCCTGCCCGGGCGGCGGCCGATGCTGCCACCATGGCACGAGCCCTGCGGCCATCAGCTGCGGGCAGTGGCACGGGGACGTCTTGCTCCACCGGCTTGTTTGCTGTGAGGGTTGCAGTGGAAATGCTGCTGCTATTTCAACTGGCAAAGCTGAGAGGAAGAGCCCTAAATAATTGTGTTTCTTCCCTGCTTTAGAAATCTGACTGACAAACCCATCATCAGCAGGGCTTTCCTGCCTGCGCTGCTTGTGAGCCACCCTGGGCAAATATGGCCCAAAGTCCTTCTCCGCTGGACCAGGCCAGATGCCCCCTCCCGCATGCAGCGTTTCCACATCCCGTCCTCTGCTCCTGCATCCCATCCTCCTCCTGCATCCTGTTCTCCACTCCCGCATCCCACCCTCCTCCTGCATCTCATCCTCCTCCCACATCCCGTCCTCCGCTCCTGCATCCCGCCCTCTGCTCCTGCATCCTGTCCTCCCTCCCACATCCAGTCCTCCACTCCTGCATCCCATCCTCTGCTCCCGCATCCTGTCCTCCACTCCTGCATCCCATCCTCCCTCCCACATTCCACCCTCTGCTCCCACATCCCGTCCTCCGCTCCTGCATCCCGTCCTCCCTCCCACATCCCGTCCTCCACTCCTGCATCCTGTCCTCTGCTCCCGCATCCCATCCTCCACTCCTGCATCAAAAGGGCTTGGCATCTCGACCCTGCAGGCACTTCCCTGGGGTTTTGCCCGTTCTTTTCCCATGAGGCAGATAGGAACAGGCAGGAGAAACTAAAACCACGGCGAATTCACTTTCAGTGGCCCCTGCGAGGGAGGGAAAGCCAGCACGGGGAGCAGGAAAACCTTGACTTACTGTTCATGCCGGTCTTAAAGCACGTTGCAGCGCTGCTAATGCAGGGCATACGTTGGTCGCGGAGGGCTCGGTGTGCACCCAGCGTCCCCGGCCGGCGCGGAGGGACCCCTTCCTGCCGCTGGTGGTGCCTCGGGGGTCTCTCCCCTCCCCACCACGGTGGGACCTGTTCTAACGACTGTCCTGACCCCTTTACCGCACCTTGTGCACAGCACACAAGCGGCAGCTCCTCACCTCCCAGCGTCAAACCAGCCCTCCCTGGCTCCCGGCCAGAATTCGGGTGGATTTTAAAGCGTTATTACTGACTTATGAGGCTTTAAATAATATTGGACTCTGCATATCTTTCAAATCTTCTTTCTTTTAATATCCCTGATCAGGTCTTAAGGTGTAAGCCTGGAGATTTATGGGGCTGTCCCCTCTGCAACTCGGAGTCCTGCGTGGCTGGTGATTTCAGCGTTTATGTTCCTGGGTTTTGAAGCAAGTTTTGCTTCACCCTTTGGGGGCTTCTGTTTTAACACAAAAAGCAAACACACTTTCAGTAGCGCTTCCTTTTTGCCAGCGTATGAAGAGTGCCGGAGAGGGAGTTGTGCGCCGCAGCGATGCATTCCCTGAGCATCCCGGGGTGTCATTAGCCCCCGAGGGACGCTGAGACCCCCCGCGGCCAGGAGCTGCCTCCCTGGGCCTCTTCCATGTTGAAAGAATTGAACGGGAGCGTTGCCTGTCGGCACAGTGAGAAGGCCACACTTCCCTCTGCCCTGTTATCCCATGTGCCCTGCACTCACACCATCCCAGCCCCATCCCAGCCCCATCCCAGCTCCATTCCAGCCCCATCCCAGCTCCATCCCAGCCTCATCCCACCCCCATCCCAGCCCCTTCTCAGCCTCATCCCAGCTCCATCCCAGCCTCATCCCAGTCCCATCCCAGCCCCATCTCATCCCAGTCCCATCCCAGCTCTATCCCAGCCTCATCCCAGCCCCTTCTCAGCCTCATCCCAGCTCCATCCCAGCTCCATCCCAGCCTCATCCCAGTCCCATCCCAGCTCCATCCCAGCCCCGTCTCATCCCAGCCTCATCCCAGCTCTATCCCAGCCTCATCCCAGCTCCATCCCAGCTCCATCCCAGCCCCATCTCATCCCAGCCCCATCCCAGCCTCATCCCAGCTCCATCCCAGCCCCTTCTCAACCTCATCCCAGCTCCATCCCAGCTCTATCCCAGCCCCATCTCATCCCAGCCCCATCCCAGCTCCATCCCAGCCTCATCCCAGCCCCATCCCAGCTGTATCCCTGCCTCATCCCAGCTCCATCCCAGCTCCATCCCAGCCTCATCCCAGCCCCATCCCAGCCCCTCTCCCAACGCTATGTCAGCATGACGCACCGCCAGGTTTTATATTCACCCCCTTGTCTCGGCACACTTTGGATCACCGGCTGACACGTTTATTTACTTGTTATTACACAGAACAAATTACGGAGGGGCTCCCTGAGCCCCCTCGGGCAGGACCGAGCGTGCCCGGCGCACACGGTGGCTGAGCAGCGCTGATGGAGTCGTGGCTGGAGCAGGCAGGAAGCAATAGGACAACGTGCTTCGGGAAGCAACAAATTATAAATTGAGGTATTCAATCTCTAGAAAGCTTACACATTTAATTATCTAGCCAGACCTTCAGGGAAAAGAATTAGAACAATAATTATCAATTTGTTCTTTGTATCCAAGGGCAAATTTAGCATTTAGAGGACAGAGTTGTTGCTGGCTTCTTTTTTTCCCCCCGCTCTTTGTAATCCTGATTAGCAAAACGTACTTGAGTCTTTGAAATGAATGATTCCTCCTCTCTGGCCAGCGGAGCTGCTTCCTTGGCAAACGCCCTGGGTGCTGGGGCACTGGCTGGGGGCAGCGCTGAGGATGGAGCCGGGGTGGAGACGGGCCATTTTGCCCCAGGGGAAAGGTTTTTGCTCTTTGGCCTCTGGGCAAAGGGCTCCCACATCTCAGAAGCCTTGGGGCAACTCTGGGAAGGATGCCGGGGAAGGATGCTTTGCCCCCAAAAACCCCTTCCCGCATCTGGAAAAGCAGCTTTTCCGGAAGCCTGGTGTCGCCTAACGCTTCCCAGCGGCACACAGTGCTGCCCGTGGGTTCTTTCCGTGACCGAAGGGCACCGGGTGCTGCTCGCCGGAGGAGATGAGCCCCCAGACCCCCCCCAGGGCTGCCGTGGCCGTGCAGAGCCCGCTGCCGCCCGCGCTGGCCGAACGAACCACCTTCCTGCGGCGGGGTTTGCATTGCACAGCGCGTTCCCTGCGCGTTGTCTCGTTATCGATTCCATTCCGCGTTAATGGCCCCCTGTCATAAACCACAGCCACAATAATGAGGCGTTTTATGTTGATTGTTGATCTATGGGAATTTCCAGAAACCGCATTCTTTATTTATTCAGCAGCGTAATGGCAATTCAATATTGTAGCTATGCAAATTAAGGGTGGGTTTGTGTTGTTTTGTTTTTTTTTCCTTCTGGGCTGGAAGCTGGGCAAGGCATGATTTTCCAAAGCAGAATTGCTCCTGAGCCGAGAAATGAGAGGAGTTGTGTCCGTCCGAAGGGCTGTCAGGCCAGCAGTGTCCCTCTCCCGCTGGCGGCTCAGCGCCTCCCAGCTCCTCCTCCCAGGCGGAGGAAGGCTCATCCTCCTCTTCATCCTCCGCCAGGCACGGAGCAGTTTCCCCTCTCCCGGGCTGTGGCACTGCCTCTCATCACGTTATTGTTTGTTCAGCGTTTGGGTTTTAAGTGGCATAAAGCACTGAGGGTTCCCGGGGCGATGTGGAAACATCCCTGATATTTCCCTTGGTTGCAAGAAAAGTCTCCTGCTGCCGGGGGGGCCTGACCCCAGCCCCTGCCCAACCGGGGAGCCCAGCCTGCAGCCCCTAACGCCTTGCCCTTACCTGCTCCTGACAGGCTTTAATTTGTAGATAATGGACTTTTTCTTTTTTTTTTTCACAGTTATTATTTGAGTACATCAGTTTCCACTTGACCTGTCTGAACAACTTCTTGATGGATATTCAACCTCTCTCATAAACGGAGCTTACCCTTCAGCTCGAGGGGAGAATGAAACATTAACAAGAAATATAAAACGCAATTCGGCCTCTTCACGAGCGGAATAATTCCCGGTCGTGGCTGGATGTATGGGTGTCTCTGCAGGAGCGTGGCGGGGAGCAGCTCTGCCTGGCGCGGGGGTCCCTGGGGACACGTGTCCCCCTCCAGAAATCTCTGGTTTCGGCATTTCAATGCCCCCCTGGGTGGGTGAATGCAACATCGCCCAGCCCAATGCCTTCTTCCTCGGGACGAGGGCAAAAGCAGCGTTGCACCCACGTAGCTGTGCGTGTGAAACCACATTTCTTCCTTTTGGGTCATTTTTAAAACTATGGAAAGGATAAAGATGCGTAAGCTGGCATGGAGAGCCTCCTGGAACGAGCTACATTATTAAAAATGCTCAATTTAATTCAGATTGATAACTGCATTAAAGTCGCGGGTTTTCCCTTCCGTAATTGAGTTACACCTACAGCATTGAAGTCAAAATGATTTTAATCACCGGCAGTGTTAGGTGATGTGTGCTAAATTCCTGGTGTCAATGCGAGAGCTCAGAAACATCAATTAGAGATGCCGCTCTCCGCTCCCTCCTCTCTCTGCTCTCAAGACGCCGGGGGAGAGCCCTGGCTCACCGGCAGCTCGCGACCCGCTCGCTCTGCCCTCGGCGACCTCCTGCCTCCGCTCCTCGCTGCCCTCGCCACCTCCCTTTTGTCTCCGCCACGCGTGCCTGGTGCCCGGGTAGACGACGCGGGCACGCACAAACACACGGCATCCCCCAGCCGGCGAAAACAGCCGGGCTCCCTTTCCTTTTGACATCAGCTAACCTTGATAAATCCTCTTATTAAACTTAATATCTTTGATCAATCACAGTAAAACTTGAGGAGATGAATTATTAAAATGAAGAACTGCTTTGTAGGGTTTATGGTTATTGTGCTACCTAAATTAGAAATGTAGTGCTGTTATTTAAAAGAAAAAATATTCCCACTGTCCTTAAAGCTGTGTATATAATTTTTCCTCCAGACAGAGATCTCCGATAAGCAGAAATCGCACCGCTCTCCCCGCACACACTAATTAAGCAGCCCCCTGTTTTCCTACATGAGTTACGGGCGCGAGGTCCTCGCTATGTGGCATGGCGGAGCAGGTCACCTCGCCCTTGCTGGCCTGATTTCTGCGCCCCGGCATCGCTCCCCAGGACGTGGCTGGTTTCAGCCGCTGGGCTCAGCCGGGCGAGCGGCTGGGCGGGCGGGTGGCCAGCAGACATGGCTCTGCGCTGGCTCACCGGCCACCCGGACGGCTTTCAGCAGCAACGGGCCTCACGGCAGCCTGTGCCACCCGTGCGACGGGGAAACCAGCTCAAGTTGTTCTGAACCTTCCAGGGGTTGTCAACCCCGGTGAAAAATCCAAAGCTCAGAGCTGAGGGCATTGTCCCTTCTGTCACAGTGGCGGCTGAGATCCAACGGCGACTCGTGAACCTGAGCTCCAGCTCCGGGATGAGGGTGCAGCCACCGCTCAGGGGCTCCTCAGACACCTCCTGCAGATCGCCTGCTCCTGGAGCGGTTCGTGCTCACCGGGATGCTCCATCAACGGTAAAACATTAATCCTTGAACAACCTTCCTTTCAGGGGGTGCTGAGCACGGGCGAGCTCTGTGGGTGCCAGAGGAAGGACGGGAAAAGTGGCTCGTGGTCCAAGGGCCTCAGCTCCACCACTCGTATTGCTTGTTGCATCCTGCGTGTGAGCCATCACCCTGCCGGTAGCCCAGTGCCGTTTTTCAAAGCCGGTGTCTCTTTGCCGAGCACTCGGCTCCTCGCACTCTCATCGCACGGTCAGACGAGGTGTCCTTACAGTGATCGAGACTAAACTCAATTTCCTGGAGGGCTTGTCTTCACCCCGTGCTGCTGTAACGCGCGTGCTGCCATTTCCTAGTTAAGTGCCTCGGTCTTTTCTTGGCTGTTATTCTGATGTGATAACATTATATATTTTTTAAGCTTAATTGTACAAAACATAATGAAAGCAGCGAAGGCGTCAGCACCTGCAGTGCAGAAGGGGCAGCGGGCGCGGAGGGAGGGGGTGGGATTCGGAGGTGAAGATGCCGAGTTGCGCTGGTCCTGATGCTCTGCGATTCCCCCGGCTCCGGTGCTCCCGGTGTGCTGCGGGTCCGGTGCGGGCAGGACAGCTGTGCCGGGCTCGTGGCTGTCACAAGAGAATGGGGGGCAGCTCTTCTGCTGCTGTTTTCTTCTCCAAATCTCCCATCCCGCGAGCAGGAACCCGTGGGCGCGGTGGGAGCAGAAATAACTGCTGCCGAATCCAGCCCCGCGTTGTTACGGCAGGGAAAGGGCAAGGAGAGGTGGCCAGGAGAAAGGGGCAGCCCCCCCAAGGCACCCAGGTGCCAACCTGGCCTTCCCGGTCACCTCGCTGTCCCTCTGGTCCTCGCTGCTGCCCCGCAGACAGGCACTGTGACCCCCCCGCTCCCCGCATCCCCCTTCCCCGCGTTCTTACAAATCACTTACCACTTTCTTAGTTTTCTGACAACCCTCTCGGTTTTCTTCTTCCTTGAATTGTTTTCCTCCGAACGCTTCAAGACATCATCAGTAAAAAGGGGCACTGGGGAATTATTATTAGATGCTGGGATTTTTCAGTGCGAGGAGCCTTGGGCTTGTTCGGGACACAATTAAGGCACAAATCTCCCGTGTTGAAAGGCAAACCATTTCTAAACCCCTGCCAATTTCCGACGCCGCGCACATTTCCTACGCTGCAGGTGCTAAATAGCGAAAGGCTGAAGCAGGGCGCGCGGGCTGGGGAGAATTTCCATTTTTCAGCCCCGGTGGGTGTTTTACACGGGCGCGGGCACAGGGGGAGCGCGGAGCGGGGAGTTCGGGTAGGAGCAGCCACGGAGGGACATTGCCCGGGGATGTCAGCGTGCGGGGGGCAGTCCCGGCAGCGTCCCCTGCAGCGCCGGGTGCTGCCTGGTCCTGGGGGAAGCGCTGGCTCCCGGCAGCTGGCACCCACCCCGGGGGACAAGGAGCTTCCAGACGCTGGTGGCCGGTTTTGGCTTCCCCGGCGAGGTGACAGCACCCGGCGGGGGTCCCTGACATGGCCAGGGGAAGCGCCAGGGCTGTCAGGGTCATGACTCACAAGCTTAACAGCTGAGAGTATGCAGAAAACTTCAGGGCAGAGAGAGCAATTCCTCCACCCAGGAGACCTCAAAATGAGTTTTCGTCTTTGCCAGGCTTATTTCAGCCTTTGGAAATCCAGGACAAAACAACGTCGGGTTTTTCTTGCGAAAAGACACAGAGCAACTTCGATTTTGGGGTCAGTGAGAAAAGAGCCGCCCGGGATCCGATGGGAGCTGCGTGCCGCTGCCTTCGGCAGGGGGGAACGCCAGCCCTGGCACTGGTGCTCTACCTGCAGCTCTCTCTGCTCAGCAAGTGACATCGGCCACCGCCAGGGACGCCCCGGCCACATCCAGCCAGCTCTGCGCCCACGGGGACAGCGGGTGATGGGGACATGGCAGCTGTCCTCCAAGAAACACCACCTGAACTCAGGGAGCCCATGGAGATACAGCTTCTTAGGCTTGGAGGCTGGCAGTTTTACGTTTTGTTCCCCCCCCCCCCTCTAAATTGCAGGGAAAGACAATTAAAAGGGGTAAAATCAAGTGTTTTTTAAAAGAATGCGTTATTAGGTACACGCAGCGCTGCCTTGTCAGGATGAGCTGCGAGGGACCAGCGGGGTTCGGGGTGGATTATGTGTTTAGAGGGATAAAGAGCAAATCCAAAGCTACGGTTCTGCAGGAGGGAAAACCTGCAAGGGTTTCGGTGTGTGAGGGAAGCGGCCGAGGTGCAGGTGGGAAATCACAATTACCTGCCGCCGCCTTCCCTGAAACTTTGTCTGCGGCATCAGTTACGGGTTACGCTGGGAGAGCAGATACTGAACATGACGGGCACGCCGCTGCCTCGGCTACCCTGCGGAGAGGCTCGGCAGGCACAGCTCCGCCTGGGAGGTCTGTTCCCGGCATCTTTTTCAGCTCAGGAAACACGGGCGATGTCATAAGAAATAACGATCAGCCCGGCTGCCAGAGCAAAGGAGCGCAGTGAGCCTCAGTATTTCGGGCTACTTAATCAAAGCGAACTTCCACATTTCTCACCCATCACGAATTTTTCTCTGTATCCTTAAAAACAGCTTTAAACTGCCAGGCTGCAGATATTCTCCTCCCGCTGCTTCCTCTGTGTTGGTTCTTTCCATCACCGCCTGTCAGTCCTCCTGCTCGCAGCTCCTCGGTGGTGATGGAGGAGCCCGGCTCTGGAGAACCTCCGGCTGGGAACGGGGCTGCCGTGATGGATGGGCTCGGCGCGGGTTTTCCTGGAGCACCGGCCTTGCTGGCGCTCTGCAGGACGCTGGAGCCGCGCTTCCAAAGGCACATTGTGGGGAGGGCTAGCAGGGTCCCCAGCTGGGCAACACAGCTACCGAGGGCAGGGAGATGGCAGCTCCTCTCCTCCTCCTGTGCGACCTCCCAGCCTCAATGCTTGGGCTAAACTGGGAAGGTAGCCACGGCCATGGCCAACGCCACCCCGCCGGTGCACCCGGCTGGTGTTCGGCGCTGGTGGGGCGGCAGGAGGAGGCAGGGATGGGGTGGGAGAGCCCAGGTCCTCATGGAGGTTTGCCGGGTGCTCCCTGGGCAGCTTTGGGCAGATAAACCAAACCTCCCAAAGCCGGGGTGGGAAGAGCCGGCCTGCAGCCAGCCCCCAGCAAACATTACTGTTATGTTGACTCCACCGTTCCTCTGGCACCTGAAATTAATTTTGTATTTGTTTGGACCGTGATAGGTTTTAACCTATAGTAACAGCAGGCTTTTGCCAACCCCAGGCACTTTAATAGCTAAAGCGTTTGATTAAAAAATTTAATAGCCCCAGAATGATGGAGCAGCTTCTGTCCACAATATATTAAGCTTCTGGCATCCAGATTTATATGCAGCGTAAACTTCCTTTATATGAAAACATTTGTTTCCTTTCCTACATCCACAGCAGAGCAGACTCTTCTCTGACTTCATTTCCAGCCACTGATTTAATTGCACGTTTTTTTTGGAGGCGCCGCACACGGGGAGGCGGGTTCCAGCCACGGTCACTTGGAGGAGCAGGCACAACCGCTCGAGCCGCTGGTCGCGGAGAGGCCAGTGAGTGGCCGTGGGGCCTGTGGGCTCCAGGCATGGGGCAGAAAGGGCTCTGCGGTACAGCGGGGCTTTCCGAGGAACCCCAAAGTGAGCCGCTTTCCAGTGGAAAAGCTGCAGATGAGTCTTGCGCCATCATTAATTTCTCCTTGTGGCCAGTTCTGCTCTGGCTTCCAGGCTCAGCTGAGGGATGCAGCGGTTGCCTCTCTGCCATCCCATCGAGTTACACGTCCATTCCCCTCTCTCAGGAGCACTTTGTAGGAGCCTAAATAAACTCACCTCCAGCAGACCCCATAAATCTTCATTACCATTTGCCTCAACCGGTCTGCCCAGCGTTTCTCTCCAAGAGTTCCCAAAGTGGCCATAACTCTTCTCCAGGTCAAGGAGTTAATCATATTTTACAGCAGATGGATACAATCAGTTTATATTTTATTTCCCAGCCTCATGTGTTTGGGCAAACGTTGTCGCTGCGTCCCCGAGGAACAGCTTGGGCTGGCACCCAAAGCCGAGAGCTGGGGCTGTCTCAGAGGGAGAGGTGAAACCTGGCCAGGCTCGGCGGAGGGCCGAGGGATGGGCTGAAGAGCAAGAGGGACCGGGACAATTCAGGGCATGGGCTCAGGCTCCTCCGCATCCGAGGAAGGACATTTTCACAGCCAGCGCCTCTCAGCGTCGAGCCCTCGGCCGGGAGAGGCGCCAGCAGAGTTCTCCCCCGCTCATCTCCTTTAATTTCACATCGCTCCTAATCCTCTTACTCCTGGGGACTTCGAAAGGGTGGATTTTCAGCTGTTTCTAGCTCTATCATAACGTCAAGCAGAAACATGGGCTTTAGGCTCCGTGGTAAGACTTAATCGAGGTTTTTGCCACCCCGGAGGAGCTCGGCGGGAAGGAGAAGTCCCCCCGGAGCGTGGTGGGCTGGGGGGTGGCCGCGGTTCTGGGGGGTCCCGATGGGGCAGGCAGAGGACTGGAGATGTCAAGTCCATGTACACGGTCTACAGTAAAATTAAATTGACAGTAAAATTAAATTGCTGATTACCTTCGGCGACACTTTACTAGCAAAGAACAGTTTGTTCTTACACTCTTCTGACTGTCTGCCTTTTTTTCAGATGAGAAACTATATGAAATATGCTGTAAAATACCTAATGTGCCTTTTTGGGATAATAATTCATAGCCTATGTCCATAAATTCACATTTTGCTAAAAAAGGAGAGAAAAAAGAAGCCGGAGAGCTCGGGCAATTTATAACACTTACTCTGCATTATTACTCCCCAGCTGTCCTGGTGCTGTTGCCTGGGGATTCGGATCCCGCGCGGAGACAGCCCTCGGTTTGCAGTCCTTCATCTCGGCTGCTCAGGCTACATGAGGTTTTTCAAAGCTGAAGAACAATTTGGAAAACACATAAGGCCACTGCGGAGAGCTGGAGGTAAGAGTCATATCCCAGGAACGGAACTGCATTTATCCCCGTTTATGATATACCGGCCAATTACGGATTATCAACAGAACTGGGAAATTTGCATCAAAATGTTGTTCCCGTCATGACAAATTGGAGTTTCCTACCTACGCTCTGCCTGGAGGACGGTCTCACTCCATTTATATTTAGACTTTGTCACCGTGCGTGCGACTGCAAGCATTGCTCACTCAGTGATAGAAAACGCATTTTTTTCTCCTAAGAAGGAGGTTTTGCTGCATGCTGAGGTTCAGCCGCGGTCTGTAACTTGGGACCCACCAAGGGACTGTTTGTTCATCGACGCCTTTTCTCAATTAACAGCTGGTTCACCTCGGACTGCCAAAAATATAACTAAAGAATAGCCGTTATTTGAGTCCCGCACAGAAAGGCATCAGAAGAGAAGAGCCGCTGCAAGGCGCCGGTGGCCAGGGCAGTCCTCGAGGAGAGCTGCGTGCCCCGAAAACGGTCTCCAGCTCCCGGCTGTCACCGGGGATTAGCCGCTGCAGTGATTTAAGGTCTCATTTCTGGGTTAAGAAGATACACTCTGAGGGCAAAGCCGGCCTCACCCCCAGGCTCTGCAAGGGCTCGTCCTTCCCCGAGGCAAACAGCAGGACAGCCTCCTCTGTTTGCTCTCTCTCCTGCTCGCAAAATTGAATTATTATCCCCGCAATGATATTCTTAAGGTTAAGAACAAATACATATAAGAACATTGTGGAAAATTTGTCCGCTTCGGAGCTGACAGAACAGCTCAATATTTAAAGCTGTCTTAACAGTTTCTCTATTTTAACAGAAGCATTTTTCATTTCATTAGCACCGAGTGCACTCGTCAAGCTGTTCTCTTCAGGCAAGTTTCTCTGCGAAACCTGAGGAACCTCCACGTGAGACCGGGCGACGGAGGCTGCACCCGCGGGATGCGGCAGCATCGCTCGGCACTCGCCTCGAAGGGCCGGGGGATGCTCCTGCTCCCGGGGAGCCCCCGAGCTGGCAAAACGGGCAGCAGCAAAGCCACGCCGCCCCGAATGGCGGGGCACCCTCCTAATAAAGCTGTAATAAACCCGAATGAGGATTCATTGCAGCAGGGAGACATTTCTTCAATACCTCGAGTCAGTGACCTCAGTGTTGGTTTTGAGCTATTGTTCAATTTGCTCTCGTCGCAATCTGAAACTCAGCCCCGTGATTCATCATCAGCCCGGAACATCGCAGGGCTGCACAAACGGGGATATGGAGATTAATTAGCGAAGGGTATTTGAGTGCATGGTTCAGCATCTCAAGTAATGGGAGCTGCTGCATCCCGAATTCTGCCAGCGCGTCCCTGACCTGCCGGAGAAGTTCTCCATCTCTTCCTTTGGGTTGTTCCGCACGAGGGACGGGATTCAGTTCCCGGGGTGCGAACGGGGTGCGAGGACCTTTGTGTCTGATAACGGCTTCAGGCAACCGCTGCCCCTTGCGGGTGACACCAGGGAGACCCCTCGGAGGGGACTTTTTATCTCCTTCTTCATTAACTGAGCTCCCCACCAAACCTGCTCCCACCCCCTGCCGGGAAGCGTTTCGGCTGCGGCTCACAGCTGCCCTTCGTTCTGCCTATTACACTCGTTTAACGAGGAGATGTGTAGCACTCGCATTAATTGCAGCTCTCCTCGTGTGCCGGCCGCCGAGTCCGCTGGTCTCTGTCAGAAAGAAAAACCCCCAGAACTGAGGAATTGCCTGTGCCCCGCTAAATGAATCAGCCCGGCGCTGTACCTGGCACAGCTTTCAGGGAGCTGTTTTCTCCGAGCAATTAACTCAAACGATGAATTGAGAGATGGTGTTTCTTTAAAAAAAAAAAAAAAAGTTATTGTAATATACTTGTCATTTTGATTTGCACTTGAAAGTTGGGAAGTTGTTCTGGATTTCTCCCGCCTGCGAACGACCCCCCCTCCCTGTGCAGCCTGGGCCGCGGTGTTCCCGGCTGCTCCGTGCCCTGTGGACGCCTGCTCCCGGCTCCCGACGGTCCTTGGGCGAGTGGCTCCAGCCGATGTGTTCTCCTCTCCCACCCCACAGAGCCCGGGATTTGGGGGCCTGGAGTGAGGAGGAGCGGGAAGTAAACTCCTCAGTGGCTCGGGTGGACATAAAGAGAAGGTGCCTGGGGCTAAAATAAGCCTTTCTCGGTGCTGCTTCCCGCTATAAACAAGTACAAAGTGTCTTTTTATTCCTCAATAAGCACACAGGTGGTACCAAACGCAGCCCATGCGTGGCCTGGGGACCATCCCCGACCCCGCGATGCCTCTCGCCAGCCCCCAGGAGACGCAGAGCTGGTCGGGGGAGTCGCCCGGAGATGCCGGAGTCGGGGACAAGGATGTCGAGGGATATCAACGGCGGGGCTCCACGTAATGAACGTTAGCTCCCACTTAGCTTTTATTAACCAGATACATCAAGTGCTGGCGCAGCCGAGCGGGCGGTAGAAAAATCAATAGGTGGGGACTGGAGTTATGGGGGGCAATCCGGCAGTTGGAGTTGCGTCCTGCCACCTTCCGCATCCGCCACTCCGGAGCTGTCATAGAACCACAGAACGGTTTGGGTTGGAAGGGACCTCAAAGCCCACCCAGTGCCACCCCCTGCCCTGGGCAGGGACACCTCCCACCAGCCCAGGTTGCTCCAAGCCCCGGCCAACCTGGCCTTGAACCCCTCCAGGGATGGGGCAGCCACAGCTTCTCTGGGCAACCTGGGCCAGGGGCTCACCGCCCTCACAGCCAAGAATTTCTTCCCCATATCTCATCTCAATCTCCCCTCTTTCAGTGTAAAACTGCTCCCCCTCGTCCCATGGCTCCCCTCCCTGCTCCAGAGTCCCTCCCCAGCTTTCCTGGAGCCCCTTTAGGGACTCTGCAGACAGAGAGTGGATCTTCCCAGCAGAAGCCCTGATTGATGAAAATATTGATTTACAGGGACTTATGGACCCTTTTGGATGAAGTGCGAAGACTTTTCCTTTCTTACACGGAGCATCCCAGAGGCAACGCGCTCCGTCGGCGGCATCCCTGGATGGGCATAGCTGCATCCCCACCCCCACCACCAGCGCCGGGTTCACTCGTGCCGCTGCACCTCGGTGCCGGGACTGCCAATAACAACACGGGAGCCTGATTTTTTAACTCCCAGCCCAATACAGATTTCGAATTTTTTATAAAAATATAAATTACAATCAAAGGTAACGCACAAGCAAGATCAAAGCCCAGAGGTGGTGTCAGTCTTAACGGCTTTATTAAAGTTTTAATATTCTCTTCACATCTAGCTAATCTGGCAGTCTTCGTGATTAGGAAGAAGAGAAAATCAGGCTGCGATGATGGGTGCCGTGCCTGGAGTGGGGGCTCATGGCTCCGATGCCCCGGCTTGGCCGGTCCCGTGTCCCCCGGGGAAGGGGACTGGCAGCCCGGGGTCCGGCTCCCTCGCGTCGCCTTCCCGGAGCCCCATCCATCGCTGCCACCGGTAATGATGCCGTTGAGAAATATAGTGCAACCGGAACGTATTGATGTGCTGGAAATGTCCGCGCCTCCAGCAGCTCCTGCAAGGACACACTGTAAAATGGAAATGAAACTCTATGAGAAAAACCTAATTTGCTTAAAATAACTGTAGAGGTTGAATTGTTTTGTGCTGGAAGAACAAATAAACAAATGGAAGAAAGGGAGTTTGAGTAACGAGTGCAAGCTTCATATGACACTTTTTAATATAGAATTATGGATGGAATCATCGCAGGAGTACATCCTATTTGTATTGTAAAACATGTCAGCTTGTTTCAGCAATTGCATCACAGCCCTGCGAGCCGGCAGCCGGCGCGGGGTTATTAATGAGCGCTTCGGCGGGACTTTCTTTTGCAGAATTTCTAATAACTGTTTAATAAATATGTAAATACGCCTCCATTCATTTTAGCAGCCCGTGCCGGTGGAGCTGGATGCCTGTGGGGGCTCTGCCCGGAGCCCCCCCCTGGGTCCGGCTGCGCTGTGTCTGCGGGCACTGCCGGGGATGCTGCCGCGGCCGGACCCGGGGCTCCGCAGCCCCTGTGCTTCCTCCCTCACCTGGGGGATGCTCTTTGCAGGGAAAACGCGGTTCCATGCGGCGGCAGAGCCGGGGCTGCCCAGAGGATGCTCGCGGGGAGCTCCGGCCCCTCCGGCGGCACCGGGGCATCGCCGGGGCCAGTGAATGGGTGACACAATTACAGTTTCACTGAATTGCTTTTTCACGGCCGCAGCTCCAGGCAGTGAGGGGCTGACAATAAAAATAATTTGTCGGAGGGCTGTTGATAAAACCCTGCTTATTGCGAGCTGTAAATTCGGTGCGGACACTTCCACCTTTATTTCACGCCCAGGGAACAATATCCCCCCACGCCAAACTGGGAGGAGAGGGCAAGATACACTGCAGTGATTCTGCTCCACCAGTCTTACCAAGGAGCCTGTAAAAATTAAGGAACGTTTTTTTATTCAGCGAGATAAGGGCTCTGTGGTTGCCAAAAACGAAGCACAAAATTGCTCCAGCCTGAGGAGACAATTGTAGCGTAGCGAGGTTTCCTTTTCTGTGTCCAATATGCCAAATTCTTCTAAACTACAATTAAAGAAGCAGCAGCAATTCTGGATGTCTCATTAAATGTTTCCTTAACCCTTAATTTTGTCCAAGGAAGGATAATTTGACGTGAGCAACGCGCTGGCAGCACGTGGGCTCGGCACAGGCTCTCCGACCAGCTGCAGAAATGGGGGAAAACCAGCAAGTTCAGGTGGTTTTTGGTCTTGCTCATTCTCCCCAGCGCTGCGATGCTTTGCTGGGCGCGTAGCCGGGCAGTGACGTGGCAGGGCTGGAGTTACCGTGCCCCGGCGGCAGCGCAGAGTCTGATTTTGGTGGTCACTCAGGCTGGAAGGTGCCTTCCCACAGACGTGCGGGTGCGCGGGCGCCAGTGGAACGCCGGGCGGGAGGCGGTGGGGAGGGAGCGCGCTCTGCTTCGCTTTGCCTTTTCGGAGGAGTCCTGGCGCGCGTGGCCCTGGGCGCTTGGAGACCCTCCCTCGTCCTGGCACCCCCCGGCCCAGTGCGCAGGCAGGAGCTGCCGCTCCCCGTGAGCCTGCAGCACGTTGGGATGCAGCAGTTTGGGATGCAGCGATTTGGGATCCAGTGGTTTGGGATGCAGTGGCTTGGGATGCAGTGGGTTGTGATGCAGCCGGTTGGGATGCAGCCATTTGGGATGCATCAATTTGGGATTCAGGGGTCTGGGATGCAGCAGTTCAGGACGCAGTGGTTTGGGATGCAGTGGGTTGCGATGCAGCAGTTCGGGATGCAGGGGTCTGGGATGCAGCAGTTCGGGATGCAGGGGTCTGGGATGCAGCAGGTTGGGATGCAGTGGTTTGGAACACTGGGCTGCGATGCATCAGTTTGGGATGCAGCAGGCCGGGATGCAGCAGTCCAGGACGCAGTGGTTTGGGATGCAGCAGTTTGGGATGCAGCAGGTTGGGATGCAGCAGGCTGGGATGCAGCAGTTCGGGACACAGGGGTCTGGGATGCAGCAGTTCAGGACGCAGTGGTTTGGGATGCAGTGGTTTGGAATGCAGTGGGTTGCAATGCAGCAGGTTGGGATGCAGCAGGCTGGGATGCAGCAGGTTGGGATGCAGCAGGTTGGGATGCAGCAGGCTGGGATGCAGCAGGCTGGGATGCAGGGGTCTGGGATGCAGCAGTTCGGGATGCAGTGGTTTGGGATGCAGTGGTTTGGAATGCAGTGGGTTGCGATGCAGCAGGTTGGGATGCAGCAGGCTGGGATGCAGGGGTCTGGGATGCAGCAGTTCGGGATGCAGTGGTTTGGGATGCAGTGGTTTGGAATGCAGTGGGTTGCAATGCAGCAGGTTGGGATGCAGCAGTTTGGGATGCAGCAGTTTGCGATGCAGCAGGTTGGGATGCAGCAGGCTGGGATGCAGGGGTCTGGGATGCAGCAGTTCGGGACGCAGCGGTTTGGGAGCAGGGGGCAGCAGGAGCATCTCTGGTGCCCGTGCAGGTGCAGGCAGGACGGCAGAGATGCTCCTCTTGCCCAGCTCGGCCAGTTTGGCCAGCAGGGAGATCGCATTCCAGGAGAGACCTCATTAGTCCCGTTACTGTTCCTGGGAGGGGAAGCACCTCTTGGGAGAGGGGGTGCAGGGAGCAGAGGGAGCGCGTTCCCGGGGCGGGAAGGGCAGAGACCTTCCTCGCCAAGGCTCTGAGACGCTTCGGCTTTGCTCTGCGTGGGAGCCGACCCAAGCCCTGAGCTGCTGGGGTGGCCGAGGATCCTTTCCCTTCCCTGCCGGGGGCTGCGCTGCCGGGCGGGCGCCATTGCCCGCGGCGTGGGTGAGCTGGCCCAGGCTCCCCCGGCCGGCCAGCCCCCGGGCTCAGCCTTTCGCCCGACACTTTGCAGTGCTTCCAAATGTCTAATCAATTATTCTCTATTAGGTTTATTTCTTTCATTAGTCATTTCTTCAATGCTTTCAATGTTTCGTTAGTCTCCTCTCAAGTTACAGTGGATTTCGAGCACTGTGTGGAAGAGGATAATTCATTTTATTAGGTCATTTATTTTCTGGGTTCATTTTTAAAGGTCAATTAATCCATCCAAATGGAGGAGGAAGTATAGAATACCGTATAGTGCCTCCTTCCACCGCTGCCAGAGAGAGCCTGGTGTTCGTTCACTCGCCCAGGTAGGGAGGGGTGCGTCAGTGGGGGCGAGTGCCACGGGCTGGCGTGACGTCTGGACTGGGAACCGCGCTGCCGTAACCTGCCGTCAGGGGTCTATTAACCAGCTCCTTCCGAGGGATGAAGAGCTCCTGGGCCGGAGGGAGGGCATTACGGCTCCTTTCCCGCCCGAGAGCTGGTCAGCACAGCCGTCCCGGTCCCCTCGCCTCGACGGGAGCATCTCCTGCCCCCGGGCTCCACACGGGTCCGCGCTGATGCACGTGGAATCAGGCCAGGGATGTAACACGGCTGTGTTGCAGGGGTTATATTCCTTCTGAGACTCCACTGGCTTCGCCCATCAGTAACGCTGCCATCCATGAGACTAAATATTGTCGTGCAGGGATTCAAAACCCTCATTTTATAAATATTTCCACCAAAGCAAGCCATTTATTCCGTTCAAGGGCCACGATCATTATGGAAATTTGGAAGCAGCAAGCCACTCGTCTCGCTCGTGTGAATCAGCCCATTAATTTCCGAGCGAGCGGAGCTGGCAGGGCCGCACCGGGCAGGGGGGAGCGGTGCCGGGGGGCGCGGGGGGACCCGAGCCCGGAATGCTGCCGTGCCGGGCACCGCCATCCGCTGCCGGCTCCCCAGAAATAACCAGGGGAACCCACGGCTCAGCCAAGAGCCGTGGGGAGCTTTGGTAACGATGCTCCGTTGAGAAGCTGGCCGGCCCCACTCAGACGCTGCGTTATTATTCCTTACGGGGAGCCGGAGACCTGCCAGTTCAGCCCAGGGAGCAAAAGCCAGAAAATCTATTGCTGCCGCTGCCTTTCCTGTTTGTATTTACATTTTTATTGATGCCTACAGTGTAAAACACCCATTATTTTAACTGGGAAATCCATCGAGCAGTCTAATAAAGCTTCCCTTAAAAAAGGCAGCGTGCGATAGAGAGCACGAACAGCTTGACACCTCCACTGACACGGAAAAGGTGTGTTTTACTCCAACTGGGAAATACTTGGAAATCTTTGAAAAATCAAAGCCTCTGCCTTGCAGGAGCTGGACAGGAGCCCGTGTCCTGCCTGGGAACGCGCAGGCTCCCACGCCTTTCTGGGGGACAGCAGTGACACTCGCCCCGGCGGGAAGATGACAATTTGCCAAAAAAACCTAATTCTGGTTCTCCCCAATTCTCCATCTCCCCCAGGTTGGACCCTCCCGGCTGGGAGGAGGATGGAAGAGCGCAGAGAAAAGCCTGTGTTTGCCCAGCGCAGGGCTGCTCGCGTTGACTGGCCACCAAAAAGAACAGGGGACTCATGCGTTTTGCTGTCCCGAAGCCGGCCGGGGCGTGCAGGTGAGCCAAGGGCCCCGAGAGCCCCCGTGCAGATTCGTTTCTGCTTGTTCCATCCTTGCTCAGTCTCTTTTAAATGTGTTGAAAGGCGTTGTTGAGAGCTCCTTAAAAAAACACCAAAGGAAACCAACAGAGCAATGTCTGAAGCGCGCGCAGCTGAGGGGGATGTTTCTGTAATTGCAAAAAAATGTGTATTTTTTTCCCTTCTTCCAGTGCAGGAACGATTTAAAAAACTCTTGTGGTGCGAGGCAGGTTTCAAACCACTTATTAAATAATGCAGAGCAAGAGTTAAAAATTGATGCTAAACTTTATTTTCTTTGGCCTCCTGAGAGGCAGCTCGGCGTGTTCCAGCCCCGCGTCTCTGCCGTTTATCAGGAGCAGGAGGACTTGCGGCATGTTAATGCTTATCAAAGCTCGTGGTAAAGCTCCTCTCTTTCATCTCCTTTCCCATCCCGGACTTCCTCAGTACAATCCAAGGCTCTTTCCCGAGGAGCCCCGTGCCGCGGCTCAGCCCTGCGGGTGCTGCTCCCGCCTGCCCCGGCACAACCGGCCCCTGGAGCTTTCACTGGGAACAGGCGCCGGAAAATGGCAGGGAAAAGGCGGTGGGAAGCAGACCTCGGCGGAGAAGGGAGCTGCGCTGGGGTGATCTGTCCTGCCGGCAAAGGTTCCACCTGCGCGGTGCTGCAGGAAACCTCCTGGATCCTCCTCGGGATGATTCGGGAATTCGGCTCCCCCTTCTCCCTCTCCGCCAGCACAGAGCTGATGCCGTCGTGGTTTATGGCCACGGATCTGCTGGGAGGGGATGCTGAAGCCTTCGGTGCCAGGGTCAGAGCCCAAACACCTCCCTCCGGCCCTTCTCGACAAAGGACCCAGGAGTGGCACTCGCAGCGGGGCGTCCGCGGGGTCCGGATGCCCATCGGGGAATTCCTCACCATCCGTCATCCCTGCCGTCACCGGCGCTGCCTTGCGGTGCCTGAGAAGATGCCGGGGACATGTGGGACAAGAGGCCTCGGTGCAAGGGAAGCTCCGGCGCATCCCTTGGGCTTCACCATGCAGGGTATCTCCCAGCTGCCAGCGCAGAGGGAAAACCCCCTGGAAACCCCCCGTTTGGCTCCCCGAGGGTTCCTGGGTGCAGCAGTGGCCGAGCTGGGAGAGAAAATCTTTGCAGAGAGACTTTTGCACAAGTCTCCTGCAACATGCTTAGGTTTTAAACAGGCTAAATAAATATTAATAAACCATAAAGAACATGGGCTCCGTTAGAAAAGTCAAGGGTAACAGATGGTCTGTAGTTAACCATAAAATTATTTTCAGCTGAGGAGCCGGGCTGGTGTAAGAGACCGTGCGAGCAGCGCTCCAGCTCCTCTCAGAGCTCCTCGGACCGGGAGATGCCAACGCTTTGATGAACTCAGCCCATCTGCCGCTCCCGGCCGCGGGAGGAGCCCGGGGCGCAGGCACCGCGCATCCCGTCCCCGCGCAAACCCGGCGCTGTGCACGGCGGGGGACGCTGCCACCGCTGCTGCCACCACTGCTGCCATCGCGGCTGTCACTGCTGCTGTCACCACTGCTGCCACCGCTGCTGCCACCGCTGCTGTCACCACTGCTGTCACTGCTGCTGCCAATGCTGCTGTCACCACCACTGTCACCACTGCTGCCACCGCTGCTGCCACTGCTGCTCCCGCTGTTGCTGCCACCACCACTGCCACCGCTGCTGCCACCACCGTTGCCACCACTACTGCCACCGCTGCGGCCGCTGCTGCTGCCACTGCTGCTGCCACCACTGCCACCACTGCTGCCACTGATGCTGCCACCGCTGCAGCCGCTGCTGCTGCCACCACCACTGCCACCACTGCTGCCACTGCCGCTGCCACTGCTGCTGCCTCTGCCACCACCACCCAGGGCACCCAGGACCCCCCACTGCCCCCCAGGGCACCCAGCACCCTCTTCCTCTGACAACAGAGGGGCCAGGATCCAGCGATAAGCAGAACGATCTTCAAAGAAGCTGTCGATGCGAAGGAGAGAAGAAAAAGCCATTAAGCTTTTTAATATTTAGTGCCAGGCTCGGAAGAAAAGTCAGTCACGTAAAAAGAAGCGTCGTGCAGCATCCTCTAAATGACCAGGGGAGCCTGGGGGGAGCCGGGGGGGTTATTCCCAGCGCTGGCGGGGGCTTTCCTGCGGCTGGGAAAGCACTTTGTGAAGTCTGCGGTGGGTAAAAAGGTGAAAAGGGAGGGAACGCAGTGAGGGCTTTGTGAATTTGTTTTCTGTTTTCTTTTAGCGGGGCAAATAACGCAAGAAAAATGGTCTGGCCGCCTCCAATAACCATCAGAGGGAGAGCGGGCGGCTCCTGGGTTCACTGCGAGTGTGTAGGAGACAAGGAAAGAAGAGGAAAGGATGGCGTTTATAAATTGTGGCTGTTAAATCTAAAGGGGGGGAACGAAACAGGAGATAATTGAGCTAACCAGTCATTGCAAGAACAAAATTTAAATTTCAGCAGTCAGCAAGAAAGTTTTCATAAATAGAAATACCAACTGTTCAGGTGGAGAACTTAAAGATCTCTGCAGAAGTGAATGATAAAAGGATTGCTTGAATACATTCAGAGCCCATTGTTCGGGAAAAGAAAGCAGTGAAGAAAAGGAAAATAGGGCTCCTCAAAGTAATGAGTGGAGCAGATGAGGGAGAACAAAGGCCCGGCAGCTCCGTAGCCACTGAATTTGTTCCCATCTCGTTGAGGAGAGTGAGGAGCGGGCGAGGACGCGAGTGGCTGCTTGATGCTACAGCAAGGGTGCCGTTATTAAAGCTCAGATAAATAACACGAGTCGGGGCTGATAAAGCCGATCAGGCTCTAGAAATTGAGTTTGGTGCGCGAGCCCTTCCCAGGAGGGTTGGACGTCTCTGGTGTCTTGCTAATGAATCTAATCGCCCCCGATCCCAGTGCCCCCCGGCAGCCTCGGCACGGGGCCGCTGGCTCTCTGTGCTGTGCCGGCAGGGACGTGCCAGCACCAACAGGGACGTGCCAGTGCCGGCAGGGATGTGCCAGTGCTGGCAGGGACGTCCCAGCGCTGGCAGGGACGTCCCAGTGCCGGCAGGGATGTGCCAGCACCGGCAGTGATTTGCCAGCACCAGCAGGGACGTGCCAGTGCCATCAAGGGTGTGCTAGTGCCATCAGGGGTGTGCCAGCACCAGCAGGGACGTGCCAGTGCCATCAAGGGTGTGCCAGTGCCAGCAGGGATGTGCCAGCGCTGGCAGTGATTTGCCAGCACCAGCAGGGACGTGCCAGTGCCATTAAGGGTGTGCCAGTGCCGGCAGGGATATGGTAGCACCAGCAGGGATGTACCAGCGCTGGAAGGGACATGCCACTGCCGGGAGGATGTGCCAGTGCCGGCAGGGATGGGCCAGCACTGGCAGGGATGTGCCATCACCAGCAGGGACACTCCAGCCCCAGCGAGGACGTGCCAGCGCCAGCAGGGACGTGCCAGCCCCGGCGTCGGTGCGGGGCAGCCACTGAGCCAGCGCTGCCCCGCGGTACCACGAGCTGCCCAGAACCTCTCCTACCACGCTGTTTATTGTTCTGGGCTGATCTTATTTCCAATTATGATTCAGTTTATCCCAATTAAATGCCACTTATCCTTCAATGTAGTTATCCAGTCCAATACTCTTAATTAGTTGGTAAAGTATTAGAAGTCCATTTTAATTATTTCCAGTGGGTTTTGGGGAAATCTCAATTAGATATTTTTGTGCTTTTTACTCCAAGCAGCGGCTCTTCCTTCGCCTCCACAAAGTGCCTTTTTCCTTCCCCGGCTTTCCCCTCGCCCACCGGCGGACCCCGGCCTGAGCCGTGGGGATCTGATGGACCCCGGCCTGAGCCGTGGGGATCTGACAGAGCCCAGCCCGAGCCGTGGGGATCCAGTGGCCAGCCTGGGAAGCGTGGCAGTGGGTGGGGGGGTCACCCAAAGCAAACCCACGCCAGGGGCAGCAGGGCCAGGCCACCCATCGCCCGCCGTGGCAGGGGCGTCCCCGCCGGCGGGCACGGGGCAGGGCGAGCGTCCGCCAGCGCCGCTGCCAGCCACCCGGGGAGCCTCCGCGCTGAGCACTGGCTAGAGTCGCACGGCACCTTCTTTGGGGTAATTGCTTCGTTTTGCGTGGAAATTAATTACAGGAATCCACACGGGGAAATGGCTGCGCGGCTCGATTTGGTGTGGCTGCCTCGCGGCGAAGCGGCGGCGGCGGCGGGGGGGATGGGGTGGGGGGTCTCTCTCCTTCGGGAAGTCCCGATTGCCGTGACTCGCTGCCGAGAGGTGACAAGGGTTGGCCAGAGGTGACCAGCGCTGGGCTCCTGCATTCCAGCAGTGGGGAGAGAGAGTCTGTCCCGGCATCCCCCGCACAGCTGGATCCCAAACTCCTTCAGATCCGCTGTTCCCTACTCATTCCCTGCAAAGCCAAGGCCGACTGGGTTTGGCCCAGCTCCTTCTCCACGTCAGCGGCACCAGTTAATCGTGCACAAAATTAATTTTGTGTGCAAAATCCCTCTTTTAAACTCCGGCTTGCCAAAACAAGGTTCACCTAGTCCATAGCAGAGTGACGCAGACTGACTGGGGTCCCTGTGCCGTGCCATACCGTGCTGTGCCGTGCCGTGCCGTGCCACACCATGCTGTGCCGTGCCACGCCAGGCCATCTGTGCCATGCCACTCCATGCCGTGCCGTGCTGTGCCCCAGCCACCCATGACCACAACACGGGAAACTCTTCAGGAATGTGCTGCAAGTCAGCAGACGCCGAAGAAGCAGTTACAAATGGGGAAAATGACTTCTTAAAACGACGAGAAATAACCTCCCGCGTGCCCTGCTAAGTGCCGCTCAGACGCAGCCCGGCTGTGCACCGTCTCTGCGGACGGCCGGAGTCATTCCGGGGAGCGGCGCGTTAGAAACCCCGTCGCCTCGGATGCTGATGAGCAGCTGCCTGGCACTCGCGCCTCTTCACATGCGGATAAACGCTCCCCACTCGATCTTCGAGGGCTGGGAAAGCTGAGCAGCAGAATCCCCCCTTTAGGGTAACCAAATAACACCACCAAAAAAAAGATAAAGCAATTCTCGGCTCCGACTGAAGATGAATCCTCCTTTCTGCTCATTATAAAATACCTATTATCTCCCTTTATCTCCTAGCCAACAGTGTTATTTCAATTTAACAGTGTATGAGAAATGCAAGGAAATATAATAAAAGAGCCATGGATGCACTATTTAATGTCAGAATGACAGATGCTTCAATTAGGCAGACAGGGCTATTTCTCCCCAAAATAGATAAAGATGAAATTTTTATAAGATTGCACTGTTTGTGTTTACGATACAGTACTGTTACAAGCTTTCATTACAATATAAATTAAAATAAAAGCTCCTATTTCAGTTGGAAACCCAAACGGATTTGCTGATAATTTCACAAGCCGCTGCCGGGGCCGCGGGATGGTCGGTCCCTGCAGGTAGCCGTGGGCCAGGAGCCACTGGGGCTTCCTCCTGCGTGTCCCCACCAAAGTCCCCGTGAGTGGGTCCCTCTGTCACCCAGCTGGGTTTGTGACCCCTTGGCCACCTCGCCACGCCGCAGTGGTGACCTTCCCACCAGTGACACCGGTGACAAGGGCTCGCTGCAGCCGCCTCTGGCAATTTGCCGCTCAGGGACCTGCGCGCTCCCTGCGAGCCCTTGGAATTTCTGAAGGTCTCATCGTTCTAGCGCCGCTAAATTCCAAGGCATATTTGTACAGTAACTGGGTCAAGGAATAGTCAACAGAAAAGTTATGTCTGTGTTTACCCGGGAATTATACATATAGTTTGAATTATGCATGAATTAAAAAAAGTCAACACGAGTGACACAGAAAACGCGGTGGCTCTGCCAGCGGTTTGAAGAGGGGGGATCGAGTCGGGGATTGTGCTGGGAAGCTTCCCGTGGCGCTGGAGAGAGAGGTGGAGCGGCGCCGCGGGGTGCTGGGATGCAGGCACCGTGCCCTGCTGGGCCATCTCATGCCGTGCCTTGCCATGCTTTGCCATGCCTTGCCATGCTTTGCCATGCCGCGTCATGCTGTGCTGTGCCATGTCGTGCCATGCCATGCTGTGCCATTCTGTGCCCTGCCATGACATGCTTTGCCATGTTTTGCCATGCCACATCATGCTGTGCCATTCCATGCCATTCCATGCCATTCCATGCCATGCCGTTCCATGCCATGCCATGCAATGCCATGCTTTGCCATGTTTTACCATGCCACATCACACCATGCCATGCCGTTCCAAGACATGCCATGCCATGCTTTGCCATGTTTTGCCATGCCACAGCATGCCATGCCGTGCCATGCCATGCCGTGCCATGCCGTGCTGCGCCATGTCATTCCATTCCATGCCATTCCATACCATGCCGTTCCATATCATGCCGTTCCATGCCATGCTTTGCCATGTTTTACCATGCCACGTTATGCCGTGCTGTGTCGTGTCATGCCATGCCATGCTTTGCCATGTCATGCCGTGCCATGTCATGCCGTGCCGTGCCGTGCCACACCGTGCCACAGGACCCAGTTGACTGATACCACCAGGGCCCGAACTGAACTGGCCACGGGGCCGTGGAGTGTCCCAGTCCACACGGCGTCTCCGGCGCCCGCATTGCACAGCCCCGGTTGCACTCGCGCTGTTGAGTTTATTTATGGCTGGAGCCTGGCTTTAATTGTTTCCATCTTGTATGTTTTAGCCATTTAGCGTGTGTCTGATTTGTCACATAGCGCTGAAGATGTTTTGGTAACTAAGTGCTATAAACATTATTTATTATTATATTTCAGCCAAAACAAGCATTACTCTAATTTATTTATTAATCACTTTTCAAATTCAAAGGAAACATCTGTGCAGATTTGCAATTAAGTGGGTTTATGGCTCGAGCGAGATTTCCCTCAAATTTCTATAAATAGATGTGTTTATTCCTCATTGTGTTAATATTTCTGAACAATAATGATCACCACGATGATCCTCCCAGCCTGCTGTAACCCGTTCGTACCCTGCGACCCGGCCGCATCCCGCTGGGAGGAGGCGGAGATGCAGAAGTTCTGCTGCTCCTCTCCCAGGCGTCCCCGCAGGGCCAGTCCCACGGCAGAGCGCCGGCAGGATGGGACCTTCTCACGGGAGCCCGGGGGGCTAAAACATGCCCAGCCCTGTGGCCACGTCCGGCTGCCCCAGTGACCCCAGGAGCATCGCTGCTGCTGCCCGACCCCCGTCGGTCCCTGGGAAAACTCTGCAAATCCTGAACAAACACTAAAGCCCAGACCCCCCGCGCCATCGGCACATCAGGCATGTCCGTGGGAAACTGCTCCTACTCCTACCTGCCGGCTAATTAAGCCCCAGCGTGTCACTAATCCATCACAGCTTGAAGCCGCCTCTTCCCCGCTGGAGCACGGAGCTTTGCCAAGCGGCGGCCCCGCTTCCCCCCGGCCTCGGGGTGCTCCGAGCCTCCCGCGGCTCCTCGGGACCGCGCTGCATTCCCGACAGAGCCCGGAGAGCCAGGTGCCATTCACCATGTGGTCCGGGAGATGTATAATCTGACAGCATCCTCCGGGACAGAAACTGTAAATGAGGTGTTACGACTCAGCAGTTTCACCCAGTTCTCAAACTCAATAGATGTGTTGGTGGTAAATATATTAATGCCATCAGCATTGCAGAGAAGGAGAGGGTGCCGGAGCGCGGGGGAGACCTCAGGACTGTAGATGGCTTCATTGCAAGGCGATGACTTTTGATGGGTGGCAACGCGCTGCCTGCTCTGTAACAGCAAGCAAACACGCTGACCTGAAGGACGACAGTCCCAGGCCAAGAGTTTTTGTTCTCTCCCATGCTCCGGCACGTGGGGAGCATCTCATTTCGTCTCCCCTCATCTCCTCTCATCTCGTCTCCTCTCCCCGAGCCGGGGCTGCTGCCATCCCGCGCCACCGGCAGCCGCAGCCCCGGCTGCGTCTTCCCAACTCTCACACCCGGGAGCTGAACGGCTTCTGAGGACATTGGCAAACAGGCCCCATATTTCAACAATTTCTTCCATTTCGCTTTGGGGTCTATAAATCACCGTCTTTTAGCAGGAATTTCCATATTCTGGCCGTGCTCTGCGCTGCCAGTCATCCTCTCCGAGCCGGGCTCTAACCTGGTTTGCTCCTCGCAGACGCAAGTAACACATTTAACCTTTTTTTATGAGGCATATTTATTGCTTTCCGGGGCTACCCTTTCCAAATCTCCTCCAAACAGACATTTGTCTTTTCAAGGTCTCCAGTGCGAAGCCTGAGAATCGATACGGCTCACACCGTTTCAGCTTTCCCAACCACCAGATCCTGGTTGGAATTAAGCTGGGCTCCGGCCCCCCTTTAGGCTTCGAGCGTCCCACGGCGGCGCGCGCTCACGCAGCTCTATCGGCTGCGGTGGGGAAAGCGTGATTTATCCTCCCTGATCATCGCTTCAATTTGCCCAAAGGAGCCACTCCTGGGGAGGGTTGTAAGTGGGACTATAAACGTATTTCATACTCCTCTCCTGCAGTGGAAGAGGTAAAATATAGAGTAGAGGGCTCTATTGTATCAGCTTCTGGTTATTCTCTCTAATATTTATTTCAGAAGTCCTGTGCAAAAACCACTTTGTGCGGGGAGGAGATAAACCTGCTTTTGAAACTAATTGCAAATCACTTTTATTGGCAGAGAAGCCGTGCGAGGGAGGCTTTACGGAGACACGGCTGGGGTTAAGCTGGTGTTTGCGGGCTGCGCCGGGGAAACCCAGCGCGGGGGAAGACAGAGCACGGCATGAACCGCATGAACCCGGGGCCGAGCCACTGGGGCATCTCCTCACCCCGTGGCAGAAGCAACTCCCCTCCCCTGGCTCTTGCCTCCCCGCACGGGAGCTTGGAGCCGGTTTTATGCCACCTTTTAGAGGCAAAGCCGAGAAGACCATCCCATCCATGGGAGTTTGTCTTCCTCCTCCGGAGGCTTTGGCAGCTGCTGCCCCAGCTGTCGGTGCCTCCCCCGGTGCAGCTCCCCCACCGTCCCGTGGGGTGATGCGAGAGGAGCCATATGCCCAGCGCGGGCTACCAGAGTTGATGCCAGCATTGCCCTCGGGAAGCCTGGGAGAGCGCGCTTCACCGGGACACTTCACACGGCTGTTTCGCCCTCATGAACCTGCGCTCGAAAGAACCGCTGCCAGCGCTGGAATTGCAAAAGAGCTGGCAGACACAGAGAAGGGATGTGGAAGGTGGCCAGGCCGTTCAGGAGCCGCAGCCTGGCACCCTGCTCCCTGCCAGAGCCCCGCGAAATCCCTCCGGGCTTGTCTCTGGGCTGGGGGCCACCACAGCATGCGGCTTGTGTGCAGCGACAGCATGCGGCTTGTGTGCAACCATAGCGTGCAGTGACAGCGTGCAACCACAGCGTGCAGTGACAGCATGCAATCATAGCGTGCAGTGACAGCGTGCAATCATAGCCTGCAGTGACAGTGAGCAACCACAGCGTGCAGTGACAGCGTGCAATCATAGCATGCAGTGACAGTGTGCAATGACAGAATGCAGTGACAGTGTACAACCACAGCGTGCAGTGACAGCAGGCAACCGTAGCGTGCAGTGACAGTGTGCAACCACAGCGTGCAGTGACAGCATGTAACCATAGCGTGCAGTGACAGTGTGCAGTGACAGGATGCAGTGACAGTGTGCAACCACAGCGTGCAGTGACAGCATGCAATCATAGTGTGCGGTGACAGCGTGCAACCACAGCGTGCAGTGACAGTGTGCAATCATAGCGTGCAGTGACAGTGTGCAACCACAGCGTGCAGTGACAGTGTGCAGTGAAAGGATGCAGCTTTTGTGCGACTGCAGCGTGCAGCTTGCGTGCAGTGACAGCGTGCAACCACAGCGTGCCGTGACAGACAGCGTGCAGTGACAGCGTGCAACCACAGCGTGCAGTGACAGTGTGCAACCACAGCGTGCAATGACAGCATGCAACCATAGCATGCAGAGACAGCGTGCAACCACAGTGTGCAGTGACAGTGTGCAACCACAGCATGCAATGACAGCGTGCAATCATAGCGTGCAGTGACAGCGTGCAACCACAGCATGCAGAGACAGCGTGCAACCACAGCATGCAGTGACAGTGTGCAACCACAGCGTGCAATGACAGCGTGCAACCATAGCATGCAGAGACAGCGTGCAACCACAGCGTGCAGTGACAGCGTGCAACCACAGCATGCAATGACAGCGTGCAATCATAGCGTGCAGTGACAGTGTGCAACCACAGCGTGCAGTGACAGGATGCAGCTTGTGTGCGACCGCAGCGTGCAGCTTGCGTGCAGTGACAGCGCGCAACCCCAGCGTGCCGTGACAGACAGCGTGCAGTGACAGTGTGCAGGTTGTGCGCAACGGCAGCTCGCGTGCAGTGGCAGCGGGAGCAGAGCGCCTGTCCGTGTCCAGAGCTTTCGGAGAAGCCGGGGCCGGCCGGGTCCTGCCGTCAGGAGGCGGGTTGTTGCTGCCCCGGGGCTGGCAGCTCACGCAGGGCAGGAGTCGGCCGCGTCTGTCTGAGCACAGCGGGACGGGGACCCCGTGTCACTGGGGGCTATTGGTGCCGCTTACCGTAATTATTCGCCTGCAGAAAACTTCTGCGCGAAGTTCTGTTTGCTCCCAGGAGAGGGCAATAACACCCGACGCCGCATCCATCCCGCTGGGAATGCTGCTGGCGGGGGGCTGCGGAGGTGCCCCCGGGAGCGGGGGGGCGCGGAATGGGACCCTGCCTCTCGCACGGCTCCTGCTGCGCATCCCGCGGGCGCCGGCAGCTCCACCGCGGGCAAATCAACCCAAAAACCAAACTGTCACTGGTCCCCGCTGAAGATGGCTTAGAAAATCCCAGAATGTGTGGGCTTCATCGAATCAGTAGAAATTAAAACAGCTTATTCTCGGGAAATCATCTGTTTCCCAGATAGTCAGGAACGAGGATCGCTGGCACCCCCCCAGCTCGCCGCTAACAAGCCAGCCTTGGCGACGTGGCAGGGAGATCCGACGCGAATTATTTGTGCAAAGCCGGAGGATTTCATCTCAGATGAGCTGCCAAAGTGGGAAGTTTTAATAAGTGAAATCCCCTAACATAATTAACCAGCAAAGAGATTGGCCCTGGAAGGTTTAAGCGCCACGGGCTTCTCGGAGCCGCAGAGGGAGGTCCCAGGAGCTGGGACCACTGCTGGTCCCTCGCCGGGAAGAGCCGGAGCCCTCCCTGAACTGGGAATAAGGGCTGGCCTGGCGCGGGCTGAGGGGGAGGGCAGCTCTCCCGATGCGCTGAGCGCCCCAGACAAGCCGAGTAATTGAATTATCTGTACGAGAACGCTGGCAGAGGCTTGACCCGTGGCAAAACTCATTTCCCACGGCGCAGGGCCGGCACCTTGCGCCCTCCGCCTAATTTCGGGGCCGGGAAGGAGCTGCCCCACGTGCCCTCGTTCTGTCATTTTCCTTTCAGATCCCTTCCAAAGCCGCCCGAGCAGGGCGAAGAGCCTTGGCACAAGCGAAGGTCCCTTCCAACGCTAACTCTTCCATGAGTCTATGAATTCCCCTCGAGCCGTTCCCTGGAGGGAGCGGGGTCTGCCCTCCCCGGGAAAATTTCGGTGGGCGGAAAGCCTCGAGCAAAGTGAGTGTGACAGGGCCCTTCCAGAGCCGGTTTAATGCAGGACGCTTTGGAAGCTGCTGAGCAGGATCCCTGAAAATGCCCTGATTCGGGACAAGCCCGCCTTTGGCCGCGGGTGCCTGTGCCGGGGGGGGCGCGGGGGAGCCCCTGCAGTTCATCACGCTCCCGCCTGTCAGCTCCGCGCGATTCCCCGACCAGCGGAGTTTCTTAAAGACCTGTATTAAAGCAATCATGTTGTCTTCTCTCCTCTGCTCTGGTGACAGTTTCCCCCTGACACTGCCGTTATTGGAAGCTATATTCATGTCACATCAGGAGTACGGATCGGCTCCCAGGAGAGCCCTTCTTTACTGGGAAGTGGCATCTCTGTCGTGTAGTCCGGAGAGAAATCAATAAGAAAACGAGTCAGGGATCAGCAGACGAGGCTGATAACTCTTTCCACTTACTCCGGCAAGCCCCATTTGGCTTGTTTAAGGGGAGAAATGGCAGAGGTGAGGAGCGGAGGAACCAGGTGCCGGACCTTCCCTCCTGGAGCGGGTCTGCTCTTCCCATCCCACCTTCTCGCACCTTCTCCCTCCTTTCACTTCCCAGGCAGCCGCTTCCCTGGGGACCGCAACATTTCCCATCGGGGAGTCAGGTGTGCTTGGGGTGAATTTCTTCACGCTCAGCAAGTCCCTCTTGCAGGAGGAAGGGAAACAGAAGAAAAATGACCAGATTTTCTCCTTCATTGAAACAGCTGAATATTAGCTCCTGATACATAAGACAAAGTGGGGATAAAGGGTCACGTTTCCATTAGATCTTCTTAATTGGGCTTTTTCCTGAAAGCACAAAATCAATATTTTCATCTACGTGTACCCAATAAGCTATTTGGGTCTGCTTTAATAGCGCGAATCTGGCCTTCGTGCCCGCTGGCTGGCGCGGTGCGGGGGGCTGCGAGCCGGGGGCTGGCGGGGTCTGCCGGGGGCCAACCGAGGAGACCCCCCCGGCATCACAGCAGCCGGAGAAACCCCACGTGCCGGGAGCTGCCCGGACCATGCCGCAGGGATGGGGATCGTGTCACAGGGATGGGGGCCGTGTCGCAGGGATGAGGGATGTGCCGCAGGGATGGGGATCGTGTTGCAGGGATGGGGACTGTGTCCCAGGGATGGGGATCGTGCCGCAGGGATGAGGGATGTGCCGCAGGGATGGGGACTGTGTCCCAGGGATGGGGACCGTATCACAGGGACGGCGACGGTGCTGCAGGGACGGGGGCCAGGATTGTGCGCAAGCGATCAAAGACTTGAGCGCCAGAGAAAAAAAAAAGCCAGTTGTGAGCCCAGCATCCTCAGTCAATATCTGCCAATTCCTAAGAAATTGGCCACCTTGAGGTAACTGAAGTGACAAAATAGAGCCGATTAGAAAAATTAAACTCAGGCCGAGCTGGAAAAAAGGCCATTCGGCTCACTGAAAACATTATCTGCTCTAATTGGAAGCTTTGTTTAATTTGGCTTTGAAATTGAATTCCTTTTCCTTCTCAGAGAACTGTTATTACCTTAATTCTCGGATTTGAATAAGGCCATTTATATGGTCAAATACGGCTCGTTTGCAGCACGGCAACCTCACCCAGCGAGGCAGCGATCGCCCTCTTCCGCGTCGGCTAGCGCTGGGCACCTTTGCCTCATTCCCTCCCCTTGATGCATTTTCCCCCTTCATTTCGCCTTTGCTGGGTAATTGCATTATTCATGAAAAGAGGGAAAGTTCTGATTTAAGTTCATTCTCCTCCGAGGCAGGCACAGGCACCCTTCACGCTCCCTGTTTGCATTCCAAGCAGCTCCAGGGGAGCGAGCTCAGGGACGGGAAGGTTTGTTCCAACACGCCATGTCCTAACGCGCCCATGGCTGCTGCCGGTCCGGGATATGAATGGAAAAATGTGGGTTTTCCCGTCGCCGTACCAGCTCGTTTCACCAATTTTAGCCAGCTCGCTGTAGCGTAGCTTATTTGCAGAACGGCAATAGCGGGAAGACAACAGCGTAATGAAAGCATTGCATCCCAATTTCCAAGTGTGGCCAACAAGATCAATCAGGCACTTTGGAAAAATGAAGAACTTTATCTCCAATCAGCCAGCTTTTATCTGCTTAGGAATAAACAAGGCTGAGGAAGCTGGTGGTAGCAACAGCTGCATCGTAAATAAGCCTGAAGCCAGACCCTTCTGCTGGAAGTAAATAATTGATCTCAGAAAAATTCTGCTTAGGCAAAGCCATTTCAATTACCTGGCAGATGACGATGAGTGCTGGGAGAGGTTAATGGCTCTAAAATATTTAAAGAGAAGATGTTTGCCTGGGCGCACAGTAGTTTGTCTTTCATTTACCCAATAGAGGGAGATTATTTGAGAAACCACGCGACAGGTAGGTGCGACGGTCCCGGCCCGTCCGCTGGGATTTATTGGGGTGACCCGCTCGCCAGGAGGGCGGCGAGGGGCACTCAGTTCGGGGGTGGAAGGCAGAGATGGCTCTTACCCGGCAACACTGGAGGTTTTAGGTGGTCACACCAGCCTTAACTGGACTTAACTTCTCCCAACTCCCAGAGCATGCCGAGGGCTGAGCTTTTCTTGGGGCTTTATCTCCAAGGCAGCAGAAGTCGGGCACTTCGTGGAGCCGGGAAGGTGAGACATAAAAGGGAGTTACTGGAAGCGAGGAGCCGCTGTGCTGTGTGCCCAGGGGCACCGAAAACCTGCGCTTTTAGCTTAGCGCTGTCATATTTCTGCCTCAGCAGAGAAAGCAGCCTCCCGAAACCAGCCGTGGCACCGCCGGAGCCAGGGAGCCGCCGGCCGAGCTGGGCTGCTCTTGGCATTGCTAGAAGCAGATCTTTTGGGGGGCGGGAGGGAACCCTCACCTCATCTCCACTGAATTTGGAAAACAGCAAAGTTTATCGCGGGATGTATTAATTAAGGTCTTAGTGAAGCAAGGGCCCTTGCTGTGGCTGACCAGCCCCCGTGGGCTCCCCGGGGGCGATGAGCATCCCCGGAGGGTGCGTGCGGGAGGGGAGAGCCCGTGCCCAGCTGCGCCGCGCCGCTCGCAGCGCGTTATCAAAGCCGCGGCGTGGATCACCACGGTGGCTGCTCAGCCATCGACTTTGGTTTTGCGAGAGCTTTGATCATGATACCTCAGCTGTGGGAAACGCGTGGTTCCCTTTGTTTCGGTTAACTTCCCTTTCTTCACTTTCATCCTCATAAATAATTTATTCTTGTTTGTTCTATTCACTTTCATATTTTTGTTTTCTGCCCCATTAAAATTCTGCTTCAGTGGCTTGTGGAGAAACTTTGAAGCTCTCCCTCCTCGTCCTCAACCTTTCTGGAGGAACAAATTCCTCCCCAGCACCAGTCCCAGGGAGGGAGACATTTAACTCCTCGGCTCCCGGCCGCTCTTTGCAAAGCGCTCTCCCTGTCCCCGTGTCCCTCTGGGGTGAGGAGCATCCCTGGGCGTGGGAGCAGCAAGCACCCATGGGTGAGAGCGGGTGCGCTGGAGACCGGGCAGAAACAGGCTCCATTGAGAAGCTGACCATGAGGATGAAACTATTTCTGGCGTTATAACGTATTCTGCTTTGGATACGCTGGGTCAATAACGGCCTTCTCTAAGGAGGGAAAGCTTCTCTAACGTTGAAAAGATTTTTAAATTTTCAAAGCAGAGCACAGATGCGGTGGACAAAGCCGCCCTTATGCGCAGCTGCTGAGGAGGTCTTTCAAAACCACGGCGTTGCTTGACCCCCATCGCAACAGCAGCGGTCCTTAGCCGCCTTTTCCTTTCTCTACAGCAGCTCCTTCAGCTTCTCTCTTCATAACACAGCTCTATTTTTTCCCTTTCGTCAATACTTTTTCCCTATTGTGAAGGTTGGGTTTTATTGTATTCACCCTTAAATGAGTCCTCCAAAAATAAACAAGGTGCATCTGCCGTTCCCCATTGTACCGGTGACACCCACGTGGCTGTTCCAAGGTTTAAGCGACTCCACCTGTGTGTGCCCCAGCACCTGGGGGGCTGGGTCCGGATACCCGTGATGGCAGCAGGTTTTCCCGCTTTGGCCATCAGACCTCAGGCTTTAAAACCCGCAGGAGAGGCCACCAGCCCATCTCTCTGCAGCTCCTTCTGGGGTGTGGGATGGAGGTGGGGTTGTGGTGTCCAGTGAGCAGAGGGTGGTGAAGGATGGTGTTATCCCAGGGAGGTAATCCTTTCTGGAGGTGATATTTGTGGAGCTGGGGCAGCTGATGAAGGACCGATAACCTGGAAGCGGGGCCAGCTATGCCCTGTCAAGGCACTTGGGGAACGGAGGCCCAGCCTGCGTGCGGAGGAGAAGACGGGCTGCTTCCCTCCTGGATAAACAGGTCATCTGCTGCCTTTTACAAGAATCAGAAGGTAATTACTTGGAGGGGAAGCGAAATGCCTTTGCTTCAGCAGGCATAACTTGTTCTAGGGTAACAAATTGCGCTGCTGCTGTTATTACTGTGACGGCAGCACCCAGGGCCCTTGGGATGAGGGAGATGTTGCTCCCCGCCTGGGTGAGCGTGGAGTCTCTTGTCTCCTCCAGTTACTGTCAGTATTTATGAGTGTATTGTGGAGAACCAGGTGTGCTTTCCAGCCTCCAGTGTGTGCTGCCTCGAGCTGCCCAGTGCAATAAAGGGGCAATTAACAATTATTATCAGACATGTCAATGGCACGCCTTACCCCAGAGGATGTGGGAGCGCTCTCTAAGCTCCTGTCCCCAATCCCGCAGCCCCCAGTCATGAAAGGACCCATGAAAACAGACTGCGAGTGAGTCTCACCCCTCGTACGCCATGAATCCATGCCTGTGGGGCTGCCTCTGGGAGATCTTGCTCCCGCTGTAGCTCCTGTCTGAAATTTCTGGGTCAGGATTATTGACTTGGGGGTCATTAATTGGCCTGGCTTTGCGAGGGTTGGGGACGTGGGGCTCCGTGCCACCGAGGCGCCCTCGCGGGTGGATCTCTGCAGCAGCCTGCCCAGGCTTTAGATCTGCTGGGAGATGCTGCTGCGGGACCGCTGCCGCCTCCCTCTTCCACTGCTTACAAACACCCGGTGACCCTCCTTTCCTTGCCCCCATCCTCAGGGCTCATCCCAGACCCCGCGTGCCACGACCAGCTCCCACATAACATCTCGGGTGTCACACCCAGTGTCCCCGCGGAGCTGGAGCATGACCACGAGATGCGGTGACTGATGTGTGTGCGCGGGAGGTCTTGGTCTGTGATCCTGAATAAAGCCGGCGTGGGTTTACCGTCTCCCACAGGAGGGAGAGGGTGCAAACCCCGTGTGTGAAATGGCTTATTCATTTGTAGGGAAACTTCGTATCTGCGACTCTTGTGGCAAATATACTTCAAGCTGAAAGGCTTATGGCAATAATAACCCTGGGATATGTCTCTTTTTCCTTGCCGCTGTGGGATTTATAACATCCAGAAAACAGTCAAGCCCAGGGTAGCACCTTAACCAACATGTATTATATCAGTTCACACCACGTTACCCTCCCTGCATATTTTCCGTAGTAATCGGATTTGACTACTTCCCTGCAAATTGCCAGAGCTCGCAGGTTGGCGCACAGGCAGACACAACTCTGAGAATTGAAAACAGTCCTCCGTGTCAGGGCTCATCTGGGCAGTCGGCGCTGCTGGGCAGCTTTGATCCCCGTCCCACGGGAGCCGTGAGGGCGTCCCAGCTCCGTCCTGGCACCGGCGCTGCTGTGCGCACACCGGCGTGGGCAGGGGTCTGTGTGTGTGTGGGGGGACAGGTAGGCTGTGAAACCTGCCCGAGGGACATGCTGCGAGTCCCCGGGCCTCTGCGATACGCCAAAAACCCCTATTGACTCGAGGGCTGGGCATCAGGGCTTGAGACCTACAGAGTCAAGTGAGGGACCTGGACTTCCAGATCCCACTGAAATGAGTGGGATCACTTAAAATGAGCCATCGACTGCAGAAAACCAGCAGGTGGGAGTGATGAGAAAGGGGTGACAGTGGTGGCAGGACCGGGTTGCCTCTCGGCTGCCTGGGAGAGGCTCCCTTTTGGGGAAGAACACGGTATGTCTCTCATCCCGAGCTCTGGCCCCATTTGGTTGTGACAGGCAAAGAAAAGGCGCTTCCAAGAACCAGACTCGCAATGGCAGATTTTTCAGGAGCAGTGGCTGGTTTGAAGGAAATTGGAATTTCTTAGCCCGGAGGAGGGAGGAAAGACAATAGATACAGTTCAGTTAAACAGTAATCACAGGTTGGGCAAAAGAGCTGAGAAATTTAAAGCTAATTAAAAGTATCTGAGGTTTTCTAAAACCACTTCTAAAGCAGACAAATGGAAATAACCCACTGGGTGATGATGAGCTCTGAATTTTGTTAGAAATCGCGGAAGAATAAATTTAGCAAATCACCAGGAAAGCCTAATGCAACATTGGAGCTACAGCACGCAGTCGGTACTGGTAATTCTCCAAATTCCTGACAATTATCCATTTCAGGAGACATTTCCACTTATCTTACCTTACCTTAAAGCCTTCCTATTGAACTCTGCCTGTGGTTAATCCTGGTTTGTGCTCACCTTTCTCTGTTCTCCATTATTGCTTTCCTCCGCCTCTCAGCATGGTGACATCTGTCCTCACCTTCCTGTCCTTTTCCCTTATTCTGCTCCATTTAAGGAGGATTAAGATTTTAATTGCAGGGTTTTTGGGGGGTTTTTTGCTTTATATTGCTGTGGCATCGCAGAGCTGCCAGCCAGCTGGAAGTCTTTCCTAAAATCTGCATCCTGGTGGCGTCTTCTGGTGTTCCCGGATGGGCGGGATGCTCCTGATGGCAGATCCCTGCCAGGAGAGCAGAGTTGCGTCTTGACCCCAAGCAGAGACAGGGGCGAGGACAGCAGCTTTTGGCTCCGGGAGCTGACACAGGGATGCTGACAGCTTTTTCTGAAGGAATATGGAAGCGGGAATTTTCCAGAAACTGTGTTGTTTAAAGAAGGAGAAATGCAAGGCAGGGAAAATGTGGACGAGGATGCCAGCCTGGAGACATCCCAGCATCCCTGGCCGTGGCACGTGGGACGTGTGGGAGGCTGGGGAACAGGGAGGAGGAAATGATGTGATGGCATTGCAAGGAAGAGGAGATAATAATAATAAAAAGGGAAATGAAATAAACACAAGAAAAAGCCAAGCTGCATCTCAATAGACTGTAGGGTTCAATGAGCAGCTGGGACAAAAAAAAATGCAAACACCGCGCTTCCTGAATAACAGAGAGATGGGAGCACAGGTGATAAGAAGGCGACCGAAGGAAGGAAGGAGGAAAAAAAAAATAGAAAGGAGAAATTACTGAAGGGAGAAACCTGCAGGTGATGTGCTATTTTGCTATGCTAATAAAGAGATGAAAGCAAATGGAACGGGAACAGAGACTGGCAAAAGTCTTACTTTTGTTGGAGAGAATAAGAGGATAAACGTCTTTAACATTTATGAAGTAGCAAAATAAAGCAAAGAAAGGCTCAGAACATCAAGCTCGTAGATGAGGAAATTAAAGTACATAAAATATTTATTCATTTGTGCTTAGTGGCTGTCAGCCATGCGTGCATTGGAGAAATGGTATGGTTCTAGGCACAGTTTTATTCTTGCTCCCATTTTTTCCTCCTCTCCCAGAGATGAACAGGAACAATTTGGTAAATAGTAGCTGAACGCTCAGCTCATTTCCTCCATTCCGTTAATGTTTCAGTTCTTAATACCCTCGAAACAAGAATGGGAAGTTGGTATAAAACATTATTCTCCTTTCAAATCATGGTAAAAAGGAGCGTGGTTCCGGGCCAATCATCAAGATTATAAACTGGCGTCTGTATTAAAACGGGGCTGTAGCGCTGGTATGTGCCAGATTGGAAGCGGCGCTTTAATGAGCCGCGGAAAGAGAGATGTAACACAGGTTTTTTCGCGTCACCAGCTGTCTCGGGCCCGAGAGGACCGTTTCTGAGGATGCTCTTGGCTTCTTGTCCTCTGACCGTTTCACCTGACATCCTCACAGACACAGGCAGCAGATTCCTCCCTTCAGGTCGCTTATACGTTACTGCACAGAAAGTGAAAGCAGCTTCCTAATTCCAGTCCTCGATGACTGGAAAGGGCAGTGGATCGCAGCGCGTCCCTGACATCTTCGTTAGCTGCTTCTCGCAGTGTCACTGTGGGACGGGTGCCACCAGTGCCTGGCTCTGCTCCCGGAGCAGGGGACAGGGCTGTAAGGAATGGCTGCTTTGGGCAATCCCCATCCCTCCCTCCCCACGCCGTTCTGGGAGGAATCTGGCAATACCCCATGGGGCAGAGCAAGGCACGGGTCGCTGCTCAGCGCGGGTGGCTCGTCCCGTGGTCAGAGCGCGGTGCCCGGGCTGGGAGCCCACAGGCAACGCGTGGGGATGGTTCGCTCCCCGGTATCTCGTCCGCGTCGCCTGCAGCACTGGCCCCGGGCGGTGGGCATGTCAGCTTCTGGCCTGTGGCTAATTGTAATTTGTTTGATGGGGAATCCCGGCTGCTCCAGCGCCTCGGCTGGCATCGCCTGCTGCCTGACAGAGGCGCTTATTCTCCAACAGCAGCGTCTAAAATTCACCACCCCTGAGCTAACTTGCTGCTCCTCTGGTTCAGCAAATACTTCTTTTCGATCGCCAGACTGCTGTCGCCCGTTCTCCTGCCCCTTTTAGTCTTCAGGGACCTGCTGAGCTGGGGTCCGGCATCGGGCAGCCGGAGCTGGGGGAATGCAGGGGGGGATGCGGAGCTGCCCAGGGGGGTACAGAGGGGACCAGCCCGGGTGAGGGGGTGCAGAGGCCGAGCAGGGTCTGTCTCCCCCCTGTGACCAGCCTGGCAGGATGTCACCGGTGGCTGGAGCATGAGGACCAGCGGCGGGAGGAGGAGGCTGGGTCTGGAGACGCACCTTCGTGGGCAGCGCTGCCTGTGGAGAGCCGCTTTGTGCTTCCAGCCAAGTCGGGTCAGGGGCTGTTTTTGCAGAATTCCAAGTGCTAATGTCACATTACGTGTTTCCCCGGGTCTCTTGGGATGAATGGAAAAGCTGCTGGCTAGCCCAAGGGGTTTTCTAAATCCTGCCCTCGCCGGGAAGGTGTCACAGGAGAGCTGTGAGTGAGTTTGGGCAGGGTGGGAAGCGGGGGAGAGCCCGGCTTCTCCTTCTGCCTCCTTCGCAGCCCTCTGTAAAGCACGGAGACATCAATATTAATTTCATTATGAAGCTCAGAAAGCCTCTCGGTCTTGGCTTTATCAGAAGTGATAAATTCTTGAGGAATTTCTTAGTCTGGATATTATGGTTTCCAGTGAGATGCTTGGATAATGTAAGCTAAAATCAATTCATTGACTTCAGTGGGGATCTGCCAACTTATACCAGCTGAAAAGATGGTCTTTTTTTGTCTGCTGGTGACAATTTGATGTAAGTAAAGCTGACCCAGACTGAAGGAAAGGAGGAGGAGCCGATAACCACAACAAGCAGTTTACTGCTTACCCAGCTGATGCAACTTTCAGAATTTTCTCAGAGAGAGAGAAAAATAGAAGCAACAGTTTCTCAGGATCACCGCTGAGAAATCACTTTAACAGCTTATAACGACACTTTATGGGAGGCGCACACGAGCTCCCACATCACCCTGATGACAGTGTTTCGGAAGCTGGTGCATCCCAAGGGCGGCCGAGGGACGCGGGGCTGCTCCATGGGAATGCTGCCGGGTCCCGGCCAGCCGCGAGGATGGAAGAAAACCCACCTGTGGGGACGGACCTTACAAATGCGGGGGGCTGCAACCGAGCTGCGTAGAGATTTGACTATATGGGGAAAACGGGCTGGTTTGGAAGAAGTTTTCTGTAGGGTTTCCTCCAGGTTCCCCCGTGTGTCTGTGGTGCAGGGTGACAGCGGTGGGTTTGATCTGTGTGAGGGGCCGTCGCGAGGCGCTGCGAGGGCGCACCCCTGCAGGACGATGCGCTTTGCCTGGTGGACACGCTCACTCTGCCGCTCGCTCTGTTCTGAAGGGCATCCCGCTCTCCTCTGCGCTGCACCTCTCGCCTTTGCTGGGCTCCAAGCCCTTCGTATTTCCCCCGTGGCCTTTGTCAGCGTGCTGCACCTAGACTCTCTCGCAAGCCCTTGCGCTTGATTCAGTCGCTGCTTAATTCAATCCTCTAATTTAATCAATACTTCATGGACCAGGTATTTGTTTTTAAAAAACAAACAAACAGAAAACCTTCTGGTCTTCTTTTGATTGCTTTATGCAGGTATTATTAGGTTAATGCAATCAGCGGTGATAAAGCTGCCCTCGGTTTAATGAGGGAGCAGCCGTGCGGTGGGAGCCGGGGAGGCTGGAGAGGAAAACCCCGCGCTGACGGAGTTGGCTACTGGAGACGTTCCTGCTGGCATCATCAGCTTCACAGAGGTGACCCTTTCTGTTGCAGGAATGATGGGAGGCGCCGGCGAGGACCCCAGATGCTCCACAAGGCGTGAGTGAGAGGCGGGACATGCTGCCGTCTCAAGAGGCAAGGAGGGACGGAGACAGGTAGGAGGATGGAGAGCGTGGGGAGGAACGCAGGTGGAGGCAGGTTAAACGGTCTCCCCAAGGTCATGAAACACTTACGGTGGGGACTGCGGGCTCTGGTCACGCAGCGTGAAGCTGCTTTTCCTCGTTTGGGCTCCGGCTGTGCCAGGGCACTGATCCAAACCTCCCGGTGCCGGGCTCTGCCCTCCCCGGGCCAGCAGCGAGCACCGGTGGAGAACGTGCTCAGTGCTGGGGCTTAGCTCAAGGAGATGATGCTCCTGCTCTTCATAAGCGTGAATCTTGCAGCAGTTGTTCCATCTTTAATCAAATTTGTAGAGCCTCAGGCCATTCATGGGGAAAAAAGTGTTTTCCATCTGCAGTAAGGGGAAAGTTTGGCTGTCAAGGGGTGCAAATCCTGGGAACGAAGTTATCTGTTCTTGTCGCATTTTACCATGAATTTCTGAAGACTGGTCTCAACAAAGTAATGGCACGTGTGGAAGATTTTTCAAGCTCTCTAAGAGGGCTGGTAAAGGGTAGCGGCAGCTCCCACTTCCAGGTCTGGGCAGTGCATTAGTGTGTCTCCTGCTCTATATATTGCGCCGCGCAAAGTAGGGGGGGAAGCCTGCTGGTACCAAACCCCGGCGTGGATGGGGTTGGTGTAAGGGGACAAACGTGCAGTGGGGAATGGGGAACCTGGGGAAGGGTAAAGGGGGGGAACGGCATCGCCAGCTCCTCGGAAGGAGCTCTTTGACCACGGGGAGCTGCCAGGTCCCAGCTCTGGGGATGCTGCGCGGTGGGGACTCTGATCTAGGGCTGGTGCCGTGGGTCCTTGTCCCGGTGTGGGGCTGAGAGCGGCAGCTCTGGGCAAAGCGTCTGGAATCAGAGCTGTGGCTCGGGCCCCTGCTTGCTGGGATTTTCCAGTCCTAGATTGTATGTTTGCGGACGGTCCTTGCGGATGGTCCTTGCCATCCCTGTCTTTCCTCTTGGGAAAATTCTCCTATTTCACCTGCAAGTTTCAGTGCTTTGGTTGCACTGCTCTACTGAAAAAACCAAGCACAGTAAAGCTAGCGAGGAAATAAACCCCCAAAGAAGCTACGCCAAGCACCAGGAGGGTGATAAAAAGCAACAGAAACATCTCTACCTTCTTGTTTTTTCGAGAAAGGTCAATTGACTCCCTGCCACCTTGGAGCCCATAACAAAATCGATGATACTTCATCTTTAATTTGATTTTTCCATTCAATAAGGGTGGTAAGCATTAGTGTCACTGTAATTTTACAGAGTACTGTTAGATAACAGGAAAATATCAAACGTGAAGATTATGTGCAGTATCAGTGGCAAAATATTATACCCAGAGATGATTTAGAAGAACATTAATGTCTCAGGCATGCTATAACACATGTCGTGAATTGGACAATAAAATGTCTCGTTCTTCAAATAATTACCGGCGGGCTGACGCCTGGCTGTTTGAGGGGGCAGGTTGGCGCCTGTGGAACCGAATGTCCCATCGGCAGCCGGTGACCTGCCAGCGGCTCTCCCGAGGCCGGCGACTGCGCTCTCCTGCGGCGCATCCCGCGCGGCAGGCAGGTGACACGGCCGGGCAGTGACGGATGCCACGCCTCGTGAGCGGATCGATAACAGGACGGGTGTAGACCGCGGCTATTTTCGTGTTTAGCTCGCTGAATGAAGCGAGGCAGGTAAATCACTCAGAGGAGATGTGAGCTGATGTTAATAGGCACATTTGCAGCACTATCTAAAAATGAGTTCTGCAATTACTGACTCACGCTGTCGTTTGTGCTCTGTGGGATGGAGCCTCGGCGGCGCTGATGGCAGGTAGCCCTCCGGGCCAGCCTCCGGCGTGGGAGCAGCCCCCGGGCTCCAGCACAGAGGGCTGGGGTGATGCTGGGGCTCGCTGTGTTGGAGCTGGGCTACCACCAGGGCTGGGGCGATGCCGGGGTGATGCCCGGTCCCTGGCAATCACACGCTGTCCCCGCAGAGGCTCAGGGCACGCTCTGCTTTGCCGTGGTCTGGCAGGAATGGGGCCGAGCCAGCCGAAAGCGGCAGGGCTGGGCAGCCTAAGGAGGTCGCCCCGTCTCCTCACCTGCCTTGCCGAGGGCAGGGAAGCGAGCATTAGCGTGGCCGTGGCAGGGAGTCAGTGACCTGTTCCGCCATCCTTGCTTCCCCAGCTTCCCCCTGGAGGTTTGCACCGTGCCTGGCGCAGGGAGCTCAGCTAATTCGGTGCTGCAGCTGCCCGAGAGAGCGTTCACCCAGGGCTAATAGCAGGCAGCGAAAAGCACAGCAACTGCGGCTGAGGACGAGAGACTCCAGGATAAGCGTGAAATTGGATCAGCGTGGCCGTTCCCCAGCCGGTTACTCCTGCACGAAGCCATGGCGTGCCCGGCTCCCGCGGTGGTGGCTGGGGGCTCGCTCATGGCGGGGCACATTCGCCTTGAACCGCCCTGGAGGAGCCTCGTTAGAGCAAGGGGCACCTGTCCGGGAGGCAAGAAGAGATGAGAGAGACTATCAAATGATTACGGCTGCATTTCGGCGCTGTTGCTGTCACCTCCGGCTGCGAGCGAGCCCCCCTGCAGCGCTGACGGCTTCTGCTGGGCTCGCTGCCAGCTCGCTTCGCCCGTGGGCCGAGCGCGCGGCAGGGGCGATGCGGCTGGGCTGGAGGGAGGGGGAAACGTTCTGTGTCCCCTCTGCTGAGTAAACCAGCTTGCAGCACCCCAAGGCACTAGGCAGAGGGGTGCCAGGGTGGGTGCTGGCAGCCACTGCCTCCTGTCTGCGATGGGACTGCAAATACCCTCATGAGACGAGGCAGCCTGTGCCCCCCCACGCAGCCCAAACGCGTGTAAGGGTGCAGAAGGGACGCAGACACCCGCACACCTACACTACTATATTTCAGCGTCTGAGCCAACTCCGAACAGCCGCCAGATCAGAGGCAGGGTTTTTCTGTGACTAATCTTTATCCCGCTGCACTTCTGGCTGCCACGATGGAGGCGTCGCCCAGCGCTTCGCCATAGAGGACGCGGCGTCTTTCTCCAGAGGCGACGCAGAAGCTCGGTCGTGGGCTGTGTTAAATCTCTCTGCCGTGGCCGGGGTGGGATGTGGGACCTCCTGAGCATCCTCAGCCCCGACCCTTCCAGGTCTCTGTGCAAGGACCGGGCATTTGGACAGGTGCTGCAGAGTGCTCTGCCAGCTTCCCAGAATAGCATCCTATGCGAGGCCGGATTAGTCCCGTGCATCTCGATGCTGGAGGGAAGGCACAGGGAATGGGCGCTGGAAGCACTCCCACGGGCACGCGGCATTCCCAGCTCTGCAGAAGAAGTAAAGGATCGGGGACCTGGCCGACACAGCCATCAACCCTTTTATCGGGAAGGAGCAGAATTAATCGCTCGGATCAGCAGAGTCATTGTGGCTTGCTGAAAACAAAACAAAGCCAATTATTATTTGAAGCTTGTCGGGGGGCTGTGGCTAATCTCATTAGGCGCAGAGCAGCGAGGCACCGGGGAAATCTCACGGTGCCGATAAAGCGCTCGGCAGCTGCACAAAGCAATTACGGTGAAACCTCGGGGACGCGCCGGGGGCTCAGCCCCTCCTCGGGACCGGGCAGGGACCAGCGGGAGGGATGTCCCGGGCTGAGCGTCCCCTCCCTGCCTTTGCGGGGAGCCCCCTCCTTGCTCACAGCAGCCGGGCGAGGAGGCGCGAGGCGGGTGCTCTTCCTCGAGTCCACCCTGGCGCCTCTCCCCATGTGGGTGTCTGTTTGCTGACACTTGGTCAGCGTGTAGCTCTGCAAAAAAAACAACCCTGCTAGAAGCAAAGCAGTTTGCTGGGGGCCGCGGGACCAGCCCCTCCGTAGGCACCCAGGGTGGGCAACAGCATTCTTGCCGTTGCATCCTCCTCGCCGTCCCATGCCAGGGACGGTCACCCAGAAGGCATCGGGCACGCGACCCGCTCAGCACTGCGGAACAAAGATGTCTTGTCCCCGAAGGTGATGAAAGATATTTATAGGCAGCCGTGCAGGCCGTAATTGAATGGCATTAGAGTGGTGCTATTTTTTTTTTTTTTTTTTTTGATAAATCTTAAATCATGCCACAGCTCTCACTACTGTTTTAAATTGTAACTTGGCTTTTTAAAAGTTTATTGCGCACTAATTCATTCAGCCCGTTCATTTACATTCTGCTGACAGGGTACAAAATTGCTGCTTTTTTTTTTTTTTTTTTTTTTCTCCATCCCAGAGAATTGTAACTTTGGCAATTTATGGTGCCTTTTTGATTTAATCAGGATATTTCCTAAACTTCCATGGCAATAATAAGACATTTTTCAAGAAGCACCTGAGAGACAGCTGGGCGTTATTTATATCCCCGGCGCACGCGGTGTTTCTGAAGGGCTCCCCGTGGGCTGGAAGCTGCGGGTCAGGGCAGGGGTCCCTCAGCATCGCTTGACCCTGCTCCCCAGGAGGACCTGGAAAGCTCCTTTTCTGTCTTTTTTTGCTCTTGTCAAACATGCCCATGTGTCGATCTTCCCCTCGCTCCACCCTGGGGAGCGCTGGGTGCCCCAGCCCCTGGGCAGTGCCCATCTGAGGGACATCGCTCCCGTGCCACGGACGGAGCCCCTTCGGTGCCGCTCCGCAGAGCCAGCATCATGCCATTATGTGCTGAAACACTCTTATTTCACTCTTCCAAACACTGTCAGAGCAAGTCACAGGAGGGATTATTTTTGGCTCCGTTCAGCGTAGTTACCTAGCAATTTGCAGGATGCTTGGTGTTACTGGGTAGTTATTCGAGCCGCGCAAGCTGCTTTGCAGCGAGCAATTCATTTGTTGCATTTGGTTCCTTTTACTGCTCACAAATAGTCCAGACGCCAGCTTGGAGTCTTACAAATTTGTTCTCTGCTGGAAAGATTTCAGGCCCGTTGGTTGTTTGTGAAATATTTCCTCTGATCGTTGCCTTTGAGTGCGTGCCGCCTGTAATTCCTAAATCGTGCCTGGGCTCGGTCCACCGGCGCGACGCAGAGCTTTTTCTCTGCCCTGGGAAAGGAAGGGAAAACCGCGACATGTGCGGATATGGATATTCTGTAGGACATTGTTCGGGAACACCTTCTGATCTTTTGCTTTCACGTTTCTCAGGTCGAAAAGAAATAATGTGCCAAACGCCTTCCTCTTCCGGCATCTCGCTGCGTGTGTTCCCATGCACGCACAGCATCACTGCTTTAATGAGCCATAAATACTGTTTATATTTGCCTTATTATCTCCAAGGTAATTTATGCTTTTTTGCTCATCCAGGGCGTTTACAGGCCTTCTGTTCCCGGCAGAACTTGAAGAATTGTAATGAGGAATTGTTATTATTCAGCTAATGAGCAATATTGATTGCGAAAAAGCAAACAAAGTCACCGCCTTCCATCCTCCCAGTGTCAAACTGGAGGGGAAAAGCCCCATGGAGAATCCCAAGTGGTGCAGAACAGGGAAAATAACATCCAGGTGGTGAAGAGCCATGGCGCTATGGTAAATTTTCAAGAATCTTAATTAGGAACAAATTAAAGATACTTCAGTTTCATGGATAGCGTTACTCGCATTGTTAAATTATAGCTGAAAAGAGAGAGAACCTGTTCTAGACTTCTTCCTCTTACGGGCATCTCCTGGATCTGTTCCCGGCACTGCGGAGACTCCCAGGTACTGGCTCTGCGTCCCGGCTCGGTGCCCGTCCCGGTGGGTGCCCCTCGCTGCCCTGGCCATGTTTTGGCCGGGCTGGAGGATGCAGCGGAGCCTGTTGGGCTGCACGTGGCTTTCGAAGAAGGCACCGCCTCGGCGGGTGTCTGCACCTCCAGCCTTGGCGTCCTACTGCCTCCGGTGGGCTTTCAGGTGCAAAAGGGGCTTATTGGCTGCTTGGTTGGAGACTTCTTGAAGGTCGGTGGTCACCCAGGCCTGACACTTGTTGGGTGCTGCTGGCATGTCACTGGGAGGCTGAGCCTGTCCTGGGGCAGCCGTGGTGGGTGGGAGCATCACCATCGGTTGGAAGCATCCCCGTCCAGTGGGAGCATCCCCATGGAAGCATCCCAGTCCAGTGGAAGCATCCCTGTCAGTTGGAAGCATCCCAGTCCAGTGGGAGCATTCCTGGCAGTTGGAAACATCCCAGTCCAGTGGGAGCATCCCTGGCAGTTGGAAGCATTCCCAGCGCGTGGGAGCATCCCCGGCTCCTGGCGGCACACACAGACCGATGAAGCGATGACCATAGCTGAAGGACACTCGTTTCATCTCATCGGTGTCGCGGCTGTGTTGGCTCTGCAGCGGGCAGCTTTTGCACGTGATGGTGTTATCAGGTGCGGCCGATGCTTTTCAGGGGAAACCTGTTTGTGAAACTTTGCTCCCGCGGCACACACATGTTTGTTCGTTGTGTTATCCCGACCATTTTGCTCTCCGTAGGGTTGCAGAGAAGACGAAATGAGAGCGCTCGTTCTCTCGGAGCTCCAGCGCACGCTGGATGTTTGCTTTAAATAGAATTAACCATGCAAATTGAATCATGTGAGCGTAAATTAGCGCTCATTTCGCTGGTGCTCTCGGTATCGCTTAACCTACCATTTACCCCAAGACATCTGCTAAGTGCCATTCTTTCAAGTACTTAAACAGCACCTATTGCTACCAAAAAAGCCCCAGCCCCACGCAACAACAAAGCTGCCGGAAAGCCTGTAATTATCATTAAAGGACTATTGTGCTTCTGGCGCTGATAAAGGCGGCGGGTGATGCTTCCCAGGCTGGCTCTCCCGCTTGCCAGGGGGAGGTGGAGCGGAGCCGGGGCCGGAGCCTGCCCGCTGCCTTCCCCTGCCTCCCGCTCCGCCAGGGTCCCGGCACACGACCGCGCCGGTTTTGCCCAAATCCTGCTTGATTTCAGGCGCGGGTGAAGCTCTGCAGCCTCGGAAGGGAGTGATTAATTGGCGGTGGGGGGTGGGAGGGGGGGCGGTCCCAGCACAGCCCGCCTGCCTGGGACCTACTGGCTGTGCTGGGGTTGGGTACAAAGAATTGGGAATGTGCTGTTGGAAAAAGGCTGGACCAGGGCTGGGTGACCCTTGAGGAGGAGACCACGCGCCTGTTGGGACATTTCAGCCTCCGCTGCCTCTTGCTGGCGTCCCTTCCTCTGCAACAGATAGAGAGAGAGAGGGCCCAGGGCTGCGGCACGCAGGGTGTCACTCCTCCAGGCCTTCTGCAGCGTGATCTATTATTTACACGGTTATTTAAGCCTTTGTTGTCATAGCTGGGAGAATTAATGCATTAACCTTCGCAGGGAAGATGGAGTGCCGGCAGGCTGGGAGCACCCGGCGCGCTGCCCTTCAGCGCGGGTTTGCTGCTGCGCGTCACATCGCGGCTGAAAGTGTGACGGAGGGGAGGGGGGTGGCATCGCTGATGGCTCGAAGGGGTCCTAGGGATGCTGCTCTGCTCCTCGGCCGGGCCCCTCGTGGGAAACATCCCTGAGATGCTCATCGGCTCCTCACGCCATCCCTGCCCCCTTCCCGCAGCGTGAGAAAATCCATTGTGGCTGGGATGAATGGAGTTGGGCACAATTCCTCCGGAGCGGTTATGCAAATTCCCAGCCATAATGACACATTGTCTTGTGTGATCCCTCGAACAGATGGCCCAAAGACACGCTCAAGATCGGAATTAGTCCTGGGCTCCTGCAACGTAGCTGGGAGCATATGGTCCTCATAGATTTGTGGTTTAGCCTTAGCAGCAAAGGGAACTATTTCACATGAATAAAGGGAAAAGAAGAGGAGAAAAAATAATATTGTGATGCTCCAGCAGTACTCGGACTCTTCTGAGAAGCTGATACGATCCCTCATCAAACCCGTGCTGCCTTCCAGCAGCAGACGGGGCTCTGCTGTGATCATCCACACAGACGCGAGCAGCTCTTTGCAGAAATGCTGATCGCTCGGGCAGGTGCCTGGTCCTAAGCACATCCTGGGATGGCAGATGTCACATCGACGTTGGAGGAAAGCCTCTGTTAATACCAGAGGGTTAAGCTGGCTGCCAAGCTCGTGTTGCCCCAAAGCCTGGCTGCAGTGGGACGCTGGAGGGAACTGGGTGTCACGGGGATGTGCTGGAGCTGGGCTCTCACAGAGGTCTTGCCTGGGTATCACGGACCACGCGTGTGGAGGACTCTGCTCTCATCCTCAACATGAAAAGCAAGCTGCTGCCGTCTCCAGCGCTGACATCCCCCGCAGCGGCAGGGATGTAGGCAGGGATGCCGGTAGCAGCACTGCTTTTTGGCCAGGGCAGCTCCTCCAGCTCCCACCGCATTGCTCCTCTCAGCCACAGCCTGCGTGGACCGAGCTCAGAGTGTGCTTCAGACCCGTTATTTATGCCACGGCTTCCCAGCCGCCTCCGACAGCACCAGCAGTGGTTTATAATTCCATTTGGCACTTTGTTTTATTGCGAGGCTTTCGGAGCTGCTTTGATAGATCGCTTCTTTTCTCCTGTTTGTCACATCCGTGCTGCGTGTTTTATCAGTTGCTGGTTTCCAACTCGGAGCCATGAAGAGGGGGCACCTCTTTTGGAAAATGGGGCATCAGACGGTCATTTCTTATAGTTTTGTAAATCCATGAAGTGATGGGTTTCTTCTAAAGGTATTTTTAAGGCAGCTCAAAGATGCTGCTTGGGATTTCTCTAAGGACCAAACAGGAAACTAATACATACAGTGAAAGTGCTGAGCAATGATGATTAATTCTGTCAGTTAAAGAGTATTAAATGACGTGCGCTACTGTAAATGCCTCCCGTCTGACATCAGAGGAACCATACCCTTCCCATCAGCAGATGAGCTGTCACTTCAAGTCCAGAATGCAGCATCTGGATGAAAAGGGACTTTTTTTTGAAGCTATGCTATTTCCTAATCAGTCGCGAGACTGGGTCCTAACATTTGCTTCCAGCAAGTTCTTTCAGTAGTCTGAGTAAGTGGTCCCCAAGGCTGGTAACCGCGAAAGCATGCGGAAAGGGTTTTGGTGCCTGCGCTGCCGCCGCGGGGTTTGATGGTGCCGCAGATGTGGCTGTGCCAGCACCTGGCTCTGCCGGGAGCGGAATAGCTGTGCCGGGGCTGCCCCGCCGCTCCTGTGCTTTTTCCTGGGCTCCCCACTACAAAAATAACAAGCAGCAGCAGATGTTCCAGCTGATTTCGTTTTTCTTTCCTATGTTTTGCATTAGTGTAAACCAGCTCAGCTGGTCTGCTGGGATTTCCCCAGTACGAGGGCACTCTCACACTGGGCGGAGGAGGAGCCCAAAATGCAGTTTCTCCATGAAAATGCAGAGCTCCAGCCGTGCGGGGACAGCTCTGTGCTCCCCTGTCCCTCCTGCCCGCCGCTGCGACCCGCCGGGCATCGCAGACCTCCGCCAGCGCCGACAGCTTGGCAGCGCTGCCGGCATCTTTGGTTTCCATGGCGACCGTGGGATGCTGTGCCGCGGAGCTGGGTACCGGCGCACATCACGGCACCGCCAGTGTCTGCAGGTTCCTTCGGGAGGTGGGTGGCAGGAGCCACTTGGCAGCTGGAGGAGCCCGCGGGTACGCACAGGGCACGGTGCGCGGCTGGAGCCAGCTGCCAGGGATTTATTCCATGGCAGAAAGAGAGCAGAAGCTCTGTGCTGGAAGGGAACACGTGCAGCCCTGCAGAGACACACGATGCACACATATATATATATTTTTAGCAGGGCAGCAAGACAAATGAGCCCAGCTCTCGGAGCCATTCATCTCCCTCGTGTGCTCTGGACCCTGATTGCCACCACAACCTTTTCCAAGTAAATTAAGTCCTGCGCCTGGCACTGTTTGCACCGACGAGCTGTTGCGCTCTGGGGCACAGCAGCCTGCGGTGGAATTTTGGGAGCCCCTGGGGAGACCCAGCTCCGTGCAGGGCACTCGGCAGGCGGGGGGCGATGCCAGGCGGGGGGCGATGGCCAGTTTGGTGCTAGACAACGTCTCTCGTGTCTGCTTGGACAGGGCAGATACACCCCGCGACTGCTGGGCAAGGAGCTCTCTCTGACGCCCTCCTTGGAGTGAGAAGTTAAGATTTTATCCCCTGCCTTCCCAGGGACACTTGGATGGACGCTCAGGGTCCGCTGTGGCCCCGCGGTGACCGTGGCTGCCCATAGTCCCCAAGCAGTGCCGGCAGCACCGCGACCCTCGCCTGCCCGAGGTGCTGCCAGGCAGGCGAGGGGACGCAGACTGTTAGCACCCAGCCCTGCTCCGGTTGAAGAGCAGCCGCCCGGTGTCTGAGGCTCCCTGCTGCCTTCCAATCGCTCTTTGCTGACACGCAGCAGGAGTGCGCAAGAGGGGAAGGTGCCGCCGGTGGCTCCCAATGTCCCTGTGTCCACGGAGGATGGTGCCGCCGCCTCCCTGTCCCCAGCGGTGCCTGGCCGTGCCCATGGGAATTATTAATGCCTGGAGCCCAAGGGCAGGGAGAGGCAGTTACACCTTTCCCACCCCTCTTGGGAAGTCTGCAGACGACCGATGCTCCTCCGTTTTCTTCATTTTTGTGTTTCTTGCACCGGGGGCGAGGGCAGTGGGACACCGAGCTCCCCAGGCTACGGCCGGGGCTCCTGCTCCCTGTGATAGAGGCACGTTTCTCCTTCTGCAGTCTGTGTCTTTCGCGTGTATTGTAACTCACCCCGCTTCGCGCCGGCTGTGGGAAGGTGGGATTAATCCCCTGCGTGTCATACTCTGTCGGCATCGCAGCCCCCGATGACAGGGCGTCACTTCCCTGCCCCTTCCCTCTGCCGGGGAGGACTTTCCTCCCCCTTCTCCTGTTGCCGGAGGTCGGATGCTCGCAGCGTGTCTCTGTGGCCTCCCCACCTGCCCCCCCAGCTCCAGCCAGGCACCGCCACCGCGACAGGCTTCCCGCGCACACGATCGATGCACCTCCTTCCCTTCTTAACATCTCCGCAGCCAATAAACAGGAATAAAATGTGAAGCGCCACGCAAACGGCATCCCCAAAGACTGGTAAAGCACCAAACTGCGGCTCCTTGCAGCAATCAGATGAGATTTTTGTCTTTAAACAAATAATCGTAGTTAACAAAGAAGAACGTTTGGATTCTGTGCGTTGAAGGAGTCGAGGCGACTCCTTGCAGGCAGCGGGACGTACCCCATGCTTGGCAGCGCCTGCACCCCCGGGCGGCCGGCGGCATGTCGGTGGGGAGGAGCAGGATGCGGCACCCCGGCCCCATGCTCCATCTGCCACTGGAAACAGCTCTAATTTCTCCCAGTGCCTCGTGTGGAGCAGCCGAGCACCCCGACCTTGCCCCCAGCGGGTCCGGCTGCTGCTTTTGGCCCTGCAGACGTACAGGGGCAGGGGCAGGAGAAGCCACGCAGCGGCGCTTTGCTGGCATTTCAAATCACTTTATAAACTTTCTATAAAGATGAAGTGCCTGTGCTGCGCCCCTGGGACCCTCCCGGCCTGGCTGGTGGCAATGTCCAGGAAAGGAGCCCTGGGGCGCAGTGCAGAGGGGGGGAAGGCATGGCGAGCGCAGAGACGGAGGTAATTTGGGACCATCCTGGCCTGATGAAGTTGGCTGAGGGAGGTGCCCGGCGCGGCACGGGGGGAGCTGGGTCTCCCTGGTGATGGTTGCCATGCGATGGCTGCTGGGCCACCTTGGCCGCCTGACTCCACTCAAAAACATCTTTCTCCCTGAGGGAAGGCGTCTGTGTCAGCATCCCCAGGCAGGCGCCGGCACCCAGGAGCCCTGCGACGCGTCGCCCCGGGGCTGGCGATGGACGACGGGGAGAGGGGGGAAAGGGAGAGAGCCAGGGTCTGAGCCCCGGGGTGGAGCTGCCCCGCTCCTGCAGCGAAGGCGAGACGTGGATGTCGCGGCAGGAGCCAACGGCATCGCACCCGCATCCTGCCCTGCCAGGGCCCTTCCTGACATGGAACACGGCCGCCGGTCACAGCCCTGCAGCAGATCCAGATTTCCAAACACAACGTGGCCCGGAAGACGTTTATAACCTGTTTTTTGGTGGTTATTCGATCCTTTCGGGTCGATGCCCAAGCTGCAGTTTGTCGCTGTAGTCTCGCAGCACCTTCTGTGCTCTGGATTTGATGGATGAGCAATTTTATAGCAGTTTTCTGTACCCCTAGGAAACAATTAGAGTTACACTGGAAGTTAACTCCGCTGTTTTTAAAAATAAATCTGCTACAGGAATGTAAGTTTCTTATTTTAAATCCAAATATATAAAAAAAAAAAAAAAAATCACACTAACGCAAGAAGGTAGTAGAAAAACAGTGGGAAGAGGCAACACCCCCGGATGAGCAAGTGCTTTGTCTTTTGACATCCCGCGAGCAGTGAAAGGTGCTGAGAAGGATGCAGCAGTTGTTCGGAGCGGGGCTGTATCCAGCACCCGTCCCTGGGTAGAGTCCGGTCCTGTGCTGGGGCTGGTGGCTTTGTCCCTGTCAACAGCGACGTCCCCGTCGGCAGCGACGCGAGGGTTGTCCCGGCAGAAATCGCCCGGTGTTTCATGAATTACGTGCGTCTGATTTTTGTATCCGCTTTTCCGCATGAACAATAACGTTGAACCGAACGTCAGTCATCAGACAGACATAATTGGATTCGGAAAGTGTTATATTGTGAATTAAGTTGACTGATGGGGAAGTGTCAGTTTTATTAACAATCTTCCTTCAGATGATAATTTTATATCTGTACGGATGAATTACAAAAGAGTACTTGAAGGCATCAGTTCAAAACGATGAAGTCATTTTAATAAAGGCTGACTTTCTCTTTCATTTACTTGTTTTTAAATATTTTATCTCCTTGTGGGAAACTATCCAATTAGAAGCCAAAACCAGGGTAAAAAAAAAAAAAAAAAAGCCACGTAATGGAGCGATTAGTTTGTATCCGGACGCTGGGCACGCAGAGGAGGCAAGCCCTGGCCGGGGACTCATTGCCGGGGGGGTGACCTGGCTCCCGGAGGCGAAGGCTGGGTGTTTGCTGGCTGAGGAGAGCAGAGCGCGTTTCCCTCTCCGCAGCCTCGCGAGGAATCCAGGCAGGGAAAGGCAGAGGCACCGGCCCCGGCTCCAGGGCGATGGATTCCAGCTTCCTCCCGTGACGCTGGGGGCTCCAAAAATGTTTCGCTTTGGTTTTCCCCTCCGAACAGTTTGTTTTTCACGTCGTTCCCACGGCTGCGGGGAAAAGCGAACGGGGCTGAACTCTCCCGGCAAGAAGAGCTGGACAAGGCGTTCTGCATCCAAAAAATAGTCTTTAAAAGGAATTCACTGCGATACGGTGCTTGAATAAATCCAGGGATTGTGCCAGCGTGAAAAAGCTGGAGTCTTGCAGTGGAAACGTGTTTCTGTAGTGTATTATGATAAATAGGCATGTCATTCGCAGATAAGAGCAAGCAGCGCTCCGAGACACAGATCTGGGCTGGAGTTAAGCTCTGCACTAACCTAGTGCCAAGCTGGGACGGGGGGGTGGCGTTGGCACCCTCTCCCCGTGCGCGTGGCAGCGCGGTCTCTCCTTGCCGTGCCTTCGGGCATCGATACCATCGCCCCGACAGCGAGATGCGGGACAGGTACCGAGGCTTGGGTACCGCGTGCATCGCCACCGCCTCGGGTGGCTGCGTCGTCAGCCCATCCTGGCCCTGGCCGTCTCCTCCTGCTGTTATCCCAGCTCTGGCCATCTCCTCCTGCCATTGCCCCATTCCTGGCCATCTCCTCCTGCTGTTATCCCAGCCCCGGACACATTATCCCGGCTCTGACTGCCTCCTACTGCCACTATCCCATCCCTGGCTCTTTCCTCCCGCAGTTATCCGAGCCCTGGCTGTCTCCTCCTGCCGTTTTCCCAGCCCTGACCATCTCCTCCTGCTGTTATCCCAGCTCTGGCCATCTCCTGCTGCCATTATCCCGGCCCTGGCCGCCTCCTCCTGCCTTTATCCCATCCCTGGACACCTCCTCCTGCCGTTATCCCGGCTCTGGGCAGGCGAAGGACGGGCAGCATCCCGAGAGGTGGCAGCCACGGAGGAGCGGGGCCATGGGAGCCCGGTGTGTGGCCGGAGGGGACGGTCCCTGGCCATGCTGGCTGCATCGGAGCAGGCTGTGCCGTCACTCCCACTTCTCCGTCACATCGGCGCCTGCTGACCCCTCTTCTTGGGGTTTCCGTGCAAGTCTGAACATTGAAAAAAATGGACTTTTTAATTGTATTTTTCCAGAAGAAAGAAGTGGGAAACGCAGTAAGAAAAGGGATAAGATGGACAAAACCAACCGCTTGGAAACATCCCCAACTCCCCTCCACTGAAGGAAGCTTGTTGTTGGCTTTGTTCCCTGTCTTTCACAGCAAGGAGATGGTTTTTGCTCTCCTCGTCTCCAGTCACGGTGCTGCTGAAATCACACGGGTTTGGGGTTCGTACAGCAGCGCTGGCGGGGCGGCTCAGGGCCCTCTCCCAGAGATGCAGGTCACCGCTTCATTTCCCTTTTCTACTTAAGCTTATTCTAATTAAGAGTGTCTTAACAAATATTTGATGTGCATTTCAGTCGAAATGGAGGTTGTGAGCCATGCCGATTACAAACACTGGTCAATGCAGTCTGCAATCCAGGAGCCACCTTTGACCGCTCATTTATCACCAGCCGATGTCCACTTCATTACGTCTCTATTGATCAGTTAAATACTTTGTGCTTTATTTATCCCACCGACAGGAAGGAGTATTGCAGGAACAAAGAACAATCAGGTTAGACTAAAATCTAAGGAAGAAAAATGAGCCGATAAAAGCTGTGCTACGCCCGGCTTCTCCTTCGGAGGGGGCTTTGCAGGATTTGGAGTGTTTTGGGGTTTTTTTAACTGATGAAAAAAATTGGCTGCAAACCTGCAAATCAGTGAGAAACCTCTTTGGCCAAAGTTTTAGTGTTCTGCACAGAGGCAAACGGTTACGCGCTGTCCCGGACGAAGGAGAAGGTCTGCGCTTCCCAGGGGAGCGGAGCCCGAGGCACAGCAGGGCTTCAGGGAGCTCTGGGCTCTTGTCCCCGGCTCCTCTGCTGTGGTGGCACGTGGTGCCCTTGGTCTGTTGTCGGACGTGGAGGGTTTTGGAGCTTTGGGAGGTGCTGGGTGCTCCTGTCCCAGTGGGATGGCCTGATCCAGGTGGTGGGACCAGCTGATTCAAGTGAAGCGTGCAGGGTGAATCAAGAACCACAGAATCCCGGGTTGGAAGGGACCTCCAGGATCATCTGGTCCAACCTTTCTCAGCAAAAGCATCTAAGACAAGATGGCCCAGCACCCTGTCCAGCCGAATCTTACAAGTGCCCAACCTTGGGGCATCCACCACTCCCTGGGGAGATTATTCCAACGGCTGATTGTTCTCAGCGTGAAAAATTTTCCTCCTGTGTCCAGCTGGAATCTCCCCAGGAGCAATTTGTACCCATCACCCCTCCTCTTTTCCATGTGACTCCTTGTAAAAGGGGAGTCTCCGCCTTCTTTGTGGAATCATTTCCAGCGGTGCCTTTGCCCTGCGCTGCGGATCGGAGGAGAAGAGCCGAACCCTCTCAACTGCTGTTGTTCTAAAGTGGGTCAATGGAAAACAACAGGCGTTGAGCAAAACCCTCCCTGACGGTGTTTGTCCCAGCCATTCGTCTCCCTTCCCCCTGTGCTCCTTCTCCCACGACAAGGCAGCGAGCCGCTTGCACCCAGCACCTGGGGACGGACCAGCACAAAGCCCCGCTCCCAGCATCGCATCCCCTCCAAGCAGATGGAATGGGTGACCCATTTATTTATATTTTCCTTGAGAGATGAATGGAGAGAGCCACCGGCCGAGGTGGCCAATAATGAGGTGGAACCCACCTGCACGATGCCTGGCAGAAGGGCTGGGCGCCGTTATTGCTATTTAGCTGCTCCTATCGCTGGGATAGAAACCCAGCGCTTGTGGTGACCTGTCCTGACCTGCCCTTAGAGGCAGCGACGCGCTCCGTGGGAGGACGCTAGCAGATATGGCCACCGCTCACAAAAGGAATCCCAGATTTCAAAGCAGAATTAGAGTGACGGATGTTCTTTGGTGAAGATCTGAATCTCTGTCTTCTGCTGAAACGGTTTTGTGCTGAAATGGTTTGAAGTCAGATGCTTTAGTGGCACGGAGAGCGTGAGGCCGGATTTGCATGTGAAATGAATCATGCCTGATGTGATTAAGAATGCCATAAAGGTTGAATTTAAGACTTTTTTTGTTACTTACTATTAAAGTTTTTCAGTAATTTTCCACCCCCTCAGATGAGCATCGTTCAGATGAACTGGAGAGAAACTTTCTCTGCAATTCATTACCGAGGGGTCTGAGGGGAATTCTTCATTTTTCAGTGAAAAAGCAAAGCTAAAAATAAAGGTTTTTCCATCAGATAAGTATTTTTGTAGAAGCTGAGATTCTGGGAAACACGAGGGCAGCATTTTATCTTGTGAATTGTCGGCGGTAACTAACTGGGGCAGGGAGAGAGCGCGGGCAGGGTGCGGTGAGCGATGGGCACAGCAGGGGCTGGGCACGGGGGATGAGCTGCTGCTGCTCCTGGTGTCCTCCAGGGTAAGCAAGTTTGGCACTGGTATCTCCATCCTACTGTGTCTCCATCCCACCCATGTCTCCATCCCACCCATCCCTCCATCCCACTGCATCTCCATCCCACCGCATCTCCATCCCACTATGTCTCCATCCTACTGTGTCTCCATCCCACCCGTATCTCCATCCCACTGCGTCTCCATCCCACCCGTGTCTCCATCCCACCCATCCCTCCATCCCACTGCATCTCCATCCCACCGCATCTCCATCCCACCGCATCTCCATCCCACTATGTCTCCATCCTACTGTGTCTCCATCCCACCCGTATCTCCATCCCACTGCCTCTCCATCCCATGCATCTCTCCATCCCACTGCATCTCCATCCCACTGCATCTCCATCCCACCTGTATCTCCATCCCACTGCCTCTCCATCCCACGCATCCCTCCATCCCACTGCGTCTCCATCCCACCCACATCTCCATCCCACCCACATCTCCATCCCACTGCATCTCCATCCCACCTGTATCTCCATCCCACCACATCCCCGTCCCACCCGCGTCCCTGTCCCACCCGCATCCCCGTGCCCACGGATGCAGCAGTTAGTCCCTGAGGGAAGAGTATTTGCATGATTAAAAAAAAGGGGGAGGAACATCACAGGCAGCAAGTGACATTCCTTCTCCGTGCTCTTATGGAACAGATGCGTGTCAGCATATGTCTTAATGTGAGTGTCTATAGCAATGATAGCAGAATCAGTCAGTGGCTGGGAGAAAAAAGGAGATCTCTCCCCATCTATGTAGATGCGGGGCTGAAAGCATATTTGTATGTAAATGTGGTTTTTCTAAATGCACGCTAACTTACCAGTTGCTACAGGAGATATTGCGTATTCATAGCAGGAGAGCTTTTTACCAGAACAGGAGTTTTCGAAAGTACTTTGCATGATTTTTTTCCCTTTTTCTCCAAGTGTCGGAGTTTGACTAACACATTGAAAATTAAAAAATAATTGAAACAGATCATATGCAACTCAGCAGGGGCATTATTTTCCGGTGAGTGGCAAGGGAACGGTGGAGCGGTAATGCACGGCTTTTGTAGCCTTGTCACTTTGATGAATTCTTTAGTACCATCAGAGGCAGCGCGGGGAGACTCGGGCTTCTCGCCGCTCTCCCGCCGGGGAGGTGCCAGCTGGAGCAGCAGCGCCGGCCGGAGCTGGGGAAGAGAGTATGCGTTTTCCGCTAATCAGCAATATACTTTCGCCTTGTAAACACAAATGGGACGTGGGGGAACGCCGTTAGAAAGAAGGCTGGTGGGTGCCTGCGCTTTTCCCTTTGGGCGGTTGCGGGGAAGAGGCCTGGGAAAGGCTCCCCCGTCCCACCTGGCAGAGCCAGGGCTTCGTGTCAGTAACCAGCACCCCAAAGCGGGGAGCGTCTGTGTGGGGCGGTCGGTGCGAGCAAAGATTTACCTCCTAATTAACCAGGGATGCTGAGGGATGCACGGGATCCCCCAGTCCATGCCTTCGCCTCGAATGCAGCTGATTTATCCGCTCCCGGATACCCGCAGCCGGGTTCCCCGTAGACACCGAACTGGGCAGCGTCAGTCGTGAAGTTTTAAGCCCCGTGACGGTCTGTGGGACGAGAGTGCCTCTGGCAAACGGCGGCTCCGGGCAGACCTCGGCCGGTCTGCAGGGATGATTCTGCCAAACCAAACCCCGGTCCTTGATGGCACAGAGCAAACAGCCCCGGGGGACCGGGGGCGGTCGGGCCAAGAGGGTCCTGGGACCCCCGTGGGCTCCGAGCTCCACAGGGGAGGGTCGGCTGGGGACGGCTTCCCAGGGAAAATAAAAACAAATCAAGGCTTGGAATCATATCTGCCTGCGAACATTTCCATGCCACATCTGCTGCTTTGAATTAGGACCTGAATATTCATCTCCAAAATGTATAATTTATACTTACAGCAGACAATTCATAATTTAAGTGTTATTGCTCTAAATTAAGTATAACATTTAAGCTGGCTGCCGACCAGATAACTAAAACCAAGGCACCGGGAAGGAGGAAAGCCGCTCTCCAGGCGGCTCGCGCCGGACGGCGATACCCGAGTGTCTGCCCGGGGCGGGCGGCGAGAGGATGCTCCGTCCCCAGCAGGACTCAGCGGCGGGCGATGCCCCCAGCAGCGCCTCCCTCTCCTCCGACAATAGAGGAAGGAACACACACACACACACACACACACACACACAAAAAGTCAGAAATTAAAAAGGAAAATTAAACATGAAAATTTAATTAAATCACCCTTTGATCGCTCTCTGTGGAATGGACTTAGTTCAGAAGATTATTTGTTGGAGAGCAATAATAGCTTCTAATTAGGATAGGATTCAATGTGGAATGAGGTTTTTATTATTTTTTTTTTCTTAAATCAACCCGTTTTCTCCCCCCCCCACAAATCAACAAGACTCTGTGCACATTACCAGCTAAATATTATTAAAGTTGTGTTTTACAGCCCGGTTCCTTGCCATTGTTTATCCATCTGAAATTCCTGGTTTTAACGTCAGCACAGAAACACAATGAAGGCGGTCGACGGAGCGGCAGTTTGGGCTTTAACTGCAAAAAGCGGGTGCAGGGGTGTGACTCCCACGGGACGCGAGGTTGAAGGAGGGTGTTTTTCCCCCCGAAGCCACCCACCCTCTCCACGGGTGCCGGGATGGCGGCTGCGGTGCATGTCCCTGTCCCCGCCGTCCCCGGTCTGGTGGGGAGCGGGGACTTCAGGCAGCATCATCCTCATCCGCCCGGCTTCGGCTCCCCTTCTGCAAATCCCCTGAAAGAGCGGCCGTGGCTGCCTCGGCTTTGTGAATGAGGCCCTTAAAGATTTGCATATATCATAATAAATGTGAGTCATAACCAGCCAGCATTTAAAATGCGCACCGAAAGAAAGAACCAAATATCCCCATTAGAGCTTTTATCCCCTGCTATTTCATATCACAATAAAATGTCAAAAGGAAAAGAGAAGCAGATTTCTGATATTATTACTTTGAACTTTTCTTGGCTATACTCCCCTGAAGCATGACATTTACCAAGGAGAGGAAAAAAAAGAAGAGGCTGGAATATCTCCTTAATCATCTTTATTTCAGCGCCGTGGCATCGAGTGGCTGGACCTCGGCTCCTGCCTGTACGGGAGCGGGGAGCTGGGGTGGCACCGCGGCCCGGGGACCCTGCCTTCCCCCGGCACCCCCGGGCTGCTGCGCCTGGGCACCGCCAACGAGAAGTGATGGGGAAAATATTGTTATTACTAGGAGGAGGAGGAGGAGGAGGACGAGGAGGAGGAGCATCATCATCATCACCACCACCACCATTACCAATATCAACATCAATATTAATATAATAACACAAGGGATAATATAGACTATTACAGTACGACGATATTTAGCATTTTAGACTATTACAGTATGGCAATATAATAACAACATTTAGCGTTTTTCAAGGCAGGAGCCGCTGGGCTCCCAGGAGGAGCAGCAGGACGAGCCGGTCCCCGGGCGCGCCGGCACTGCCGATGCTGACGGGTCTGTCCCGGCAGTGTCCCTGAGCTCGGGCTTTGCCATGGGATTTATGCCGCGGCGTAAAGGTGCCTCCTGGGGCTCACAAATGAATCGGTGTGTAAAAAAATTACAAGTCATTAGAAGTTCATAGTGAAAGGGAAGGTGTGAATAGACGTCATAAAAAAGTTGGAAGAATAAAGTGTTTCTTCCATCAAAAGGTTTTATGAGTCCATTTAAGAAATCCATTTTAACTGTATTTTAATTTCTTTTATGGACCTAATAAAGGCAAATAGTGTCAGGGAGATTCACAAAGGTGGGGCACTAACACCATTTATGACTTCCATTTGAGAAAAAAACCCACTTTTTGCCGTGAAGTGAGTTCCCAGGGCCTTTGCTGACGGGGAGTGGGGTGGCCAGGAGTGTCCTGCTGCCTCGGGACCGCCAGTGCCGGGGACACCGGGTGGCACCTACCGTCTCTGGTGGGCTGTGGCGGGCAGCTGAGGCAGAACTGAATAGGGAAGTTGAACGTTCAGCCTGCAGAGAGGGTGTGAGGAGCTGCTCGTGGGCTGGAAGGGACTCTGCAACACCCCAAAGATGAAATCTTGGCCGCGCCGTAGGGATGCCCGGAGCTTTGGTGTCCCCGCCGGGTACCAGCGGCTGGGCTCCCCGGGGGGTCAAAGCGGCCACTCAAAGTCTCGATTTCCCGTCACGTTTTCATTCCGAATTGGTGGGGTGCTGGTTAATTTTGCAAACCCAAGGGTACGCCCGCCCGGCGTTCAGGTGCACGAGCTGTTCCCGTGTTTCCACCTTTGCAACGACCAAACCACAGCAAGGTTTTCCCAAAGTTTTCCGGAAGGGAATACTAAAGAGGGTGAGGGGCTGGATGAAGCGAGGCTATTTAATAAATAAATCAGTCTTGTGTGGCGAGAAAGAATTGGAATTAACACGCAGGGGCATTATTTGGCAGCATTTGCTCCCACTTTCGCCTCTCCGGGGGCTGCGCTCCGCTCCCTCCGGGGCCACTATGCCTTCGGAACTGGGGCTGGTGCTGCCGGGGTGTTGTTGATCCGTGGAAGTGAGTCTAATTCAGCGGCTTCATCTCTTGTGTTTGATTTTCATGTCAACATGGCAGGGTTGTGTCCTGGCACAGAGGCGGGACGGGGAATTTCTAATAGGCAGCAGCACTAAGGACCCCACGGGAGGTACCCAGGGAGGAGGGATTTGGAGCGATGCTTCCCCTCCGGGCTCTGGGGAGCTGTCAGGGCAATTAAAAAAAAAAAAATAACCAAAGCTCCCGGCATTGAAGAGCCTCGTGCCATCAGGGCCTGGCCGATGGGCGTGCTGAGCTGCTCCTTCCAGAGCCGGGAGCTGCCGAGGAGATGCTGCACGTGGGGCTCCGGCTTTGCGCGGTGCCAGAGGCCGCGCGAATCCTTCTCCGCAGCCCAGGCCAAGACCTGAACCGTCCAAGGGCCACCTCGAAGCCCGTCAGTGCTGGGGGGTCGGGGGGGTCCGGCCCGCGGCGGGGCGGTGGGGTTTGCTGGCTGCGGCGGGGGCAAAGGCAGGGAGGGGAGCGATGGCTGCGGAGCGGGAGGAAAGGTGTTGTTATGGTAACAAATGACTCGTATTCTCCAAAGGAAGCACGATTTCGGCTTAATAGGGGGGAGAACGCAGGGAAGAAGAAAAGGGTAATATTTCAAAAAAATTTAATGAGACATGAATTGCACATGCCCGTTCTCCGGGGTGTGCAATGGTTCGCGAGGGAGGGTGGGCAGCGTTTGCCCCTGTCTGACGCGCAGCACGGGGCTGCTGCGTGCTGCCGGCGCTGTGCCCGCTGAGAAGCCAAACTTCGAGCCCGCTCGGCTCCTCCGACACCGTGAGGACACCCCGGGAGATTTTATCTGCCCCAAAGCCTCAGCCTGTACCAAAAGACGCTGCTCGCCCGACGGGGCCATGGGGAAGCCAGAGCCGAGGAACCCTACGTAGGAAAGCTGGCGAAGGGGAGCACCCAGCAGTGCCCCGGAGCAGCTCCCCCGGGGGGGACGACGCTCTGCGGGCAGCGGGGTGGAGGCAGAGCTGCCCTCACCCTGCCTCCCGCCCCCACCGCCCCTGGTCCAGGAGCATCCCTCCTGCTGCCGGAGAACCGCGCCGGCTCCCGCCTTCGGCTGCGCTCCCCGGCAGCGCTGGCTTGCCGAGGGACGGCGGTGCTTGATAGCGAACACAATAATTAGGAATGTGCCAGAAAACCAGGTATTAATAGAAGCGCTATTAGAGAATTTATGGATGATTTAAGATGCAGCCCATTCTCCTAGTGAATGCCTCGTCTGTTTAAGAGCAGTAATTGCCTATTATCTAGCAGCTTCTGATGTGCTTGGCTCGTGCTGGCATGTCACGCGAAGATGCAGCACATATTTAAAGAGCTAATGCCAATTCGCAGGACCTGCTTGTAATTTTAAGCACAAGAATCCAATAAAATCCAAATGGCAGCTGGGAGGTGAAAAAGCCAGCGGCACACGCCAGGCACCAAATCACTGAGCAGGTAAGTGCCCCGTGGCAGGGAGGTGGCGCAGCTCGTGTGGCTGCTGAAGCTGCAGAAGACGGTTCTGCTTCTCCGTAACGCAGGTAAATTTTACCCCTCCCTTACTCTAAGCCACTTATTTTGTGCCCAGTAGCACAGACAGTTTCATTGATCAAAGAGAAGCCAGTTAACGGCTAAAGGAACGTGAAAAATAACGTAACACCGAGCAAGCCTGCGAGCCTCCTGCTTGTTTATCCGCGCCTACGTCGTCCGAAATACACCGATTTGATTTGTTTCCACAATATCGCAGAACCTTTTTGCTCTTTGAAGTGCACTGATCCACCCGAGAAGCCTTAATTTCTGGGTCGGGGGGGTAAGCGTCCTCCCGTCTGCCGGCGGCTTTGCACACCGGGCCCCTCTGCTGAGCGGGAGGAGAGCGATGCTGCCCCGGGGGAGGGGATGCTCGGGGGAATGCCGACCAGCAGAAGCGTCGAGCCAAGCTTTGGTCCCTCTCTGGAGCTCCGACGCTGAGCCGACCTGTGCACGCCCATTTCACAGAACGGTTTTCCGGATCATAGAACGGTTTTCTTCCACCGAGGACGGGGTGACAGCAGCCGGTGAGCGTGTGGGAGGGAGAGCCAGACCCAACTCACCCCACATCGCCCCTCCCCGCCCGCGGGCACGAACCCTCCTCCGAGCCAACGCCGATGCCAACGCCGCGGCACACAGACCGCCTGGCAGAGCTTTTTCCTATCTGCTGAAAGGGATCTTCTGGTGACAAAAAGCCTTCTTGGCGGCGGAGGGGACGTTCCCGCTGTGCCCGGGGCTCGGGCTCATTCTGCGGAGGAGAAAACGCCTTCTGCAAACCAGCCCCAGCAGCCGGGAAGCGCCTTCGACCGTCATCTCGCCGGCTCTTAATTTATAGCGCCCGCACTTTGATGTGTTGATCTTTGTGATTGCACAAGGAATTGAATTTGATTCAGATTTATTTGTTCTAATTTGTGCCTCCTGTTACTTATCGCTGCCGCATCGTAGGCTGTTGGATGGGTTTTGTTCAGCCATCCCAATTAAAGCCTGCGAAGTGCAAATACACACAAGAGCAGCTGGAAATACGATGAGCGAAGAGCAAACAGGCAAACGAGCCAAACCCCACCGTGGCTGCAAACCCCGAGCCGTTTTGGTGTTTCAGGGAGAGGAATTTCGGCAGTAGAACCGGCTCCGTTGATTTTCCGGGAGCCTCTCCGGTGAGGAATTGCCTTCCCACCGCTCTGCCGCCCTGCTGCGAGCCCACACAGGTCAGCCGGCAGCCGGGCCCGATGCGGCGTCGAAATTACCGTGCATGATCCCACCCCGGGAAAGGCTTTGGCGGGGCAGGGCGGGCGGCAGGTCCCCCCCTGGGAGGGCGCAGGGGGGCTTGGCTGGGATCCGGCCCCTGGGGCTGCACCGATCCCCGCCTCGCTGCCGAGGAGACCACGCCGCCGCGCTGCTCGCGGCCATGAAATACCGGGAGATGTTTCTCCTGGGCTGCAGTGTCCGTTCTGCTGCCCTGGCTGTCCCCCCGCTCAGGTTATCGTATCCTGTCCCCCCCCTCCCCGTTCCCCCCCGCATCGCGGTTATTTAAAGCCTCATTTTTGGAGGGCTGAGCACCAGCAATTCCAGCCGACTACAATCTCCTCGTCTGCAAAAAAAAGGGACAACGAGTGCGACCTCCTTTATGGAGTACGTGGAGGTTTGCTGATCACCGGCTGCATCCAGGAGGCGGGGATCAGTAATAACGATCCGGAGCAAAGACAAAAGGGCTTTGCACTTTTCCGTGGCAGTCCCTGTGTGGCTAGCGTGGAATGTTTTTCCCCCCTGAGCAGCACCCACAGCTCCCGTCCGGCATCTTCCCGGCTCCCCTGGCTGAGCGCCCCCCCGACACCGGTGCTCGAGCGCAGGAGAGCAGAAAGGGGCTGGAAACACCAAGAGTCCGTCATTTCTCCCGGTGTCATTAATTGTCCACGGTGCTATCGGAAAAAAGGGCCTCCGATTTTAATTGGAGTGTGTCTAGCTTAGCGGATTCCCAGCCCCCGGCTCTCGCAGTCCCTCTGTACCGGGGCGCCCCGCAGAGCCGTCCCTCCCGGGCAGGCCCTGGCGCCAAACGGGTCAGGCGTCTTCTAATAAGCTCAATAGACCGAGCCCTTTAATTTCCTTTGGGGGAGAGATTTTTCCAGCCCTCAAACTCATTTCTGCCTGCCTTTTCTCCATGAAGGACCCTGCCTTCCTTTTGTGGAGCCTTTGCTCTGTTTCTGTTGCCATCAGGCGGGATTTTCTTTCCTCTTTTTTAAAAACCCTCATGTTCTCCTTGCAGGTGGCACTCTAGAAATCCATAAATAAATAACAATACCATTACGTGGCTCTGGCAGGTCACGCCGTGGTGACTCGTTCCCCAGGGTTCAGACGCGTTTGGGGTAGGCAGGCTCCGAGCATCGCTCCGAGCACCGCAGGCTCTGCCCGTCCCGGGGAACCCGCAGCTCCCGCCGCGCGCCTGTTCCTGCCGACAATGTAATCTGGCTCCCTCCGGCCTCCCGTTGTGCCCAGAAGTGACAATGACATGGCAATCAATGGCAATGATCTCCCAAGTAGCCCGGCTGATAAACACGCTCTCAAGGCTGCTGCGAGCATGTCTGAGCTGCTCGCTCTGAATAAATTGGGTTTGATGTATACAAGGCGAGGTGTATATACTTTTAAATTTATTCACTCAGTTCCCGTTGCTTCTGACCCCCTGCTGCCGCGGGGGTAGGTGGGAGCGCTGATGAGCTCCCTAACGAGCTCCCGTGGACGAGGGGGACCCGGCCGCAGGACCCCGGCACCCACACTCACAGCTGCAGGTCACTGCAGCTGCCGGGGTTGTGCCTCCGCTCCCTGGCGCGGCACCGAAGGGCCGGTACCCTGTGCGTTTGCCATGCGGCCACCTGTCCCCTCGGTGAGCCGGGAGCAGCAGCAGCAGCTGGCAGCGGTTATCCCGTCTATTCACCATCAGCCATCGCCGGTCACACACTTGAAAGGGCTTGGCAAAAATTGGGCTGTAACGACTTCTCTGAGGCTGCAGGAGAAAGCAGCAGCAGTGGGAGAACCACAGCTTTCCTCCATCGGCCGGGCTGGTCACCCACGTAAACCTCTGCACCCGGGCAGCCCATGGGCTGGGGCGGTGGCAGGTGGCTTTGGGGACTGGGGATGGGGATGGGGATGGGGATGGGGATGGGACCAGGACTGTGGCTGGGACTGAGCTGCCTCCCAGCAGGTGATGGTCAGGGCAGGCATCGCACGGAGGTAGCAGAGCCGCCGGCCTCATTTGGCTGAACATTTTGTTTGTGTTTGCTTTGCTTGTGGAGTGAGCATGAAAAATTAATATAAAGGTGCTAATCATGTTCGGTCCTGAATGTGAATGTGCCACAAGCACAAGCTGAAGAGCAAGCGGAGGGGACGACTTTACTGGAAAACAGGTTTTCGCTTCAGACAGGGGTTATAACTAAAGCTCGTGTCTGAAAACCTGGCGGGGCGTCATGGTTGGGATCCTGCCAGGAGCGATGCCGGCGTGTCCCAAGGGATGGGGCTGGGAGGCCGCCAGAGCCCAGCGGTCCCCTGGGGCTGTGAGCCGGGGGGCAGCTCCGTGGTGGTGCCCGAGTGCCCCCAGCACAGTTTGTGTGCTGGTCCCCGCTGTCCTCGTCCCGTGCTTGACCCACTGATTTCAGCTTTATGTAAAAACACGGTGTTTGCCCAAAGAAGGCGAGAAACCCCGTCTCCCTGCCCCCCCGTCCCCCAGGTCCTTCTGTGCAGGTATCCATCATCTCCTTTGTTTGGTCGCCTTAATTGGGCTTGCTATTTATAGCTGATTATTGGAACCAGGTCGAACTGATGTTGTCTGGATTTCCACAAGGAGACAGGCAGTGAGTCGCTCCCGGTCCCTCCCGTTGTCCCCGCACTCGGTGGCAGTGGCGCGCTCGGGGTCCCGCTGCTCCTCCACTCGGCTCCGTTACTGCCACGCATCCGCCCCGGGAGAACGGCTCTTAAACCTGAGGTTAGCCTTTGATTTACAGTTTTGTTCTGCAGAAAATATACATTAACCTTTTGATCCCCAAAGTGGGCTTTTGAGAAGGGCTGCAGTAAAGTCTCCAGGACGCGAATACTGAGCTGCGTAATTACGCTCCTGGTAACATAATGAATGGCCGCAGCCAGCAGTTCTTGCTGGGTCTCCGCGTACTTCAGCTGCCGTTTAACACAATCATTTTCTTTTGCTGGCTATAAATATGTTTAAATTCTCTGACCTCCTGCGCCAGCATTATTCTCGGAGGCAGAATTATTTCTCACTCTGTGGCTCGTAGGTTGGCTTTGGCCTTGAAGCTCCGCAGCCCCTGACAAGTGGGTGAAGCCCAATTTACAAAGCAAACGAGGCGCGGGCGGCAGACCTTGGAGGGAGGCAGGGCCGTGGAGCCCAGCGCCTTTCCCACCCCAGTCCTCGCTGCCACCTTGGTTTTCGGGTGAAAATCAGCAAACGATCGTGCCCGTGGTCATCGCGGCCGCAATTGTCATGCGGGGGTGGGCGGTGACGGTCCCCAGAGCCAGGAGGAGCTCAGGGTCCCACGCGCGGGAACCCCAGTGCTGCATGGGTGTTTGCAAACGCGTTGCTGCGCCGCTGCTTGCACCTTCCTGCTCTGCCCACGGCAGCTTGTGCCGAGTCCGTCTGTCTGTCCGTCCGTCCATCTGGGAGCTGCTTCCCACAGACCCGCCTCCTCTGGGGCAGAAAACAGCCCTGCCCAGCGCACGCTGCCCGCTCCTGCCCGCGTCCAGCGCCATGCTCTGCCTTCACCCCCCTCAGTCCTCTTGCATGAATAATGAAGACTATGGTCTCCTGTGACTTGCTCCTCAGATTGACCGCTAATCCCAGCGTTTTGCCAAAAACCTGTTTCTTATTAATGACTTGTGTTTTACAGTAGGTCTTCGCTGTACAGTCACTTATTAGCAAGCCTATTCCTGCTCCCATGTTCTGCTGGCGGTGACCTTGTCCCTAGACCCCTCTCCACTGCCCTTCCCTATGAAATCACCGTGCCATAACAGTGCTGGAGTGGGAAGAATTTACTGCTTAAATAATTTATCTAGATTCAGTACAGAAAGTCTTTTGAGGAGATTCATCAGCTAATAAAGAAAATTGATTCTGGAAGCCAAAGTCAATACCGGGTTAGAGAAACGCCACAGCCTGCCGTGGGCTCCCTTCCAGAAGCCTCAGCTGCCACATCTGGCTCAGCTGCCACATCTGGCTCAGCTGCCACGTGCCCCCCGAGCACCGCCGCCTTTCCCAAAGCGGATCGTACCTGCCTCCCCACCTGCCAGCCCTGGGGCACCTTTTTTGTTTGAAGTCCCATGTTTCTGGCGAGACCTGCAGCTCGGCGAGGCGCCGCTCGGCCCGCTGCGGAAAGGGTGAGCACGAGGGGGGTTCACGCGGCCCAACGCAATGCCACGGGGCTATGAAACCTCGGCACGGAGGTGACGCAGCCCCCTCTCGGCACACTGCGCTCCTGGGGGTGGCGACTCCATCTACAGTTTCAGAAGATGGTCCAGCACAAGCTGGATCCTTCCGAGCTCAGCGATGAGACCCTGCTGGGGCAAAGCTGGTGCCGATCTTGTCTTTGCCGGGCGGGACAGGCAGGCGGGCTCCTGTCACTCTGCTCCCTCCTGACCCACCGAGGCTGGAGGCGAGAGCGAAGCCCGCGGCCGAGGGGGAGCGGGAGCGATGCTGGCAATCCAGAGGCAGCGGCACGGCAGCGATGCCCCTTCCCAGCCGCTGCCCAGGCACCCTCTGCCCCGCAGGACAAGCCCTCTGCCCACCCCTCTCTGGTTCTTAGGGGATGTCTTTCCTCCGTGCAATCTGGAAGACAAATACGGCAAAACTGAAGAAATGGAAACATGTGGAAAACGGCTCGAACTGGCCCTCCAAAAGGGCGGTGGGACGTGACGCCAGGACTGGGGACGTGCAGGAGACTGGGCACCTTTCGTGGCAGCCTATGGAAGATGAAAAATAGCCAAAGGAAAGAGAGAGAAAAGGAAATTTGGCAGAAACCTGTGGCCATATGGCTGGTTTGTTCTTCATGTGTGTTTCTCCATATGTTGCACGTACGTGTGTTTGTTTACCCCCGTGCACTTCGCATGCCAGCGATAGTCTCAAACCCATCAAAATTATCCTGTAAAAAACCTGAGGAGCTTCAGGCGTGCCGTCCTTCCCTCCGCGGGTCCCCAAAGCCGTTTCTCCAAACCACCTTGATCGCCTTGAAGAATTAAGCTGTCTTTGCCCTGAGGTGGCTTTTGCCCTGCGCGAGCTCTCCCAGCGAGCTGTGAAGCAGGAGGTGCGGGATGGCCAGCGCTCGGTGGGCTCGGACCCGTGATTTGCTGCTGGCCAGATGCCGTTGGCCGGGGAGGGAACCGCTCTCGCTGTCTGCGTTGTCTCTGCTGGAACCCGTGTACCCATCAATAATTCAGGTGCCCTTACAGCTGCCACCAGCGGGTCCCTCCCTGCCTGCTTCGTGGGAAACCACGTCTCGGAGCCCGGCTCGGGCAGGGATCTGCGGGCGAGGGGCAGCCGTAGCCCAGGCATCGCTCCCGCGGGTGCCAGCGGGAGCTCGGGGGGCGGCTGCCCTCTGAAGCTGGGGACATCAGGCCTGAAGGTGAAGTTGGGCGTAAAACCAGGAACATGGAGCAGGGGGGGAGAAAAAAAATATCCCACGTCATTGCAGTGATTACACCTGAAGGAATACCTCCACGTGCCAAGCCCGCGCTCTGAGCGTGATTTAAGCTGAAAACTCAGGACCGTTTCCTGGTACAAATCATCCGAGCGGGGTGAAACGATCAATGGGAGATATAATCTGCGACTCGTCTCTGCAGCCAAAAGCATCTCATCTGTGAACACAAACTCATTAGGAGCGTGATTAATGGCCTCTGAAGGGGGGAGCCGGGGGTAGCGGAGCTGCCTGCGAGCCCAATCCCTGTGGTGGGTGCCGCGCCACGGCCCCCTCCCCAGTGCCAAGGCAGCCGGGCTCGCTCCCGGAGCCTGCGAGGGATGGGGAGCTCTGCACCCCCTCAGAAGCCCTGCAGTGCTTTCATTTCCCAACAGCTTTTTCTTGCTGGAGGGAAGGAATTTTGCACTCGCTGGAGCCGAGGGGAACAGCCAGACCATTCCGACAGCAGGAAAAGCGACGCTTGGCCTGTTAAAGATAGAACCAACCACCAAAAGTGTCCTCAGAGGGGCAGGACCGCCTGTGGACAGGCAGAAAAAGAGGAGCAATGTGGTTGCCACGGCTAGGTGATGGATGCAGGGGGCTCAGCCCGGGGCCAGCGTCCCCGCGGCGGGAAGCCAGCAGTTCCCTGTGCCGGGAGGTCCCTGGAGCGCAGCCTGTTCTCAGCGCTGGCGGAATTTGTATTCAGGAGGGACCTGATGTGATTTCTCTCCTAAATTGCCTGCTTGATTAGATGTATCAAAAGTGCACTTTAAGGAACAAAGCTCCTCTTGCCCCCGTGACCTGACACCGGTGTAAGAAGTGACCTAAAGCCTCTCTGGTTGCCGGTCCAGCGCCGATCCTGGCTCAGCAGCAGCCGGGGCTGCCTCCGGCACCGCTCGGTGCCTCGCCGGCAATGCCAGCGCGGTGGCTTCGCCCCGCTCCGTCCGGCAGGCGCTCCTTGTCCCTTCCCATCTGCCGTGGGACATCCCTGGTACGAACCCCCCGGGATGCAGGAGGGGAAGGCGCAGCCCCGCTGCCCGCAGCCCCCCGGCTCCATCCTCGGCACGGCAGCGCTGAGCCGCGGGAGCAGTCGGAAGCACCAGGATGGGCAAGGTCAGACAGGCTTAGAGAAGTGAGGATTGGGGAAAGATTTTTTAGGAATATGGTTCAAATAGCGAGGGAATTAATTCTGGAGATGCCACGGAAATGATGGCCCATAAAGTTAATGAGATATTGCAGAAGAAAGGGTAAACAATTAGGACTATTAGCTGCAAAGATAAACCAAGACCTATTGCCCTCAGAAACACTGAAACTAATTAAATTGAAAATTACAACATGGGAGTGCAAAAACAAAAGCAAATAAATTGAGAGAAAGAATTAACTGGCTTAATATCATGATGATAATATTATTAGCAATAGGAAGTGGGGATTGTATGATTAAAGCTGTTTATTCTGACGCCCTTTCGCTGCGAGCGCGTGGCGAGGGACCCAGGACAGGCAGGGGGGGACCCACGGCCCTGGGGGCTCCATGTGGGGTCCCGGCCCCTCGCGGTGACCCCTCGGGGGGGTGGTTGTGTGGTCCCGGTGCCCTCCCCGATCCCGTCCCGTCGCACCGGGGCAGGTCGGGCTCGGTGGCCAGGAAACCTCCCGCTGCCCTCACGGCTGTGGCGGGGGAGAGACCTCCAGAAGAGTCATTAGCACTCCAGTAATGGGTTCCATTTAAAGGGATTAGAGCCAAATTAACTTTATGGTTTGCCACCCAGAAATAATCCTATTTTAAGTGGACAGATTCTTCCGTAGCGTCCAAGGAGACGATGAATGGACAACGTACTGCTGGAGTGAACCCTCAGCAGCGAAGGGAGCTCCTGGCCCTTCCTCAAGGGGACCTTTGGGGACCTCCGGGGCGGACAGAACTCACCTGATTGGGGTTGATGAGTTGGGGGCTGGTGGGTTGGCAACGGTTTCAGCCGGCATCCCAGTGTGGGTGACAAATCGAGGAAGAAAAGCCAGGGGGATAACGGTAAAAGGAGGCTTTGAGCAGGAATTTGTGCAGCGCCGAGGGAAGGAGACAAAACCAACCCTTTGCAGAGCGCTCGCTCCCGAAGCCGGCAGCGCCGATCCTCTCCTTCCCTGGGAATGGCGAGGGGTTCGCCCACTCGACGGAAGATTGCGGGGCAGTTCTCCGCCTCTCTGGGATGCTCTTTGAGAGCATCAGTAAAGTGGATGCAAAGGCAGAGCCGGCCGCCGTTCGGCTGCGCATCGCCCGCAGCTCCCCCCGGGAGAGGCTCTGCCGCGGGCGCCGGGCTGACAGCCGGCACTGCCGGGCTCCGCACAAGGCCCCAGCTGGGAAACGGGCATTTACGCCTGGGGTTTTACCCCTCCTCGTACGGCTATCTTTCCTGCTGCGTCGCGAGCCCTGCGTTCAGACACGTGTGGCTTCTCTAGAAAATGGCGTTTCCTCCTTTCCCAGGTTTGGGACACTTTGCGCCGGGTTTGAAGCCACAGGGGGTGTCCCCAAGACCCTTACACGCTTTTCCAGAGCAGGAATAAGGCCGAGCAAACGGCAGCCGGTACACTGGGAATGAAGGGAAAGCCGAGAAGCCTGGGCAGGCAGAGGGGTCTGCAAATTGGGGTCCAGTTTATCGCTTGGTTCCATCAAACGCTTCTGTGGGTCAGTGACTGCGGGGCTGTCCCTGTGCAGGACCAGCAGCGTCACCAGCAGCGTGGGGTGACACACTGGAGGAGGGGCAGCCCGGGCCGCCACTGCCCCTCTGGGCTCCGTGCCCTCCCCTCCACCCCCTGCGATATTTGCGATCTGGTGATGGAGAGCAGAGTCCCTTTTTTTTTTTTTTTTTTTTTTTTAAATAGTCCTTTCATTACGATGCTTAATCTCTTCTGCAGAAGCAATTACGTTCGATGGGTGGGAAGCAGCATCACAGCGGGTGATTGTTATTGCGATCCCACCGGCCCCGTGGCCACCGCTGCCGCGGGAATGGCAACTGGGACACTGGAGCCAGCAGCTTGGCCCCGCCGGGACAGATAAGAGACTTTGGGAACGGGCAGATAACCCCCTCCACTGCCCAGATATTTACCTGAGGGGTGGGTGTGGGTGCGTGTGTATCGCAGCCGAAGGACGGCTCGGGCAAGGGCTGACCAAACACTCGGTGGCCTCTGGGAACAAAGAAAGCTGATAACGTGCCCCTGGGCCGGGCCCTTTCTTGTCTGTCTTCACCACAAACTTCTCTAATTCTTCAGGAAACACAGCAGCAACGTGCGTGGTTCGGGCTTTGTCTATTATTTCTTACACCATCTTCACCTAACAAAAGGAATTAACACCAGTATGTGCAATTTTCTATTTCTTACAGGCTAAAAAAAAAATTACTTCTTCATACGGTTAAATTAATCTGGTAGGAAATGCAATTTTTTTTTTTCTAGGCAGTGGCCCAATCTGCACAGGTATTGAGAGGGTCTAATTACAAAGCGTCTGAACCAATTAGGCACCTTACGGCCATGAAACATTAGTTTGTTGTGAAATTAGTCTACTTAACGGCGTTCCCCCTATAAATAAAAGTAATGTATCGAGGGTTACAGAGCTGGGAAAGCAACCGCCAAGGCAAAGGAGAGATTTGCCTGAGGATTTGGGTGGGCTCCATGTCAGGACACCACTGTGGGAAGGTGCTGAGCAGGTCCAGGACCGCGCAGCATCTGTGGGGACACACGCCGGAGGAGGCGGCAGTGGCTGCTGTCGGGATGGCATCCGTCGGGATCCTCCTGGCTTTGGGTCTCAAGGGTGGAAGGACACCGGCTGCGGCGATGGCTGGGATGGGGACGGCCGTGCCGGGCGCTGCACGGGCTCGGTGGGACGGGGATGCTCTAACGAGCCTGACGGGCAGCGGGGCAGCCCCAGGGCTGGTGCGTCGCAGCAGCTCGTCAGTGTCGTGACGTTCGCGGGGCCAACCGGAGCCGCCGCCAAGGATGTCCGCGTAGCTACGGCGTGATGTATGTGATATATGGTGCCCATCAAGAGGCAGCCGGGGCTGAGGGGCACGCAGGGCTCAGCTTGCCATCCAGTTGTCTGCTTTTAATGGATATAAATGGTTACCTTTAGCGCTGAAAAAGCTGAATAGGTACAAATATTACCAATACGGTAAGGGTGCACTGGGCCTCATTATCCTTGGGTAATCGAGGTTATGTGGAGCTCTTCGCCTGTATCTGTCACTGTCTCTCCCGGCAATGTGCTGAAGCAGAAAAACCTTGAGGATGGATTGCCCGGGAAGCTGGAGGAGGGCTGGGACCCCGACACCCCCCCGGGCAGAGGGAGTCCCGTGCGGCTCGTGCATAACGGCTGGCAATCGAACCTCCGCAAGCCGTTACTTATTCCGTACGTTTTGTTTCTCTCCGTCTTTCCGAATCGCGGGCAAAAAAGCCAGCGACATTCTGAAACGGATCCAGGGTTATTTCTGACTTTCTCCGGCAGCCACTGCCGTTGGTGCTGCGTGCGCTGCGCCGCGCCGCGCGGGAGAGCTGCTTTCCCTTCCCCGGGTGAACGCCTACCTACGCGCTACCCCTCGCGGCGTGCCACGCGGTTCTGCGCCGCTACAGAAGCATCCCTTCGGGAAGCACGCCCAGCGCTACCTCGGCCACCCCCGGCAGCGGATCTCGGGGGGCGTTTATGGGCCCGGGGAAGCCGCCTGCCCCGGGGGGTCCCCCTCACCACACGCGGCTGGGCGGGAGTCGCCTGGCAGCGCGAGTCGTGTGTTCTCCAGCTGAATCCATAACGCAGCACTTGCGAGCACCAAACACGAGCATCCCAGCTGAGAACGTGCTTTCTGCAAGTACTGAAGCCGAGGCCGTAAAATATTCCTGGGAAGCGCTTACAAAAGGCTTTCAGATATGTCAAATGATGCTTTTCAGGTTATCTCAAATTTGCTTTCCTTTTCTGAGGAATACTCAGACCTTCAGCTCCTCCCCTCATTCCCCCCCCACCTCGCAGCGCGGGTGTTGGGTTTGTAAGGGGGAACAAGGCGACGTGCTGTACGCGCGATCGCACGGCAGCGCATCCACAGACCCTCGCACCAAAATCTCCGAAAACGTTGAGCTGCATTTTTCCACTGACCGACTCACGCAGCTCCAGCTGTTTACTTCTTCATTAAAAGCGGGGCGAAAAGGCAGAGTTTCAAATAGTTCTCCTTCCATCGTGTCCTTGGCAGGGTAGATAAATAGCCCGCAGAGGCCAAAGGCTGGTCCCAAAGCAGCGGGTGACGTTTGCCGGGGGGGAGCCCGGCCACGGCTGTCCCCACAGATGCCGTGTGTGTCCGGGATCGCCGCTGCCTCTTCACCAGTCACTTCCAGTTTGTTGCAATATTCATGGAAACCCACTTGTCCGCAGAAAAGCGGTGCCACTGCGGAGTCGGTCCAAGCCCAGGTCCTCGGCACGCTTTTTTGCTAGAGGCAGGAAAACCATTAATATGATGAAAATGACCTCGAGTTGCTATTGCTGGATTATTTAATCTGGCTGGGCTTCTTCCGACTCTCAGCCACTATAAAAGAAGACAAATTGCCTGTCTGGTGTTTAAAGGTTTCGGAATATAGGATGGCATTGATTTTGGTGTATCTGGAGAGGTGACGCTCCCTGGCCTGGCCAGCGCACGGGGGTTTTGATGACAGAGCATCCTTCGGGTCCCGCCGCCCGTACCGCACAGCTCCCTCCTCCTCCCAGCCGGGGGCTGGCGACTCGCGGATAACCCAGGGACGGTGATGGGGAGGAAAGCGTCGCCTCCCCGGGCTCTCTGCTGAAGCCCACCCACACTGTCCACCCTGCACGGCTCCCGCCTGGACTGGCTGGGACCCCCCCATGCCCGCGGCTCCTCCGATCAGCCACCCCCTCATCTCCTTCCCAACATGCCGAGCAGATGGAGCGCTTTGCCTCTCCCCGGGAAGCATTATTTCCAGTCCTTGACCCCAAAGGGATAAGCGCTCTCCCAGTGTCAGGCGTTTATCGAGGCGGGAGGGTGGCCCAGTCCCCTCCATGCTGGGCTCGCTCCAGGGCTGCTCCCGCTCCCCCGGCCCCGCGGCGCTTCTCACCCCGACCCCACCGCCACTGAGATGGGTGGGAAAGTCTCCGTCACCCCCCTGGTGAGCTGCTGGGCCGCCAGCCCTGGGGAGAGCCAAAGTAGCCCTCCAGGACCGCTTATATGTCCATCAATAGCCCCCAGGCCGGGGGCTGCGATGCCTCGCAGGGAGCCGCTGGCTCTGCCCAGCCCAGCTGTGTGCCCACAAGCCAGGGCAGTTACACCCCCGATCTAGTTTACGCGCAAGATAAAACTAATTCCTTGTTGGTGTTTCCTTCCAAAATTCCCAGGAATAGCCCACGAAGGGGAAGCTGCGAAGGAAAAAAAGTGATTAATTCTTGGTGGCACATTTAAACACCGTTTTTATTACGATTCATCCTTTTCTCGCACTTTGCCCTTTTCTGATTCATTCTTGCTCTTTGGAGGTGGAACAAGGCTGATGCTTTGCAGCTCCCCTTTCTCCAGAGGAGTTTCATTTAACCCTGGATTTGCTGGTGTAGCTGCCTCGGGAAATGGGGGGCCACAGAAACGGGGATGCTCCGGGGATTCTCCCAGGGGTCGGCAGCGCGTTCCGCTCGCCCAGCGCGGGACTTTGCTGCCCTGCGGGGTCCAGCCCGGCCATGGTGGGGTGCGATGGGGTGCAGCCTGGCCGGGGGTGTCCCTAGATGAGCTTCCAGCCCCCCCGGCTCCTCCACACCGTGCGGGTGCTGCGGTGTTTTACAACGTACCGCAACAAAACCTGAAACGTACTGGAAATAATTCTACTATCAAACGCATTCAGCTCTGTTTGTTTGCTTTTAAATTAACATTGGGGATGAAATAATTCACTGAACTACAAAGAGATGCCTCGGCTTGACAAGAATCGCAGGCAGGATTTCTTCCACTCGCAGTTATCACAGGAAAAAACATTTCAACATCTTGTCCGCTCAGTGCAAGAAAAATAGTTTTGTACTCTGCGCCTGGGAAACAAGGAGCTTATCAAAAAATCTCCGGCATCAGAGGGACGAGGTGGCAGAGGCGCCGCGGAGGCACCTTTCCTCTCTGCCGCGCGTAACCGGGAGCTGCGGCGGGGAAGGACAGGTCTCTGAGGCGGCGCGGGGCGCTGTGATTAATTGCTGTGTCCCTGATGAAGGGGACGGGTCCTGGGGGAGCCAGAGCAGAAGGTGGCACTGACGGGGTGCTCGGGGCCAGCGCTGCAGCCTGGACAGGGGGAAAAGGGAAGGTTTCTCAGTGATTTTCCTGCAGAAAAAAAGGGGGAAACGGCCCAGAGGTGCAGGGAGAGGAGCGGGCAGCAGGTCTGTGCCCCCATCACCCCATGCCCGGCGTGCGGGTCCCTCGGAGGACTCTTGCCCCTCCTCGTCCCGCAGCATCCTCTCAGCACGGGTGAGAAACGCTGCTCCCCCCAACCCCTCCCGCCCGGATTAAACTCCGGCAGCAGGAATATCCCAGGTGCCTGCTTTATCCGGGCACGAGGCATCCACGTAGGGACGGCGGCGATGATTAGGAGCTGCTTTAGGTAACGAGCAGGAGCTGCAGCAAAGCAAGCGGGGGTGGATAAGCCGGACTAGTCAAAGCGCACGTAAGCCTAGAGTCGTAATTAGACATGGGGAGAGGAGCCGTGACCTTGAAAATATTAGAGAAGAGGACTTCTAATTAGGAGGCAAAAGGCCCGGGCGCTGTTTAACCTGTTTCCAAAAGTCACTAAGCTGCCCCGGGTGACTTCGTTGCCAAGATTCGGAGTTCGAGCTGACGAGCGCTACCAGAGAGGCCGGGCTGGAATGGAGGGCACGGACCCCCCCAGCTACCCCCGGCCCTGGGGCCTGCCCCCGCCATGGCCGGGCACGAGGTCACTGTTGGATCAGAAACAGCTCCCGAGAATTCACCGGCAGCGGGAGCCTCCAAGAGCTCCGTCTGCAGCACCGGCTCCCACGCAGTGGGTGTTCCCAGGGGGATTAGGGCTGGAAAAGGCGTTTAACTCAGGGAAGAGACTGGCAAGGTTTTGCTTCAAGGAAAACCAGGCAGAGATGGAAAGATGGATGTCAAGGAAAGGCTCCTGGAGAGCATCGGGCCACGAGGCATAAATTTCCAGAGCGTTTTAGTGCACAAACCCCTTTAATTTTGGCGCCTTGGGAGCAAACACAAATCAAAGCTGGGAGACTAAAACAAGCCAGAGGAACTAAAAATTTCTCTCGGTTGGTGGCTCCTTGGGTCGGAAGCTCCAGCTGCTCTTCTCCAGCCGTGAGTGCCCGGCTCACAACGGCATTTCTCGCGTGACACCGACACGTCCTCTGCGGGTGGGCTGAGGGTGGGACGCTGGCGCTTGGAGACCCCTCAACACGGGTGAGAAGCCCAGGGATGGGGAAGTTTAAGCTTGAGGCTGGTTTTTGTTTCTTCTCAATTGAGACGGTTTGCTCGTTCCGGTTTGAAAGCTCCTGACTGTTCCAGAGTCAACAAGGTTACTCGACAATCAAGCTCTCGCTTCCATCAGGTCTCTTCCACCCACTTAATGAAAACAAATGCCACCCCGGCCAAGGGCCATCCTTCTTTGTCTTCCCAAGCTGTGAGAACGGGCTTGCTTTAGACTTCTTTTTATATATGTTATTTTAACAAATGAACCAAATTATATCCTGGCTGCTCCCAGATATGTCTAATTCCCAAACCGTAATGGAGCCGTTTCTGGCCTCTGGTCATTAATCCTATTAGTCTCAGCCTTTGCATCTGGTCCCGGGGGCGTGAAATCCCAGTTACTTTAAGGAGGGGGCAAAGTAAAAGCTCTTGGAAGCAGAATCCCTTTACAGGCCTCCGAAGGGCAGGAGGGGGCTTAGCGGGCAATTAACAGCAGCTAATTACCTCTGGCCTGCCCTCTGCCCCAATCCCTGCCCCCGAAGGAGCTGGGGCGGGGCGGGGGGGGCGCTGCTGGCAGGGGTGGGAAGGGAGGGCTCGTCCCCTTCTATGAAGTTTGTGATCCCAGCTTTGTAATAAAATCCAGCGTTTCAGCCAGAGAAAGGCAATTGCCTTCTAAAGGCAGAGAATTAAAGCTTCCCAGCCGGCTTACGGCAGCTCCCGGGCAGGGGCAGCGCGGAGAGGCCGGACGGCGGGAGGGGATGTTTGTGCCATAAGCCGGTCCTGAGACTTCGCAGGCGAGCGAATGCGAGTGGGTGAGAATCCGTGGGTTCGCAGCAGGGGCTCGACTGCAGCAGCTGCTATTTCCCGCAGCATCCGACTTCATTCGCTCTTAAGGACCTCCAAACTTTAAGAACTTTTTTTTTTTCCCTGCAGTATTCGAGTGCTGGCACAGTCTCCGGCTCGCCAGCCCCGCGGGAACCGGGGGTATGAATGAGCGCATCGCGAAACACATTGGAAATAACAGCTTCCTTTTATTGTGGGATAAAAAAAAAAAAAAAAAGGCGATGGGGGAGAGTGGAGAAGTGCCTAAATAAAACTCTGCAGCTGGGGCTGGAGGTAGCAGAAAGCGGCAGAGACATCTGAGGCAGGTGACTGCGGAGACGGGGGTCTCTGCTCCCCGCCGTGGCCGGCGCACAAATCCTGCCGCGGCTCCTCTGTCCGTCCGTCCCTCTGTCCCTCTGCAGCCTCGTGCACGAGCCCTCGTGCAAGACGTGTGTGCATGCTCCACGGCGCGTGAGCTCATCCTGTCCCGCGGAAGCGATGCTCGTGGTACCTCGCAAAGCCAATCCCTCCATCCCCGGGGAAGAGCCTGCCCCCAGCGGGGCCCTGCCAGCCCGCGGCCACCACGCAGCCCTCCCCCGGTGCCACCGAGCATCCCTTTGGGGACAGCCACGGGGGAGCCCCCAGCCCTGCCCTGCCCTTCCCTGCCCCTCGCCTGGAAAACAGCAACAGCTGCGGCAGGAAAAAAGCGTTTACTTGCTTTGGTTTGTGCAGAAACCAAATATTTAGGTGTTTCTCCCAAACTTGTTACATTTGGCATTCTCCTGGGAGCGTTTCCTTCCCACCCTGGGCTGCAAGCGGCGAGATAGATGGAGCAGCAGCGGCGGGAGGACCAGCATACATTAGGGGCCGGCAGCAGAACATGAAGATGTTTTTCGGGCTGTGACGGGGAGCCAGGCGACCATGGGAGCGGCAGAGGATGGGACGGTGGCTGTCACCCCCCCAGCGCGCTGCCCAGGGCATGCTGGTGGGCACGGGGGGGAAAGGAGAGCACCACTCGCTGCGGTGACTGGGGACAAAGCCGTGTCCCTTTGCCGGAGGAGGGTGGCAGCGAGAGCGGGCGCTGCCCTCCCCGGCGCACCGAGCCGCTCGGGGGCTGCTGGGGAGAGGGGTTTACCCTTGAGCGCTTGTTTTGCTGTTGTTCTCTGGAGCAAGACACCTGCTTTTCCCACAAACAAAGCCATAAATTGTCGGGCAAGCAGGTTTCAAGGGGAAGAAAAAGCCGAGCCGCGATGACAGCGACAGGGAGCTGTGCGAGGAGGTGAATTACTTGAAATATTGCAGAAAACTTGCACGCCATAAATATATTTCTGATCACAGCTAATAAATCATCGTAATTATTCTATAAATAACGGAAAGGCTGGCTCTGTGGTACCTGGCTTTTTTCTGCAGGCCTCTGGAGCAAATTTGTTAGCATCTTAAAATAAACTATTTGATCCAGATAGTTTGTTTGTACTCTCCAGGCTGAATTGTCTTCTCATTCATTTTTTATCACCTTTGGTTTGGTCGTTGGGAATCTTTTTGTGCTTTTTTCCCTGTCTGGCTCTGACAAAGAGATACGGGGCGGGGGGGGAGCGCGTTTAGAAAACAACCAGAAAGCGCTTGCTTTCCTTCTGCGGCCGTGAGGGGCCCTGACCGCCGAAATCAAAGTTTCCTTCCCCGTCCCCCCGGGCTGGCCAACCTCCGCGTTCGCCTCTCGGATGGGGAAGGGATAAGCTGGAGAAGGGAACGTGCCGGATCGCGGTTATCCGGCAGTAAGGGGCCGTGCGCCCAAGCATCCCAGCCCGCCTGCACCCGGACCGGACACCTGCCCCTCCGCCGACCCCGCGGGGTGACGGAGACCATGAGACACGAGCCACAGACCCCGAGGGGATGAAGCACAAAGGCAGCCGCGGGAATGGAGGCTGAGGGGAGACCTTCTCGCCCGCCACAACCCCCTGAAAGGAGGGGGTAGCCGGGGGGGGTCGGGCTCTTCTCCCAAGGAACTGGCCATGGGACAAGAGGAAATGGCCTCAGGTTGTGCCAGGGGAGGTTTAGGATGGATATTAGGGAAAACTTTTACACTGAAAGGGTTATGAAGCATTGGAAGAGGCTGCCCAGGACAGCGGTGGAGTCGCCATCCCTTTTAAATCCATCCCCGGATTTAAAAGCCGGGCAGACGCGGTGCTTAGTGATGCGGTTTAGCGATGGGTTTTGTCACAGTCGGGTTGATGGTTGGACTCGATGATCTGAAAGGTCCCTTCCAACCCAGGCAATTCCATGATTCCATGATTCTATCTGGGCTGCTGGGTAAGAGGGGACCCAGCGGGGGGATGAATCCCCCGCAGAGGTTTTCCCTCAACACCCAGATGCCAGACTTCACGACCAGTTTGCCCCAGTATCTCCTCTGCAGCCAGTTGCTGTTCCCGCGGGAAGGGGCCTCTCCGGGAGGCAGGCGGTGCCAGGCGGCCCGGGATGCCGACGCCAGCGCTGAGTGGGTCCTGAGCCACCCCTCAAACACGCAGGAAAACAACGAAGGAAGGCTTCCATTCCCCGTTTGCTCCACGTGTTACTGGTGGGGACCAGGGCTCCTGACTGGTGAGAGCCGCAGCGGGCGCCCCGGCGCCGCGGGGTGATGGAGAACAGGGGGGAGCATCGCCGCCTCCCGTCTCAACTCCTCTCTGCTTCATTTCGGGTTCCTTCAGTGGGAAAATCATCAATCAGCTCCACCTCATATTTAAAGCGGCTATTACAGGGAAAGCTTGTACACACGCAGACATCCATTCCTGCAGCCTCCCCCCGTCGCAGGGAAGGAGCCGCGGGGTTTACGAGTTTAATTTGAGGACAGGAGTCCCGCAGCCTCGCGTCACCCGGCGCCTGCCCGCCAACCTACCGCTGCCAGAGGGTTTTATAAGCGATGAAGGCGATACTGGTCCGTGATGGGATTAACGGTCTTGCGGCAGAGGTGGAGGATGCCGCACGCCCTCGCAGCCGGGGCCGAGCCCAGTTCCCTGCAGATCCGCCACATTCAGGCCAGTTTCCAGCCCGGAGCTCAGCGCCCCCCGGCCTCCCCAGAGCTCCGTGCTAAAGGAGGCCTCTCTTTAATGTCTTTTCCATGTGGCTATAAACTTGCAACACACCGTTTTTCTCCCTTTTATAGATCAGCATTACTAATTTATTGGAAGTTTACTATTTGGAAATGTTCTCATATAAATTAATGGGAAGGTGATATTAAACCTCGGTCCCTGGGGGAGGAGAAAGCCAAACAAAACCCACGTTCCCTCTGCTCGAGGAGAGGCAGCCCGTTAAATCATCCCCTCGGCTCCGAGGGCAGGACGGGCGCGGAGGAGCCCCGGAGCTTCGGGGGGGCAATGCCAGGGCTTCCTGCGGGTCCCGTGGGTCGGCATTTATTGCTCTCTACAGGATTTGCTCCTCTCTGGCTCCCAGCTCGGCACAATCTTCTTCCTTCCTGACTCGGGCGGGGAAAGGTGCGCCCCCCCGGCTGTCCTTCCTGCAGCGCTGTGCAGGCGCGCAGACACCTCCAGACACTTCACCGAGCCTTTAATTACACGCCGGAGGAAGAAGCTCCAAATCCTCCAGCTCCGGCTGCCGCTGCCGACCCGCAGCGTCCTGCCGGCCGCGGCACAAGTGCATGCGTTTTTGTCAATTAAGTGGTATAATGGGTCTGCTCATCCCTTCGCTAAACGCAGACAAAGCTGGACTGAGGAGAGGGGATAAGGAGCGCGAGAAGCAGGAGGAGAGGTGTTTTCGGAGGCACAAGCCATTACTAGAGACTGCTCGCTCGTCTCATGCACTTCAGGAGCCGAAATGGAAGTTCTCCGCCCCAAAACAGACACCTCCCGCTCAGCGCGAGGTTTCCCAGTGCCGGGGATGCAGCCCCAGCCCCACGGGCAGGATCGGACCCGGAGGAGGGAGAATTCCACCGCGGCCAGGACGGGGCTCCCTCGGCATCCCCGCGGCTGGGCAGGGCTGGAGGGGATGGAGCTGAGGGGGAGCGTTGTGTTAATTTACGCACGCCTCCTTTCATTTTATAAAAACTATTGCCGTTTATGAGAAAAGCTCGTTGAGTTAAATCACCCCTCCTGCAGCAATATAAAAATGCTGCGGCTCAGGAATACTGACACGCATGAGAATTGGGCTCACTTTTCTTGCTGAGCAGATGAGGAGCAGGAATCATTATTTTGTATCACTTTACAAAAGAGACCTTACTGTAATATACCTGCTGTGCATTGATAAATAGCACCAGCAGATAATAAGGGCCTTAGGCAAGGAGCAAGGAAGAAAAAAGGCTTTCCAGCATGTGAACACAAATGCTTTAAATGTGAACTAAATTGGCCTGATCATTCCTCAGATTTGCAAAATTAAACTGTGCCCAATTGTCAACATCACTGAGATTTATGAGACAAATATAGCCAAAGCAAAGGGAATCTGTAACAGCCCCGCTAGAGACGCTTGTAGAGTTTAAGCAGCGCGTACCGTTTAGGAAACCAAGTGCCATAATTTGGTTATCCTCCGTACCACCTCCCAGCGATGGAGGGATGGAAACGTCCATCCGCCGGGGAGGTGTGAGAGACGATGCACCGGGACCGGAGCGGGAGATGAGGCAGGCTTGGCACCGTGTCCCCGCTCCTGAGAGAACCTTCACTCCCGGAGCTGTAGAGCTGGACCTACAGACCCTGCACCACCACCACGGTGAAAACCCGAAATCCAGCGCGAGGGAGCGTCCTGGGAAGCAGCCCGCTGCGGACGTCCTCGAGCGCGCGGGGAAAGCCTGCACGGGCAATCACAGCCGGCATCCCGCTCTTCCAAGCTTTGCCAAGGCTTTGCTGACGCCCTCTCCCTCTGCCAGGGGCCGTGGCTGTACACAGCGGCTGGACGATGCTCCTGTAGCGGCTCTGCAGGGTGCAGGTGCCGTGGGGTCACCGGGAACCGCAGGTTAGGGACATCAACACCATCTCTGCTATTGCCCCGGCTGCATCTCATTCACCCCGAGCTCAGACTCCTGCTGTAGCTGGAACCCCCGCTCCTGCGGAGGCTCCGGGAGAACACCAGGCTGCCTGCGCTTCCCTTCTATTTGTTTACCTTCTCCTGTTTAGCAAAACAGGACCGGATTAGCTTTTTTTCCCCCGTGCAAAGCACTGCACCCTGTGGGGGTAGCTCTCCTTGGCAGGGCAGAGGAGCGCGCTGCTTCAGCCTCACGTCTCGGGGTTGTTAATGTCTCCCAGACGACAGGCACCGCGGGAAGCAGAGCCACCTTGCTTCACCTTGCAGCAGCTCGATGTAAAACCTGGGGAAACCATGGCAATGCCGGAGTCAGTGTCACCTTTCTAATGATGCCAAGGATTTCTCAGCAGAGTTAACAAAGGCAGGTTACCTCTCCAGCTGTTAAAAGCACAGTTGCCAGTTTCCCGCAAGCGCCGTTTCTTAGACGTTTGCTGCTGACCCCAGCCGTTGCCCCCCGGGCTCTCAGCCCCTGCCAGCCCCGCACCAGAGAGGGACCGGCCGCGAGCTGACAGTCTCCATCAAAACAAAAGGGAGCCCAGCGCCAGGCCTGGGGTGAGCAGGTGGATCCTGGATGCCTGTGCTGAAGGCAATTAAGCTGCTCAGATACTGATCTGTCCTCAGGGTCCTGCTTCAGTCAGGGCTTACAGCCCAGCCAGGAGGCGGAGGGGGGGCTGCAGGGTGGGAAGCCAGTTAGAGAGGGATGATTGATGGGAGCTGGTTCCTACCGGCCCCGCGGGAACAGAGGCAGAGCCGGAGGAGATCCATCCACGCCGCGCTGCCTGGGCCTGCGGGTATTTGCACCAGCAGCTTGTCCCCATCCCGTCCCGTGGGGAGGCGAGCTGAGGATCCCGACGTCCCACCCCGCCCCCAGCTCTGCCAGGGGCCCATCAATTTCATAAACCAGCACTTGAAATAAGAATGATAAGGGTAGCTCGGGGCTGTTTCTAAACACCAAGAAGAGAAAACACCAAGCTCCCCGCTTAGCTCCGAGATTAAAGCGCTCCCCAGCTCTGTCCCCCCCTCCAGCCCTCCACCAAACAGCCGGGGGTGGCCTTGGGGGGGCTTACGAGAGACCCTGGGGGCAATAGCGATGAGCACCTGAGCCTGGGCCAATTTCTGCTGGGGACCAAGGCCACCGCGGCTGCAGCGTGCTCTGGGGCTGTATTCAGGGTGTGGAGAAGGTAGGCATTTTTCCTTCTTTCATTAATCTCGGAGGCTTTAGCTTAATTATGCTACTGGGCTGCTAAGTCAGGGCTTCATGCTTTCTAATTTTTTCTTTTGTCTTGCATACACATGTGAGACAGATTTTGCTTCCACAAGGGATATTTATAGGACATATGTTAGAGCTTGAAGAAGCTGATTAGCAATGTTTAGATTAAAAAAAGAAGGAGCTGCGTGAGAGCAGCCTCGCCAGGCAAGCAGCGCTCGGGATGTCGGCTTCTGGGCAGCGGCTCCTGCCTTCCCCGCTGCTGGGCAAGTCCCGCCGGGGGGCACGGAGCCGGGGGTGCGGGGCTGGCCCTGCGCAGGGCCAGCGAAGGCAGGGGGCTCTGCCCCCTCCCCCCGGGGACGGGCTTGGGGGCCAGACGCGGATAAACAGCTTCCCTGTGGCTGGAACGCTGGGAGCAGCCCCAGGCAGGCGGCCCAGGCTGTGGGGAGGCTCCGCGGGGGCTGGCGGTGACTCTTCCAGGCGATGGGCAGAGGCAGACGCGTCCCGCTAAATACTTTCTACCTTTTTCACGTCTTCTCAGCCCTCCCCTCCGGCTCCCCTGCCTCCTGACTCTCTCCTTCCAGGGATCTCGTGTGCTGGAGCTGGAGCTGTGCCTCCCGACACGGTCCCACCGAGACCAGCAGAGGAGTTTGAGACCTTGGGGGACACTTTGCTGAGTGAATGCGGGTCCCCGAGTCCCCTGAGAGCGGCTCCGAGTACAAAACCTGCTAGGTGTTTCCCAGCATCCTACTCCCTGTCTGCGCTGGGCTGAAAAACCGAAGTACGATGTTACAAGGAGGTAGAAATTGCATTATACTCCTCTCTCCTTCACAAGCTCTAAGTAACACTTCTGCTTTTTCCATATGAAAGGAAAATGGGTAATGACAACCTATTTCTATTGAACAGACAATTTTCACTCCTCCTTGGCAAGTGTAGCCAGGGCAGCATCTTTCTTTCCACTCAGAGGCAAATTAGCAGATTTTGCCTCAAGAACGCGACGGGTGAAGCGCGGTGCAACTGGAGACCTTCGCCCGCCGCGGCCGGCAGCACCCGCGGGGTGCCCACACCTATTACAGCTCACGGTGGGTGATAACGCAGGCGATGCCATGGCAAACCTGGGAAGTGCAGTTCGGATGACAGGGAAAACCCCTCTTTCCTTCCAGAATATGGGTCTGTGTGAGCGTCTGTGACCCGCAGCGCCGCAGCCGCCTCCAGTCAGTGTTTTGCAGCTTTGCGCCAGCGTCAGGAACTTTACTCTCTCGGAGAGATGACTCCGAGAAGAACAAGTTAGACAAATGAATTCGCTAATGACTTCCTTCCCTCCTACTTAAATGGTGGAATAATTCCCAGTTCCTGCTCCTGCAGCGGGCTGCTCCATCGCCTGCCACCCGCTCAGCAGCCCCGGCAGCGCCGCTGAGTGAATGAGCCAGACGAAGGGGGCCAAGATTGCCCGTCGGCACCCACCCGCCTTTCAGAAGGCCACTAAACGTGCTGCGCTGGCTGTTTTGAGAGGGCGCAGGAGCGGGCAGGCAGCAGGCAGCAGGCAGGGCTCTCCGCAGAGGACGTGCTCCAGATGCCCAGACTCCGGCCAAGTATCTCCCTCCCCGCGAGGTTTGCGCTCCCGGCGCCTCAAACCAGCCCCAAACCCAAATACCGGCCTATATATAAAAGCTTTGTGTGCGCACGCTTGCTTCGGTGCTGTTGAAAGCCTCAACTCGCCTTTGATACCTCTTTTTTTTTTTTTCCTGGTTCAAAAATATTCTGGGAGCTTCTGGCTGCGACCTCAACGCGGGGCAGAGGCCAAGAGCTCTCGAAGCGGCTCGGGGCCGGCAGAAAGCTGCTGCCAAGGGCATGGGGCCCGTCAATACCAGGGTTGACTTGCCTTATACAGCGGTATAACAGACGGTTATAGCCAAATAAACACAGGCACAGGCTCCCGTTGACTCCCAGCCCCTTTCTCAAGCTCAAACTGTGCTGCTGGGCCCCGCAGCTCCCCGGCCATGGTCCTGCCCCCCCCACCCCAGGATGGGTCCCCCATCGCGCAACCCCCCCTCCAGCTCCACGCCTTTGGCACAAATGGGGAAATAATATTTTTTTAAGTGGGGATGAGTTAAGAGGATTTGTTTCAGATACAAGATAGCTCTCATTAATGTTTGCTCGTTTGGGTTTATTTAAGCCTTAATTGATTGTCTCCTACTTAACGGCGTTCCAGTATCTCTCAGGCTCCAGAATAGACTCTTACAAGACCGAGACTCGCGCGCTCTTCCCTTCTTCTCTCTAAATATCTTTCATGTTAGTTAGCGGGGTTTAATGGATGATAAAGCCATTGGGCCTGCAGGAAAGCCGAGCTTTCTCTTTCAAGTCGCTGCACACACAGCCTCCAGAAAGACCGCGTCCAGGTGAGCGCTGCGCTTTGATACCCGCTTTTGCTGCAGCTGTTGTCATTTGCAGCGACGAACATCGTGCACGAAATCGTGGTTTTGCACGTAACGAACGTCCCTGGGGCTGGCGGCTCCCTCCCCGCGGGCTGCGGAGGGACGGGAGCTCTGTCTGGGCAGAGCCGCGGTCCGGTTTGCAACCGGCCTCATCGCGGGGAGGCGGAGAGGGGACTGTCACCGACCTCGGAGTGTCACCGCATGCACGCTGCTGGGCTGCAAGTCAGGATTTCATCGGTGGCTCTGAGCGAACCGTGCCCAAACCTCCCCAGCAAGTCGGAAGCTTAGGAAAAAAAAAAAAACCAAAAATCAGCCTGGCCGTTATTTAGGACACTTCTGTAGCCCTGGTGCTGCTTGGGCTCGGAAAGGAGAGCTCTGTCTCCCCAGCGGCTGAAATCTCACAGGATAAGCTGTTCTTCAAGCCAACCTCCGAGATTTCATCCTTCCCAAAATAGGCTCCTTCCGACCAGGAATCCAGCTCCAAATAACGTGGGGATCTGGCTGCTGAACTACAGCACTTCTAGTGGCAGCTGGAGCCGCTCCGTCGGGAGCAGACGGAGGGAGCAGGGACTTGCGAGGCGTCACAGGGACCATGCTGACCTTTCGTCGCGCTGCCTCGCTCAGAGGAGGCTCCTTCTCTTTCTAGAATAAGTTTATATGGAGGCAGAGAAGAAACCCAGTGACTCAGAAAGGCAGCGAGAGAGACTCGTTTCTACTGAAGTCTCGCTTTCTGGTGCGATTGTTCGGAACAAAGCGAGCCGTGGCTGCCGAAATGCCCCTTCCTCATGGCCCTGTGGGGAGCCGGGGCACGGGGGGGCGTTCGTTCCTGCCAGGGGACCGCCCAGGCAGTTCTGGCTCTGCAAACCCCAGTCCCGCTCCGCACTCCTGGCCAGGAGCAGCTTCGGAGAGTCCGTCCCCAAATTCACACAAAACCTCCTTTTATTGCAGCAACTGAACAGAAACCATCCAAAGGAGCTCGTCTTTTCAAGAGAGACGCTTCTCGTTCCATACGCTAGCTGTAGGAGTTATTTAGCTTCTTACCGGCAGCACCCCTGGAACGAGAGAAAACGTATCAGGCTCTGATGAAACACCTCTTAAAATAACCAAAGCCTTTCCCAACACGTTCACTTTGTGCTCTATTGTCTTTAAACAAGCACAGAGGGAGAAAGGCACGAACTTTCAGCTGAAGCAAATTTGGTGGCGGCGGCGGCCGCTGCTGCAAATCCCAGATTCGGGAGCCGCCAGCGGGAGACCCGCGCTCCCACTTGCTCCGCATTTTTTCCCGCAGAACCGGTGTGCGGGAGCAGGAGTGGAAACTCTTTTTGATGCTTTTTTCGGTGGGGAGCGGGATGGCAGGGGGCTCTCCCGGTCCTCCCGCACCCCCCGGGCTGCCCGGCGGAGGGGTGCGGTGGAACCGCGGGGATTTTGAAGCGTGGATCATAAAAATCATCCCCTCTGTAGGAAAGCGCTCCGGCGCGGGGCCGTGCGGTGCTGGAGGCACCGGGGGACGGGGCACCGGCGCGGTGACACCCCGCTGCCGCCTCGCCGAGCGGCTAAAGGCGCGCAGACCTGCGCGGGTGCGGATCGGGGGGAGCGAGGGGCTCCCGTCCGTGTCCCCTGTCCCCCCTCCCTCCGGAGCCGCGACCGAGGGGTAAATCCCGGGATTCGGGGAGAAGGAGCGTTCCGCCGCTCCGCCGCTTCCCCGGCTCCCCCCGCCCGGGTGGGCTCCGCGCGGCCCCGGCCCGCTCCGCCCCTCCGCGGCCGCGGAGGGGCCGCGCTCCGCCCCCGCCTCCGCCCGGCGCAACTTCCCCGAGCCCCCCCCTCCCGCCCCCGCCCCGCGGGTGCGCGCACAGACGCGGGCGCGCCGAGCCCAGCCGCGCCGCGCCGCACCGCACCGCACCGCACCGCGCCCGCAGGGGCCCCGCCGCGCATGGGGCGCGCAACCTCCGCGGGCGCGCAGCAGCCCCGCCGGCGCTGAAAGAGGGTGGTGCTGGTGGGGGGGTGGCCCGGGCAGCCGGAGCGCCGACCGCCGCCGGCCCCCGGGCATGCCCGCCCCGCCGCGGAGCGCGGGCGCGGAGGTTGCGCGCCCGCATGGAGAGCTGAGGCGGTGAGCCCCGCCGGGCCGGGACGGGCGGGCCGGGAGACGTGACGATGTGGATGCGACGGCTCCCGGGAAGCAGGTAGGGCCGGGGCGCGGAGCGGCGCGGAGCCCCGCGGAGGGGAGCGCCGGCTGCGCGTCTCGCCTGGGCTGCGCTCGGGGAGCGGTTCGCGGAGTTAAATAACGAACTTGTGGGTGCGGGCTGCGCGGTGGGGAGTGAGGAGCCTCCGTTGCCCCCCTTCCCGGCGCCTCGGTGTCCCCCCTCCTCGGCTCGGTGGCAGGGCTCCGGCCACCGTCCCCGTCCCCCCCCCCAGCCCCGCTCGGCCGCCCTGCCCGGGGAAGGCTGGCATCCCTGTCCCTCTGCCAGCCCGTCCCTGCCGGGAAGGGACCCCCCCCCGCCCCGGCCCGGCCCGGCGGGAGCCTCCCGGGGGAAGGGGCCGGGGGATGGGGGGGGCGGGCGGGCGGGGGGGGGGGGTGGATGTATTTGGGGAGATTAATCGCGAATTGCAAAGCGGAGGAGACGGAGGCAAAGTGTTATGTAACGCGCGTTCATTACCGCCGCGAAGTCACCGGAGCCCGAAGCTGGTTCTTGGCGGGGCGGGGGGGGGCAGGAGCCCCCGGCCCCCGCCCGCATCCCCCCCGGCCCGGCCTTGCCGGGTCTGCAGCCGCTCTGGGTGGGATGCCCCTAGGGTAGCGTGTTAAACAAGTGAGATCATGAGGAGAACTGTGCTGCTGTGAGGTTCGCAATACGTTCCTTCCCTCCACCCCCAAACCCGGTTTTATATTTAAAAAGTCCTGGTTTTGAGCCGGCGAGCCCTTGGTGTGGGGTCAGACACCCCCCCCCCCCGCCGCCTCCCCTCTGTGGAGCGGGAGAGCGGTGGCCTGTCCCCCCGGCTGCGCCGAGGGTCTGGCCGCTGCAGAGAGGGGTCCCCGAGGCGCGGGGTCCCGCTCCCCACGGCCGCTCTCCGGGGAGCGGGACTTGGCCCCCGCACGGCTGCGGGGTGAGCGGCTGGATGCTGCAGACCCCCCCCTCCCCAGCAGAACATGGCTGCTGCTTGGGGGGCGCAGGAGGCCCCCCCAGTACCACGGGCGATGCAAGAGGCCATTGTCCATCGCTCCGGAGTCGCTGGAGGCTTTGTCCCTCTGCCTGAGCTTTGGATGGAGTCCTGGAGGTGAAACTTGAACTGAGGTTGTGTCTGGGCCGAGGGAGGCCCTCGGCTTTTGTTTTACACCCGCGTGTGCCGGGCACCATATTCCGGAGGCACGTGGCAAGCGAGCGCCCGATGCCCCCCGGTCTCGTCCCCTGCCCCTGGCCCCCGCGCCCCAACAGCCCAGGCACAGGAGCACCTTCACGCTGCCGCCGGAGCCCTCCATCCGTCCGTCCATCCGCCGAGGACGTGCTGCTGCGTGGTGGGAAGGACAGAGTCTCCGGGGAGTCTGCGGCGATGTAGTGACCTTAGGAATTACTCCTCGGGGAAAGCACCCGAGATGTTTTTCGGGGTGCCTCACGCTTGGATTTATTCTGTGGCCGATGAAAAGCCCCGTGGAGCTGGAGGGCTGTTTCCTGAGGCTGGAGCCAGCAGAAGACTGTGTAATCTTGGAACCAGAGGACGCCCTCTGCTTTTTTATTTTTGTGAAGAGTTTAGCAATGAAAACAGGAGCCTTCCGGTCGCTTCTCTCCTCGATTCGCCTTGTGAATTTCTTTGCTGTGCATTCCGGATCCTCAGCGCCAGGCTGTCCTCTGTACCACCTCATCAGCTTCCAGTCCCTCCGCGTTTTATTTTTAATAAGAGATAACTTTACTGCTAACCTTGCCGGCTGCTCTCGCTTCTCTCTAACTCTAATTGCTTCTGGCTTTATTTCTGACATTTCCCATGTCGTTTCCCCTCATTTTCTTGAAGGCTGCTAGAAAAATAGCTGCGAGAGAAGCAGCAGACCTTTCCAGCGCCCGTTTCACCCCGCGCGGTCCCTGCCTGGAGCTGCCGGCTGCCGCGGGGATGTGGTACCTTATTGCTGCTTTCAAGTCGGATGCCTTTCGCCCCGGGCAGCGGCAGCTCCCTGACCTTGCAGGCGAGCCTTGCTCCTAAGTGAGGAGGGTGAGACCCGCGAACCTGCATCGCTCGGAGTTATTCTGCCCTTGCTGTCGCCAAGGGGAGCTCGCCGCTCCCCCGGTTCCCAGCGCCGAGGCTGGGTGGGCGGCGTTGGTCCATAAAGGCCCTGCGTGGTCCTGGGGATGCTCCGGCTCCGCTCGGCCCTCGGCAGGGCGATGGGCTGTTATTTGGGAGGGGGCGGCAGGGACTCCATGGCGTCCCGAATGTGCACCCACATACGTGTGTGTGCATCCGTCTCCGTCAGTGCCGGCGCCTGCCTGCGAGGGCACGACAGCGTTCTGCAGCCTGCCGTCTGCTCGCCCTGGCCGAGGACATCCCTTCCGCAGCTACAAACACAATATTTTAAACAGTATGCCACAATTTTTTTTATTTTTTTTTTTTACGGCGTTTAGCTCTGGAGTCATTTGCGGTATGAGTAAAAACACCGTTTGCAATTTCTTCCCGATTGTATAAAACAACTCATTAAAAGCATACGTCCCCGCGCATTGGCACGGGGGAAACTTTATGGGCCTTGTAGTTACTGCCAAAGCAAACATTTTCCATGAATTCCGCTCATCAAGTTCACGCTGTCAAATGTAGATTCAGCCGCTCGTCAAAGATGCAAGCCTTGCAGTCTGAAAGTAATGAGAGCAGCGAGCGGTGGGAGTTAATGGCCTCCGCTGAGGAGTCCTTACTCATCCCGCAGCCGCGCAGGGGCTGAGCTGGCTGCTCCTGGGCGAATTGATTGCCACGGAAATTCATCTAGTGTCACCGGCTATGATACTTAACAGCCACAATAATGCTTGAATAAACTGCACTTTTATGCGGCGGTTCGTACCTCCTAACTGGCAGCAATTTCACAGATGAGGCGAAGGGAGCGGCGCTGGTCTTTAGCAGCCTCCTCCCCAGAGCATGAATAATTGTTGTAATAACGCCACTGCTGCCGCCGTGCCTTTGTGGCGTCTCCGGCGGGGCGATGGGTGGGAGCTGCCGCCCGCCCGGGATGCTGCCGGGGCTGCCCCGCATCCCGGACCATCCTGGGGACAGGGGGGCTGCCGGCGCGGCCCCTCCAGGCGTTGGATGGTCATGGCTTGGGTTTGCTTCCCCTGGCCGTCACCTGGCGGGGAGGAGGAGTCGCGGATTTGCCTTCAAAGCCCAGCCTGCGGAGGGGAACCCCGGCGAGGCGCAGCCCGGCTCTCCAGGTGGCCCCCGTAACCTCGTTCCTCCCTTTCCTCACCCAAACCTGGCCCGCGAGCTCTCCCAGCGCGGCGCGGCGCCCTTTCTGCCTACACGTGCGTACGCAGGGCGGCGGTGAGCACCCAGAGCAGCCTCGCACGGCCGCTCCGTGGGGTGTGAATAATCCATATGACTTCCGACAGGTCTGACGTTCATTATGGAAATGTATGCATGCTTAAGCCTTTAAATATAGCTAATGGGAGAAGGACTGGGAGGAAAGATTACGGGAATCAATATGCTGAGCCGGAGGAGCGGGAGCTGCTCCGCTCCGGGTTGCAGCGCCCGTCCTTCTCGTGAAGGGCTGGTGGTGACGAAGTGGGTTACAGCAAGTCAGGCCCAACAGAGGTTGGGTTTGAGACCAAAACTCTTCTGCTGGGGCGGCTCTTGGAAGCCCTAAGTGTGTTGGGCGGGATCCTGGAGGAGGATGGAGCCGCCTCGTTGGCGCTTTCACCCCCTCATTTAAAACAAACGGATTTTCCCTCCCTTCCTCCCTCCGATGCCGGTGGTACCACGGGGAGGGGGTTCCCTGGCCAAGCCCAGCGACCTGGTGGCCACTGTGGTTTTTCTGGGGGATGCTCCCCAAGCTGCCGCTCGGGCCCTTCTTCGCCTTGGGTACATGGTTTTCATCAGGGTGAATTTTTTTCACTGGAATAATGTAAAACTCCGAACCCGAACTGCCTCCTTAAAAATGGAATTTGAGTTGATATGAATATTTCCTGTGGCTCTTCTTACCAGGACCTGCACCTACAGACTTTGATAGCTTACATAATTTCCTGTGATGGAGATGTACTTCATCTAATTTCACTTTGAAATGCATTGATTAAATCAGAACTGCTGGGAGATTTAAACTGAGTCTCTGTGGCCTGAACTTAACTGTGGGAGGTTTACCTGCCTTCATCCTTCAACATTAATTTGGTTTTATGAGGATTCCTGGCGAAATGAGGTTTTGTCTGCCACTGAATTGCTACCACTTTCGGGGTTTATCAGTTCCTTTCTCTGGCCTCGGCGGCTCTGCGAGGAGAAGCGATGCTAAAGCCTCCTTCAGCACGGCGTGGGATGCGCGGGGGGCCGCAGCGGGGACCCTGGGGCGGTTCTGCCCGGGCACCGTCTCTCTCCCGCTGCTCCGTGGGCGGTTGCCCGAGCTGGAGGCGGCAGGGCCGGGCGATGCTGCGGAGAAGCTCTCGCCCGGGGCTGCGGGGAGCGATGCTCCTGGGGCAGGACGGAGACCCGCAGCGGGAGCCCCAGGTGCAGGAGGATGTGTCCTTGTCCTCACTGCCCAGCGGTTCGCCCTTTCTGGTACCAAGCAACAGCGATAAAAGGACAAGAAACCCGGCTTGGCTGGAGGTGGATGAGCAGTTGCATGGGAAGAAGCAGGGACGGGGTCAGCGAGCGCCGCGGGGCGGGAGGACAGAGCACCCGCCGGGGACCAGCCCGAGGTCTGTCCCGGCAGAGCGAGGGGGAGCACGTCCCCAGCGAAGCCTTTGAGCCTGGCTCTGGTTTTCTGTCCGAGACCACTGACCACCTTTGGGCCAGCGCCCCACCAAGGTTGAGCAGCAGAGGCTTCCCCAGCCCTCCAGCTTTGCTGGCTCTCCTGGAGAATTCAAATGGACTTCAAAAAATATATATATAAAAAAATGAAGCTCATCATTCATAAAAGCGTTCATTTTCAACTCTGATCTGCAAGATGTCTCATTGTGACTTGGAAATGATGTGTAGGCAGGAGAGCTACTTTAACACGTGACGATTTTTGTTTGAATTTGCTCTGGAGGTCTCGCTCGGCAGCTCTGCTCTTCTGGGAACGTTGTCGCCTCCCCAGCGCCGCTGTGCCCGTTCTGCCGGTGGCCGCTGGCGCGTCCCGGTGGGTGATGCTGCCATCGAAGTCCAGCAGCATCCAGCTTGCCCGACCCTGCGCCGTGCTGTGGGGACCAGCAGCTGATCCCTGGGGAGCCCTGGCTGGGGCGGGTAATGAGAGCAACTCGCCGGTTCCTGGTGAAGATGATGGCTGGGCACGAGCCTGGGCAGTGGATCCGCTGGTAGCCCTGGGCGAAGCCGTCCGCGGGACGAGGGCTGGCCGCTGCAGAGCGGCGAGGTGGGAGCGGCGAAGCTTTGCCCTGCCTGGCTGGGCTGCGAGTGCTGCAACCTCCGCTGGCTTCCCAGTACTGGCCCAGTGAATGTCAAGAACAACACCTTGTCCGGGAGCAGTGACGTGCTTCCTGCAAGAGAAACACAAGTTTGGACCCTGGAGGTGGAAATACTGGAGGTCGTTGAAGTGCGTGTGCCCTAACGCAGGAGAACCGAGGGGACGGGGATGTGCTGGCGCAGGGACCCGCGGCGAGGGGGTGACCGTGTGCCTCAGGACACACACGGTCCAAGGGACTGTGCTGTTCCGTGTGGGAACGTGGTTTTGGGGAGTTTAGCTACAACCTCGCAGGGATCGGTTGCTCCCATCCGCAGGGGGCTTTGGCCGTGCCGCCTTCTCTGCAGCATCCCAGGATGCTGAGGAGAATCTCCTTGCGGCACCCGCTCCAGCCGTGGTTTATGGCCCTATAAACGGGGGACGCGGCTGCGTGCCGCTGGCTGAGAAGCTGCGTGAGGCGGCGGTGGCTCGGCGCGGGAGGGCTGAGCGCTGGCCGCGCAGCCGAAGCGGTTGAGGCTCCGTTCGGAGCAAGCGGCGCTAATTGATGCTGCCACTTGGCTGCGTGTCGTTCAGGTTAAGGACGTGGCAAGGTCGGGGGGAGCCCAGGTTTCCCCCTCCCCGGGATTTACCCCCTGCCCCGGCGAGCCATCCCCGTCGCACGTGCAGCTTCCTCGGGGACGCATCCCACTAATTGCCGGAGTCCCGCGTCTGACCCCCGCTCCCGGTGCCAGCGATAGCATCTCCGTCTGCAGGACTGGCGTAATGAAGCGTCAGTTAATTGACATGGATTAGGACATCCACTTAAGTACCCACCGAAACGTGGGTGATTAATGCCGGGAGCCGAGGCCACGTGGCCGCCGTTCCCGCGGGAGCCGGCAGAAGCCGGAGCTGGGTTGAGCCCGCGGCAGCTGGGCGTCAGCAGAGAAAGCCTTGCCATTTCGGATGCTGGCAAGCGTTATTTTGAAAAGAGCTCCCAGGAAGAATAAACTCATTTTCTACAAGTAGTTGCCTTTCATGGGCTTTCTTATTAAGTTTTCTGTGGGAAGGATGAGGATGAGTTACTCAGCTTCTTGTTTCTCGGCTTTATGAGAGGCTCTCCGCTCCTTTAGCACCCTCCAAAGTGGAATATTCAGGGCTTATTCTGGGTTCCCGTCACAGCGACATACTCTCCGGCACAAGCAATTCGGCTGATTTTTAATGGATGAGGGCGGAAGTGTTTCTCGTGGGCAGTTTCTTGGCGATGTTCTGCTCAGACATCCGATGGGAAGGGACGTTATTCCGTGTTCTTCCCTTTCGTCCTTCCCGAGGTCGGGACCTGCGCGGCGCGAGGCTGCTGGCACGTGGGCCCGGCGCGGGGGGCGCTTGCAGGAAGGCGAGATGTCGCGGGAGGTGCAATAAACGGCAGAGATTTGCGAAAAGCAGCGAGGGATGCGGGAGGTCTGCTGTCACCGCCGGTCTGCCTGGCAGAGACCTCCATCCCTCCTTTGGAGATAATGCTCTGGAAAGTTTAATCGCTCCCGCAAAGGGGATTTTTTTTTTTTTTTTTTTTTTTTTTTTAATAATGAGATGCAGAGCGCAGCGATATCTGACTCACTGGCAATTAGGCTTGGGAGGGTGTGTGCCCACAAACAGCGCAGTGTTTCTCCGGGTGCCGCTGGTGACTCACGCTCACCTCGATCCGGCAGGATTTGGCTCCCGCGGCTCCGGAGCTGCCAGGATGCCGTACCCACGACGGGGTGGCCGTGGCGGGGAGAACTGCTCTTCTCCACGCAAAAGAAACTGTTGGGTGCTAAAAGGGGATTTAAACCTCTGTATGAAAGGACGAAGAGTCTTCGCCCCGGATTTGGTTCTCCCTGCCTCCGCTTTCTATTTTGGTTGGGCTTTTTCTGCATCTTTTTGGGCCGTTCCCGTGCCCGTGAAGCGTGTCCCGCCTGAGCCCTCCCCAGCAGCGTGGTGTCACCGTCCGGGCCGTGGGGTGCCATGGGGTGCCCTGCGCTGTGCTCCCCTCCCTCAGCCCGGCTCTCCTGCTTGGCTTTCTCCAGGCTTCCCTATTGATGTTTCACACCTTCAAAGAGCGCTCTGCTGCTGCTTTTTTTTTATTTTTTTATTTTTTTTATTGCATTTCTTGCTCCATAAAAGCCATCTGTCTATCTGCCTGCTTTTAGAGGCGTTATTTCTCTCATCTTCTCCATTTCTGTGAGAGTTACTGGGCCTTTTGAAATCCTTTACGCTTTCCCCGTGTGCGGGCGCTGAGGTTTCAGGGTAGGCTGGGCGTCCCTGGGCTGCCGGGGACTTCCCAGGAGAAAGCCGGGTTTGGATCTCGGATGCTCCAGTGGAAATGAGACCGGAGTCGGGGGGATTTCCCACCCATGGATGCGGACATCCATCCCTCGCCGCGGCAGGGGGATGGCTTGGCCCTGTGCCGACCATCCGGGCGTTCCCACCCGGGTCAATGCTTGTCTTCAGTCCCGGGAGAGGGCAGCTTTTTGGGAGAGCGTCATTAAAATCCCATTGGAAGATATTGTCTCCTTGGGTGTTTCCCACAGCGGTAGCGCTGTAGCGTTTCCCGTTGATGCGGATATCGCGGCGGGCGGAGCGGTGGACTCCAACGCGCGGCTCCTGCGAAGCCGTATTGTGTTACGACAATGCGATGAACCCATTTTAATTATTTTGCTTTAAAGCTCATTAAGCTGCCGCTTTGTATGTACCGAGCTAACTTATCTTATTTTTTTAGATCAAAGCGTTTCCTGCGTACGTTGTAATGACACGCTTGAGCACATTAATTTAGAAAATAAGATAAGCGCCGGGGTTATTTACCGGTGAAGCGGCGGTGTTAAACAGTGGTGTCAGCAGCAGCTCGTACCCTGGTCTTCCTCTCTGCAGGTGCCCTCGGAGCCGCAGGGCAGGCTTGAAATAGCCGCTCTCTCTTCAAATCGCTGCGCCTTTGTGGTTATGGCCTTCAGAGGAGGAAAAGCCCTGCTCCAGCCTGGGGTCAGGCAGATTATCCCAATCCTGGTGTCTGTGCCCTCGGCTCCCGGCAGGGAGAGCCCTGCTCCTGACATCCCATGCCATCCCATGCCATCCCATCCCACACCCTTGTGTAGGCTGGAGAAGGAGACCTGATGGTCCTGCAGGAACGCAGCTGTGTCCACAAATGGGTTGTACAGGGGGTGGCAGAGGAAGAAAATCCACGAGCAAAGCAGGGGAACGAGCAACTCCTGCGTGTGTGGCCGCGGGGAAAGCTCACCTTCCACCGAGAGCCCGCGGCCGCATCGAGGAGCTGCTAAACCGAACCGTCATCCTTATTTATTCCGTAGAGCATTAGGGATGATCTCTAAGCTCCCGGTTTAGTGCTCTCGTACATATGTTGCAGTCCCCTCCCTCCAGCAGCTCGGGGTTTTTGCATGGATTTGGAAAAAGGGGGAGGTGTTCCCCGCTCTGCTGGTGGGGGTGGGAGAGGGCAGCCCGGGTCGGTGTGAGCGAGGGAGCGATTTTGTGGCGCACACGAGGTGGTGGAATACACGAGGAGGTTTAGACAGAAGATAAAAAACACCCTAATTTCCTTAGGTTTATGGGATTTTTTTAATATTGCCAAGAGCAGAGCTCAAGGCTGTGACTCTTCAACGAGGTTTTTGGTGGATTTGTAAATCCGAGTAAAACTTCCCGGCAAGTTGTGTCTGAAGTGAAGCTGTTGCGGCTGCCTCATCCCCGGCGCTGCTGCAGGATTCGGGGCGGGGGGGACATGGGTGGGCTGAGCCGGCGGCAGGTGCCAGTTTGGGCTGGGAAGCCCAGCGCTTACAAACCCCCTTTATCCGGCGGGACAAAAGCCGAGTGTTCTTCCCGAGGGGCTGATGAAACGCCCCACTGTCCGGCCCTGCCGCAGTGTTTGCCGGGGGGGAGGTTTGCCGAGCGGCGATGGGGGGAAGCGGCGGCCGCGCTGAGCCTGACGGAGGGGATGCTCCAAGTGGTACCCGGGCGGTGGGGGCTGAGCCGTGTCCCCTGGCAAGCGCTCGGGGCGGTTTGTCGCCCGGCTGGGGCGGGAGGCAGCGTGGCCACCATCCCCTGCCCATAGCGCGTGGGCAGCGCAGGCAGCATGGGCAGCGCAGGCAGCATGGGCAGCGCAGGCAGCGTGCCCAGGCCCTGCCTGTCGAGGGCTGGCAGCTGAAGCCACAGCCCGCTGGGTCTTCCTGGGGGAGCCAGACCGCGCCGGGAGCTCCTTCTGCCGGAGCGGCAGCCGGTGAATCACCGGGTGCCGGTTTTGCCCAGAAATTTGCCGAAGACGTTTCTCAGTCTGAAGGCGCATGCCGGCTTCTGGGCTTCCCACCTCTGGCGCTTTTCAAATCCGATCTGAAATAGTCCCGCAAAAGCGGGGAAAACGCTCTGCAGCAGATGTTGCGTCGCCTTTAGAGCAAGTCGACCTGGGCTGGCGCCTTGGAGGACGTTTGCCCGCTGGCTGCCTTAGCCGGGCTCTCGCACTCGTCCTCAGGCTGGCTGCGGGCGCCGAGCGCCCTTTAGTCCTGTCGGCATCCTTCTAAATGTTTAGGAAATGCGGAATGACCTCGAAACCCAAGGTTGAAGTTTGGCTTGGCAGCGGCCAGGCACTTGGCCGCCGTGGAGCAAACCTGCGTTTGCCTTTGCAGCAATGCCCCGTTGCGCCCGTTTTCCGGGTTTTTCTCCTTTTTTTCCCCTCTTTCCCACGTTGCTCCGCAAGACCGTGCCGCTCCTCGCAGTGTGGGGGGGTCGGGGGGGGCTTTGCCCTTTCCCTGCCAGGGGAAGGACGTGGCCCGGAGGAGAGCGGGGCTCTGCCGCGCCGGGTCTGCTCTCTGACAGCCTTGGCAGGGGCTGCGCCTACCGCATCAGCATATTGGCCATACCGCTGGGTATTAATTATGCCTTCCGCACTCCCGGCTATTCAAATGTTAAAATTGTTTATTTGCAGCTGGGTGAGCTCAAGACAGAGGCAGAAAAGCGAGCAGCTCCCCTCCGCCGCCCTCCTGCCCCCCTCTCCTCCGCGGGATGCAGCTCCCGGGGATGGATCCAGCTCGGCGTTTCTGTCCCGGGGAGGCCCCGCTGCTCCCCCAGCCCCGGCAGACCTTTCCCTGCCTCATTTTCCTGGGGAAACGGGCACCGTCTGCCCGGCCACGGAAGCGTGGTGGTGAGGATTCAGCCCGTTTCACCCTTTGCTGAGTTTCCTCCGTGATCAATCCCATCCCCTCTGCCGCGGGAAGCAGTGTCGGTTTAATTACTTGTGGAGAGAAGGGGGAGAGCAGAGGAACTTAGGACTTGTTTTAAATATCACTTTTATTAGTAGGTAATCCTGAAGCTCAGTTCTGTAATATAGATAGGTAGTGATGTGGCACATTTAATTTACCTCGGTGCTACTGTGTGTCAGCTTTTGTGCCTTAATTCCCAGACCCGGCTTTAAAGAGCTCGGCAGCCATATTTTCTCAAATTTATAATTATCTCGGAAGAAGTCGTGGCTGCAGACGGTGCAGTGAATAGCAAGTTCCTGGTTCCCGCTGGGTCTGGGTTCAGAGCGACTTTTCCCAGGGTAAAACATCGCTTAGGAGAGAGGCGCAGGGCTCGGCGGCGCCCGCGGTCCCACGTCCCTGCTGCCGGCGGAGTGGGATGCGGTGGGCATCCCGCCGGGTTGGTCCATGGGGTCTCCTGCCGGTTCCGTGGCATAGCTCACCACGTGCCTTTTGGCACCCATCCGTGCCGCCCGTGCACGGGAACGTGCAGATTCCTTCCTCCCGGCCCCGGCGAGGGTCCCGTCCCGGCGGGAGCGACGCGGTGATGCTCTTATTTCCATGGCGATGGCTGGTGGTGTCACAACAAAGGACAGTCGCTGCACTGCAGGGATCGTCGCACACGGGAGCGGGGCTGAGAGCGGCTGCGGCAGGGCCGGGGCTGCAGTCCCCACCTCGGCCAGGACACGCGATTGCGGGCCAAGTATCTGCCACCGCCGCTGAAACCTTCCCCTCCGCCTCTTGCTCCAGCGTGGAAGTCACCCGCCGAGGAGCAGCCGCCTCGCTCTTTGTCCGTACGAAGCCGGCGGGTTCCTGCACATGCTCCCATAACACGTCGTGCTCCGAATGCCTTTGTAGGACACGCAGCCACGCTGCCAAGGATGCTTTCCCAAGAGCGTGGCGCCCGCTTTCCCGCCGCATCTTGCCTGGGACCAGCATCGTCGCCCCATCCCTCCGGCCAGGGCTCCCGCTCCAGGAGTTCGCAGGAATATTTTTGTCTCGGTCTCGCTTGGCGTTTGGAGATATGAAACGCTCAGAGTTCGTAAATCATCCCAACAAGGACATAACCTTGATTCCCTGTGCAATACCAATAGATTACCTAACAGGAGGCATGAAATGGAAGAATGGCTCCATTTGTATAATTCTGCATTAAAAAACAGCCTATTCTGCATTTAGTGCTGGCTGTGAAGTGTCTCCACAGCCAGGGGAGAAAAGGGCCGGTGGTGGAGAGCAAACAAGTACCTTATGAAAGGGCCGTAAATAGGCCCCTGTTGCCGTTCCTCGCCTGGGGCTCGCACCGGGGGGAGCCTCAAAGGGAGGGGGGGGGGTTTGTGCGGACCGAGCTGCTGGCGGTTTGTGTTCCGCAGTTTGTCAGAGCCGCTCGGTGGCCACGATCCCAGTTAATTGCTGGGACAGATTACCCAGCCCCGGGGATTTCTGGGCGCGCAGCGGTCGCCTGGTTTTGCAGCCGCTGGATTAACCCGCGTCCTGCCCGCAGCGTTGGGGCTTGCCAACGCAGCCGCCGTCCTCCCGGGGTCCCCGGCACCGGGGCAGAGGTGTTTCCCCCCGGCCACGAGCACCTCCTCTGCTGCACCCGCCATGGTGGGTCTTCTGTTTCCCTTCCCACGTGTCTGCGAGTGACAACGGCCCATTTCCAAGGCAGCATCCCCCAGTGGCACTGGGCATCGCAGCCTCCGGAGCTGCGTGGATTAAAAACCCGGGCGTTGTGGGGAGGCGGCAGCTTCTCTGGAAGCTCTGGCTCTCGCCGGGACACAGCAGAGAGGGCGGGAGAAGTAGCCTGGCACAAGAGTGAGGTGGCACCGAGCCAGGGACCGGCACTGGGACGCCACCAGCCCTGGGCTCGGGTGGGGGTCTCGCTGCCATCGTGCTGCCAGACCCCGTGCCGCCACCGCTGCCTCTGCCCTGGGGGTGCTCATGCTGCCTCTGCGGGTAGAAATGCAAAATAACGTGCGTGGAGGGTGGCAGAAGAGGGTTTTTTCCTCCGTTTGCCCTGACTGCTCTCATCTTTTGTCTGTCCATCACTTTTCCTATGGATTTCCGTCCGACTTCCACGCCGCGCTGCTCTGCCAGCGCACCCAGCTCCGTCGTTTCCAAAGCACTGAGCAGCCCTCGGTGCTCCGTTTCGCTTTGGGCACGTGGTGTAGTCGATGCGAGCAGCACGTTGTGCTCGTGCCGCAGCGCCGGGGCCTTGCAGGGTCCATGTCTGCGCGGCCGCAGCCCCGGGGCAATGGGCCCGGGTGATGCCGGGGGGGCGGCGGGTCTGGGTTCACGGCGGGACACGGGTCGAGGGCACCCGGGGCTGCCTTTCCCAGGCTGCCGCTTCACCTGTTTATAAGGTGATCCCAGGACAGAGGTAATCTCGCCTTTCCAGCTCTGCAGCGATCGAGAGCACTAATTACCAGAGCGCCTCTCTTGCCTGGGCGTGCTCCTCAAAACGCTCGGGGGCTTCTGGCTGTGCATGAAGCTTCATCAGGGTGGAAGGGATTCGGTCATACCGGCTTTCCTGGTGGGAAGAGCCGTGTTGCTGCTGCCCGTGAGGCCGGAGGAGCCCGGCAGCATCGCCCCGTACCGGCCCTGGACATGGAAAAGCCCTGGCAGCATCTTCCCGACCAGCAGTGGGCACGGTGAGCTCGCGTCCTTCAGCCTCCTTCCAATTAATCTCTCTCTTAAGTGTCAGCTTCCCTCCTCTTCAAAGCAAACGGCTGCGTCTGAAAGGGTTTGGGGAAGGGTTTTCATCCTGGGGAGAGCTCTGAGCCGTGTCGCGCGCGGTGGGGAGGCTGCGGCGGCTCCGTCTGGAGCACCTTCGGCGCCCGTAACTCCATCGCCTTTGAAGCAGATTGGCTCGGTTGGGCTCAGCAAAGCAACCCTGGAGCGCGTAACGCGCTCGATCCCTGTCATTATCTGGGTAGTTTCCTTGAAATCTGCTTTTGTGCTTCTCACCACGCGCAGGTAAATATTTGTGGGAGTCCCCGTAGTGTGCGCGGATGCGGCCGCCTCGCCAGCCGTTGAGCCGTGGGAGCGGATTGTGGTTCGCAGGAGCAAAGGCTTCGGATGAGGAGGGCGAGGAAGGGATTCCATCTTCTCAAACATCTCCACTGCTCGTTTCTTTTTTTTTAACCCAATTTCAGAGTTTTGTTGAATTTTTCCTTGAGTTTGAGAAACTATTTGGGGATAACGCTCCCCTTCACCCCCAAGGTGGGAAAAGAAAGAGGATGAAAATTGCCCGTGCTCGCCCCATCTCTCTTTGCAATGGGAAAGAAGTTGCGTGTGTGTGGCGGGGGAGTCCTGAATAACCAAAACCCTGATTTCCAGAGGGTTCAGCGAGCGGCACGTCCTGCCGACCCGCTGCATCGCCCCAGCCAGGGCCGGGTCTGTGCCCCGGCACCGAGGCAGGCGGGTGCTATGTGCATGGCCGACCGATGCGTCCCCTTCCCTACGACAGAAGCCCCCCTCTGAGGGCGGTTGGTGAGTTATCCCGTGCACTGAGGGCTGTGGAGGTTCCTCTGGGCTCTGCTCTCCGGCCGGTGGGACGCAGCTGGTGCAGTTGGAGGCGGGTTTGTGCCGTTTGATGTCTCAGCAAAGCCCAGGCGTCCTCCCAGCAGCGGTGACTCCGCTCCTGCCTCCCGCGAGGCGAGCAGATGCTCTCCTGCCTGTTTTGGCGATGGGGAGCGGAGGCGTGGGGAGCCCCCAGGGACAGCGTGCCTTTGGGGGGCCAGCCTGGGTTTGTTTGGGGCAAGAAGAAGGTGGCAGGACCTCCGGGCTGGCCGTGTCCCCGCTCCCTGGGCCGCCCTTGGGACACGTCTCCCTGGGTGCCCGCTTTGTCGGGGTGCTCAGGGGTGGCAGGGGGAGGGAAGGGGGGGGGTCCTGGGGCGGCTTCGGGGCCCCTGGGTACCACCAGCCCCGCCACGCGCTGCCGCATCCCCGCCGCCGCGCCCAGCACATCGCGCTGCGTTGCCTAGACAACGGCAACTCCTACACGCTGCTATTTATTCTGAAGGACACTTGCTCTTATCTGTCGTTTGCAAAGCCCTCAAAAGATTGCATGCCACTCAGAATTCCTCTGAGGTAACCGGACTCGCCGCTCCCGTCCCTAAAGCCGCCTCCTGGGGACGTGCCAGCCAGCGGGGTGGCCGGGAGGACGCGCCTTGGGTGACAGCCCCGTGGCTGATATGGCTGGAAGGGACGCAGGCGGGAGGGTGACCCCCGCCGTCCCTGGGGCAGGACGGGGAGCTGCCGGGGGCTCCGCCTGCCTTCAGCTGCCCCGTGCGAGCTGCGGGCGTCCCCCACCGTGTCCCTTCCCATCCCCAGAGGCTCCGACCTGGGGTGCGATGCCAGGAGCCAGGGACACCCCTGTCTGGGGGTGTCACCAGGGAACAGCCTTCCTGCTGTGGTGGCCTGACGCTGGGGGTTGTGCGTTGCGGTTGTTGCGTTTTCCCCCGCGTCCCCCCGGTGCGGCAGGGAGCAAGGCAGCGATGCTCGGGCACGTCCCATGCGGGAGCAAACCCCCCTGAGCTGGGGCAGCCCGAGCTTGAGAACGTCACCAGCAAGCAGGAGGCAGTGGGAAGAAAAAAAATGGGAATTTTGGGAAAAATCTGTTTTTCCTGCAAGCTCCAATCCCGAGTAGCGAGGACTGGCATTTTTGTCTTTTGGCAGCAGCTGGGCTGGGCCGGGCGCGTCTTCCCTCGCCTCCTGCGCCACGTGCGCCGCTGGCTCGCCGAGGGCCGGGCCAGGGTCTGGGTGCCAGAGGTGGCCCCTGGAGCGAGCGTGGTGCCGGGGTGGTGCCCAGCACCTCTCCTTCCTTGCAAGGAGACGTTTCGATGACGTTAGGGAGCGGGGCAGAGGCTGACATGGAGCCTGACGCGCCGCTGGAGTGAACGTGAGCCTTGCGAAGGCGAGTTGGTGTTCCACGCTCCCGCTGGAAGCCCGAGCTCCGGACTCCTCACCGGGGTGCTGCCTGCGGCAGCGCCGATGCTCGGCAGGTGGGGGATGCTCTCGGTGCTGCCCCCGCGGCACCGCCACCGCTCTGCCAGCCTCTAAAAAAAAAAACCCCACCGACAACATGTTTTGGGTGGTTGGGGTTTTTTGCAGCCTTGAAATCCTTCCTCCCCCAGCCTGAACTATTTTGGTTTATGTTGTCTGTTTCTGGCTCTTCCCTTTCTCCTTCTGCGCGCTTTCCCTGCGTCGCCTTGTTCCTCCCCAAAATAAATGCTGTTACGCTTTGAAAAAATACCCAATTAGGAAAAAAAAAAAAAAAAGAGATCCTCTGAGCAGAAAAAGACTGTGCCTGGGAGTATCCAGGTCAGCTCCTTTAGCTTCATTTGCTCACGCATGGAGGGAGTGTACAAATGCTTCTGTCAACCAGATGCACATTTTGTTGTGCTACCAAGGACTTTACGGGGCGCAGCGCTGCGGAGGATTAGTCTATTTAGCCATATAAAGCTCTCATTAACTCCTGCTGAGTTCGACAAAAGTCTTTCTTGTGTAAAAGCTGAATAAAATGGTGTAAAGATTTTGGGCTTTGGCCTAATGATTTTTTTTTTTCCCCCTAAAAGAAAACCCCAAAAACTCCGACAAGAAAAATTTGTGTATCAGGCGTTTTCTTACCGTGAAGCGCTGTGCTTTATGTGGGGTCGCATCTCAGGGGAAGATGCGAGTGGGACAGGACCTTGCAAGGTGCGATGCCACGGAGGAAGGGAGAGGCTTTGATGTGACCTGACCTGGTGGAGGCACGTCACGTCAAGGCAAAATTGTAAATACTGAGGCTGCTGACAGTGCAGCGTGATTTCGGAAAGCTGGGGCCGGGGGCCGGGGTCCCCAATGCCCTGGTGACATGGAGACGCGGAACAAAGGCTCTCGCTGCTGGCTGCTCCTGCCACCCGCAGTAGATATTTCATCTAAAAGGGCCGAGTTTGGGTAGCACAGACACTGGCACTTCGCAGTAAAACCCGTCCTCGAGGCATTCATGGCAGTCGCGGATCAACTGAGAAGCAGCAAAGTCCTGGTTTTGGATGGGGGTCCTTGTTGTGCCCCCTTTGTGGTGATGGGTTGGCGGTGGGGGCTGCGGGGCACCCTGCGGTGCCGTTTTGGGGGGCCCTGTTGGGAGCATGGGGGGAGGACGATGGCACGGCTTTCCCGTGCTGCCGGGGGGGGGTGTTTCGGGTGGCCGGGCTTGGGGAGCCCTTGTGTTGCCCCTCTGCCTTTCTAACACAGTCGCTGTCTGTCCGCAGGTCAGGTTGCCCGCTCGGAAGCCATGCTTGGATTTTAATAGCCATGTTCCACCTAGCCATGGACCTCGCCAGCTGCCAGCCCCCTGCCAGCGGGGCCGGGGGGAGGCTGTCGCCGCGGCCGGCGCTCCGGCACAGACTGTCCCGCGGCGCGCTGTGGGGCGCGGGGAGCGGGGAGGAGCTGCGGCGCCCCGGCCCCCCCTGGACCTGCGCCCCCGCGACCCCCCCGCAGAGACCCCGCTCCCGCCGGCCGCCCCCCGCCGCCCCGCTGCCCGCCGGCCGCTCCCCGCGACGGCCCCGCTCCCGGAGGGGCCGGCGGCACCTGCGCGGCCGCGGCTTTGCCCCACGGGACGGGCGTCCCACGGCGCTGCCCGAGGTCATCGTCTGGGGCCCCACGGGCGAGGAGGACTCCCTGGAGAGCAGCACGCTGCCCGGCGCCTTCGCCACCACCACCGCCACCACCGCCGCCGCTGCCACCACCACCACCACCACCACCACTGCCGCCACCACCGCCGCCGCCACGCCGCCCCGCGCGCCCCCCAGCACCCCGGCGCCCGCCCCCGGCGGCGACGCGCCCCGCAGCAGCCCCGGCCGCACCAGCACCGCCGAGCCGGCCGCCGGGCACAGCAGCGGGGGCAAGGATGCTCGCCCACCCCGCGGACTGGGAGACAGCACAGGTAGGGCCTGCCGGGGGGCCGGGGCGGCCGTCGGGAGGGCTGGGGGGTCCTGGGACGGAGCGGTGACTGCGGCACGAGTTTCCCCGGTGGCGGCGTTGCCCGGGACTGGAAAAAAGCGTGTGATGTTGAACGAGAGCGCTCGGGAGGCGAGCGGCAGCTCTGATTCATCGCGTTTATCGGAGGTGTTTTCCAGTGGCTCGCTGTGTTTTTCCCATTAGCAGCATCCATCCGTCCCAGCTCCCCTCATCGTATTTAGCACGGCGCTCGGGCAGGGCGGTGCGTTCCCCCAGCGCCGTCTGCGGCATGGACATGGATGGGAAAGCTGCTTCCCATTTATTTCAAATTATATTTGTTATTGCTAGTATTAAACTGTGGGGTACCGTTGTATAGTTTACAGAATTTATTCACTGCGCATCGACTGCTTTTAGCCCACAGTGATTTTCTAGTTGAATCAAAAAAGAATTTTAAGGCCTAATCTTAATCCCAATTAGTTTATCTCGCCTGCCCTGCTTGGCGGCAAGAGACAAGCCAACCATAATGTTGTCCCTGTCTTAAAGGAGTTATTTATAGCGGCAAAAAAAATCCCAACCTACACACCTTTTGAAAACACGCTGGAATTGGCTGGGTAAATTAGCGAGGGAGTGTCGATAACGACTGCCGGCATGAGCTGCACGCTGCGTCACACGTGGGATGAGATCTTCAGCCTTATCTCCCCAGACCCGTCACGGTCGTCGCCTCCGGCCTCGGTGGCATCGTGGGGTCCGGTGGGAGCTGGCTGCGGCAGCCCGTTGGCCGGCTCCGTTTGCGGCACGTGGGAGGATGGCCCCGGGCATGTGCTGTGGGACGCCTCGTTTAGGCGAGGATGAGGCAGTGATGCTGCCCGCGTTCCTGATGGTGATGCTGCCCACGTTCCCGCCCGTGCTGCCCGCCTTCCCGCCGCTGCTCTGCCGCCGCTGCCATCCCCAGCCGGCAGAGCCACAGCCGCCGCCGTCCCCGTCAGCATCCCGAGGGGCCACGGCTTTAATCTGCCGGTTCTTAGCTCTCATTAGGGGCTTTTTCCGGGATGGGAGTTTTTGCTAATTAGCTTCTTTTCGCCGAGTGGTGAATACGATAAACTCCTTCCCGGGGCTAAAGGACCTTTTTAATTTTGGCCCGTCCACCCTAAATTGAAAAGCGCCTGAGCTCCAGATCCGCTTTTCCTGACGGTGACGGGTGCCCGGGAGATCCCTGGCACGCTCCCGGCGGGTCGTGCCGAGCCCCTGCAGCTCCTGGGGACCAGCGTGCCGGGAGCCCAGCCGTCCCAAAGCACCGGCCGAGCCCGCGCCGGTGTTGCTGGCGATGCGCCCGTGCCAGGCTGTGCATTTCTCACGCCCGGCTCCTCTCTGTTGTATAAGCCTTAGCGGCTGGAAGCGTTTGTTCTCTGCTGGGAAAAACATATGGCTACAAATGAGGATGAGGTAACTCGTCTGTACTTCTTATTTGCCTCAGCGAGCATCGCAAGCCCTCGTCCTGCGCGGCGCCGCGGTGCTGGGAGGCTGGGCAGGGAGGATGCTGCTCGCCCGGCTTGCGGTCCCTCAGCTCAGCCCGGCAGCAGCCCAGGGTCAGGGTGGTCCCCAAGGGAGCTGGGGCCACCCCCAGCGCTGGCAGAGTCACCCCAGGGCTCCTGCGCTCCCCGGCGCATCATGGCACCGCCATTCCCAATGGATTGGGTGGTGCTGTGGGGCTAACGAAGGTCCTGCATTCCCCGCCATGCCCTCGCTTCCCTCCGGGCATGGCTGGAGAAGGACTTGCTTCTGGGTGCCTGGGTCTCGCTCCTGGGCGCCCAGTGATGCTGGGGGACCGTGGGGGTCCCCGGGGCACACGTGGGGTGGGGGCACTTCAGCAGAGGCAGCGGCACTCGCTTGGGCGGGCCTGAAAGCGATCCTGCTCAGGGAGATCTTCCTCTCGCCCGGCTCCTCCGCGCTGGAAAACGAGAGGGGGAAAAAAAAGCCAGAAACGACGTCTCCGTGAGTCACGAGCAGCAAAAACAAGCCTAAAAAAGATAGCAGATACTCTGCGGGTGGGCAGGAGGGAAGGCAGACGGGTGGTCGCTTGCAGCACCCAGAAAGACGGGGGGGAGCTGGTGGGTGCCGCCGGCGGGGGGGTGCTGTGGGTAACCCCCAGCCCAGGTGTGTTTGTCCCGGTGCCACCTCTGCCCGCCCGGCGCCTGGCGGAGTGCTGATGGCAGTCAGATGGGGACGCAATATGTTCACCCAGGCGTAGTTTATGCTTATGCTTTTCAAAAACGTGCTTCCTTTTTTCGGGGGCTGTCATAATCATTTTTACGGCGGAGCACAGGAAGAGAGAAATAATTAAAACTCCAGCGTGCTGCAAGAGGCGAGGGCTGGAAGGGGCCTGATGCTGCCCGTGCGGGCTGGGCTCTGCCGCCCAGGCAGAGCATCCTCCTGTACCGCGGGCTCAGCCAAAATAAAGAAGAAAAGAGGAGAATGAATCAGAGACTGTCAGGGCGAAGGCATGAATTGCGCTGGCTGGGTTGTCTGAGGCTCTCCTTTCAGTATTATTAGAATAAAGCCGTCTTTAATTAAACCTTTAAGTGCTTTATAAGGCAGAAGACTTTATGTGTCGTCTGCTGCTCTTAATGGTGGTTTGATCGCCGGTACGCAGCGCGGTTGGCGTGGTGCTGTGCGAGCAGCGTGCTGGGGGGGAGCGGGGCTGCAGGGGCACCCCCCGGGCACTCCATCCCTAGGGATGGGGGTCGGGATGGCCGTCTGGGGGGCTCCTGGGTGGAGGCGAGGGGCTGTGTGGGTGTTGGCACGGGCACTGCCGTGCCGAAGCTCCATCCCACCCTCCGCTCCATCCCTGCCGCCGGCCAGGAGCGTATCGGGAATAAATAATAATAGAGAGACATTCTCTTCCCCGCTGGGGGGGTGACTCTGCCTTCAGAAAGGGGGTTCAGGAGAGGGGGCCGCTGGATGCGAGGAGATAGCGGATGCAAAAGGCTTCAAAGGAATTAATTAAAGATAAAATGTGTTTAAAAGAAGACCCCGGGCGGTCGGGATGGAGCCGCCGCTTTGATCTGCCGTGCCAGGGCATGGGGAGCCGCCGCCACGGGGGGCCGGAGAGGAGGGAATGGGGCTGGACGGCATCCCCGGGGCCAGCACCCCCCGTCGCCTGTCCCCCAGGGTCCCGAAGGATCCCGTGTGGGGCCGTGCGTCGGCTGCGGTGTTCCCTGAGGATGGAGAAGGATGGCTGAAGCAGGGGGTGAGCGCGGCCGTGAGCTGAGCTCTCTCCGGCGAGGGAGAGGGACTCGTTTCTCCCCGGGATTAGCAGATGCCGTGCGTGCCTGTGTGCCTTCACCCACGTGTGTCTAAACGAGCCAGAAACGCTCCTCTGCTGCTCTCAGAAGTATTTATTGCTCGGTGATATTTGCTGTAACACCTGAGAAGATAAGTCTCAGTGTCTTTAGCATAAGCCTCTAGGATCTTCGTTCTTGGCAAGGATATTTCTCAGCAGCAGCAGCAGGATATTCTCCTCCTTTCATCAGCCCAACGCAAAATACCAGGAGGTTTCCAGGAACCTTGGTGGTGTTTTTTCTGCTGAAGAGCTGCATTTTCACTTCAGGATGAGTAATGCTCGCCTGGGCTGGGTTTCGGAGCTGATTGCCCTGATTTACCAAGTGGAAAACCAAGGGGCTTTGCCGGCCGGAGCTCTGCTTTGGAGGCCGGAGCGGGGCTCGGAGGAGCAGCCCCGCGGCGGGTTCCCAGCCGATGAACCGGCTTTGCGCCGGAGCGAGGTTTTTCACGAAGACTCCTGCCATATCTCCTCCCCTCTATCTAACCCTTCTGTTTTTAGTAAATTACTTTTCTTACAAGCTATTAAGCGGCGGTAGGGTTCGTGTTACGGCGAAGTCTGGCTGATCCCCCCCGGGAGAGGCCGTTTGTGGCTGGGGTTGCAGCAGAACGGCCACACAACGCTCCTGATTGAATTTTTCTGTCGGAAAGCAGCTTTATCGACTGGATGAGGCTTCCGGGGGTGAGATGCGTTTTCTGACGGCTGGGGAAGCTGTAAGGCCTCCCGAGTCCAGCCGGGTTTCCCCTGCCCCTCCGCGAAGCTTGGGAGCAGGTGGAGGTGTGCCGGTGCCCGGGGTGTGCGGGAGCCGAGGAAGGGATGGGGATGGGATGCTGAGCCCCACGTGGCAGGTGGGGTCCCCCCGAGCGGAGCAGAGGGGCAGAATCCCCCCCTCGCCCTGCTGCCCACGCTGCTGGGGATGCAGCCCAGGCTGCGGGGGGTTTCTGGGCTGCCAGCGCACGTTGCTGGTTCTTCTTGAGCTTCTCACTCCCTAACACCCCCAAATCCTTCTCATCAGGGCTGTTCTCAATCCGTTCTCCGCCCAGCCTGGAGTTGTGCTTGGCATTGCCCTGACCCAGGTGCAGGACCCTGCACTTGGCCTGGTTGAACTTCATGAGGTTGGCAAGGCCCCACCTCAAGCCTCTCCCGGTCCCTCTGGATGGCATCCCTTCCCTTGGTGTCATCGGCAAACTTGCTGAGGGTGCGCTCGATCCCGTTGTCCATGTCGCCAACAAAGATGTTAAACAGCACCGGTCCCAGTACCAATCCCTGAGGAACGCCACTCGGCACTGGTTGCCGCTTGGACATTGAGCCGTTGAAGAAAACTCTTTGAGCGTGACCATGGCCAGGAACAATCGCCACGGCAACTATTCCATCTGTGTTTTCATCGTTTCCCTCTCTGTAAGCTCTTCAGCCGCTCCCAGAAGCCGGTTTCTTTTCAATGCTCGTTACCGGGAGCCGGTTTGGGATGGTCTCTGCCCGGCTAGAGGCGACACTTTGGTTGAGGAGCGAGAGGGAGAGGCGTTAGGGCCTGACCCTGCACGTGCCGGTCCTGCTGTCCTGGCTTATTTAAGAGATTTACCCTCTTTTGGCATTCGGAGTCAAACTGGGAGCTGCGGGAAGGCGGAGGGGAAAGGACCAAGGCAGGAATCCCGTGCGCGGGCATGGGCTCGGGGGCTCCGTCGCTGCCCTCCTGGCCAGGGCGTAGCAGGTATCCGGGGCCTCTCTTGGTTTCCTACCGCTAAGGGTGACTCAAGATTATACTCTGCAAAATGAAATGGAGCTGTTTTTTCCTTTTTTAATTTTATGCAGCTTAGAGGCCTTGACGGGGGTCTTCAAAGAGTTGCGGCTCGTAGCTGTTTTTATTGGGAAAATGAAAAATACGGTCTCCCTAACCAGAGCTGTTGAAATAAAGGCCTTGGGGGATAGAGGTTCTCTTTGTTTTTAATTAAGAGCTTATATCTCCTGTTCGCTGCCATTGCGCACTTCTGCAGTAGCAAGACATTAGTCTCGAATGGATTTTCTCATGGAATTAATTCTGTTGATGCAGAGCTGTCCGGGAGCCGTTTCAAAAGGTGGCCAGAAAGGCCAAAACCCAGCACTTTCATCTCGGTGGCAAATATATGGTCTTTAAAATAACATTAAAAAAAAATATCCCTGGCGTTTGCTTGCTTTGAGAAAATTGGGTTTTTCCTTGGACTTGGGGAATTTGGAGTCACATTTTGCGGGTTTTTGCCCGGCCGGTGCCTGTGGGGATGCTGGGGCTGGGTCCCGCCGCCGGAGGGGACAACGAGTCCCTGGCGAGAGCGGAGCGCGCTCGGACGGCGCGAGAGTGGAAAATCCCAGCAATATTTCAGCATTTCCAAAGGTTCAAAGAGCGCTTTTGAAGAGCTTTCCCTCCTGGCAGGCGACACATTAAATTCTGCTGCACTAGCAGAAGCGCAGGGGTTTGGACACACTTTCAATTCCATTAAATACTTCTCCTGTAATTACCCTCGAGTTAAATGGTCACTGCGTCAAATTGCCTAGTAAAAGCCTTGTAAGAGGGAGCCGCTCGCAGCCCCTCGCAGAGATGAGGCATTTCCAGCTGCCGGGGCCGGGGCGGGCGATCCCTCCCCATCCCAGGAACCAGCCTCTGCCCTTCCCGCGGCCTGGTTCCTCGCTGGTTATTAACGTGTAATTAAGTGACCGCCGGGCCCTGTAACTTGCTGGGATCGGAGCTTTGCCGTGGGATGTGTTGGCCGCGGAGATGAGCCAACAAACCCGAGCCATGGTAATTCCTTCCTCCAGCTCCTTCCCTGCTGCCTGCCCCACGTCTGGGGGGCACAGGCTTTCCCTGAGAGTTACAGGCTCGGCAGGCGGCTTCCTGCGCCCGAGGAGGAGGAGGGTAATTTTGCTTTATGAGCTATTGATTTTATCCTCCAGGTCCCTCTCCTCCAGACAGATTGGGCTCCTAGGGCCGTGTTTGAAATAATGCTTTGCTCTCTGCAGCCATCTCTCTTTCATCTCGCCTCTCCCCCCCCGGTGGTGCACGTCCCTCGCGGGATGTTCCCCTCTCCCAGGATGCTCCATCCATTAACACCTCCTCTTGCAGATCGGATATTTCTGTTCGACTGTACTCCGTATGGTTCTATGTATTTCTTTGAAGGCCTAGAGGAAAGGATCTGATGTATTTGCAAAGTCAGAATGGAGACCTGTTAGTCTTTTCGCAGCGTAGCTGGGTAGCTGTAGGGCTTCCCAGGGAATCATCCCAGCTACCATCCAGTGCCTTTCCCTCTTTCCGTCACTGCCGTGGTTAATGCGGTTGGGAAAAACATTTCCCATCCCCTTGAAATCCCCCCGGGCTCTGGTGCAGAATTAATATGCGATGCAAAGGAACTTTCTTCTGTGCCGGTACATATGGCAACTTATGTATGTGATGGAGTCTAAAATTATCCAGCCCTTCTTAAAATCCATGTGTCCTGCTCCCAAGAGCTGCCATCCTTCCCAGCGCTCAGCCACCTGCAATCTGTTCTGCCTGCGCGTTTCCCATTATGTAAGTGCAAGGATTAATTGCATCGTTAGGTCCTCCCGTGTCCCTGCCGCCGCTCCCGTCTTTGCAGAAGGTCTCATTTCTGACGCCGCTTCTGTTTTCAAAGGAATCGGGCACTGGGCTGGGTTTTATTTTATTTTTAGAGTCTTTCCTTTTATCTTTTTCGGCGGTGTCCCACTGGGAGCTGCTCCAAGATTGACGGGAAGGATGCGGCTGGGGTGGGCGTCCAAAGGCACTGAAGCACCGGGGTGGGCGCCGGCGGGGGACTGGGGGCTGCCCCCCTCGGGTCTGTCGGGACATGGCTCCTGTCACGACAGCCGTCCTCCAGGGACCCAAAGCGCAGGGCCAGAAGTCATTTTCCGTGCCTTGCCTTCGGCCGGTGGGCTGCCGGGGGGAGGTGGGAAGCCTTGTGGCATTTTCTCCCTGAATTCCCATGGGAAATGAAAGCCGGGGGCAGAGCAGCCGAGGAGCCGTAGTGTGGCTGTGGCTCCCCAGTCTCTCCTGGGTGCTGGGTGTCGCTTCGGAGCCCCCGCAGCCCGCAGAGCCATCAACGGGTTCTGCAAAGCCCTGCCAGGTCTGCTCCCCGGGGGCACGAAGCCCATCGGCTGCTCCCTGGCGTCAGACCCCCCGGAGCTGGAGCTGGGGGACGGGTCCCCCCGTCCTCTGCCACCGCCGTCCCCAGCCCCGGCGTTCGCCTGCCCCGACCCGCTCTTTGTTCTGGCAGCTGCTGGTGCCAGCCGCTCTCCCGAGGAGCCTTGTCACAGCCTGTATGAACCAATTGAAGTGTAATTGGGAGTAAATGGAGGAAATGGGTCATTTGCAAAACAGGTGCTTGAGTCGAGGGAGGAAAATAACCCTGACGCATCCCATCGCATCCCATCCCGCTGCGCTCGGCGTCGCCGGGGCACAGGAGGGGGAGCAGCCGTCCGTCTGTCCGTCCCATGGCTCCCTGGGGAGGGAGCCTGCGCCGGGGAGCAGAGGAAGAGCCCCAAAACACGCGGGGTTTGCAGCATTCTGCACCTCTCTCTGTTCTGGTGGGGCTCTTGCCTTCTGCCGGCTCGGCGCTGGGAGTGTGCCAGGATCCAAAGTCGGCATTCCAGAAGTGCTGGCCTTTGGCAAGTTATTTCTCCTCGGTCCTGCCTCTAGAAAACCCCTTCCCTGGCGATGTCCGTGGTGGCTGACATCTGCCACCGCCTCCCGCTCCAGACCACGTCCTGTCCTTAAAGCCAGCTGGGATCCCTGCTCTTTTCTCCAGCCCTTCTCCCAGATCTCCCCCAGAGCGTGTCGGCTGGCAAAGCACAATAATGACTAGAAGGCGGTGGATACGTGCTTCCTTCCAGAAACCCTTCTGCTCTTATGTTGGCGGTGAGTGCCATCGCTGCCCGCCCCTTCGCACCGGTCCTTCCCGAGCAGCTCCCTCCCGGCAGCCCGCTGTCGGCTCTGGAGCCGGGAGCGAATCCTTCCCCGCGAGCCATCGCTCCCCCAGTGCCTGGCACCGGGCGTGCTTTGGTGAATCAGACCTGCCGAAGGTGACCTTGGCTTTATTATATTAAACTGCCAAGACTCACGCTTCCGAGCATTTGATTTACGCCCGGGATGCATCCTGGCAGCAAAGTCCATGGCGCTTCCTAAAAAGATGTCGCTGCTGACTGCTCGCGGTGCTCAAAATGTGGGGTTTTATGGGTCTCCGCATCCCGAGAAGGGATCCGCACCTCCTTCCCGGGGCTGCTGGCGGCAGCGAAGCCTGGCTCCTGCAGCCTGGGCAGCACGGTAACGCCAGTTGGTGGTGGATCCTGAGCAGGGATGCTCGGGCGGCGAGGTGTGGCGCTGAGGCAGGCGTGCTGCGAGCAGGGCTAATGAAAGCCAGGGTAGCCCTCAAGCCGTGGTGTGGTGCGTGCTTGTGCTCCCGAAAGCTGGGAGGCTGCTTTGGAGGGGGCCATCCAAAGGTGATGTCATCTCTTGCTGTGATGTCTTCATGTGATGTCATCTCCGCGTGCGCCTGCACTGAGCAGCTCCCATCTCCCCTCTCGGCAGCCTTGCACGGCTTTTCTCCCGCTCTTACCCAGGCCAGAAGCGTTTTCCGTCGTGTTTCTGGGGGTTGGATTTGGAGGTGCGTGGGCTGGGAGGCGTGGAACGCTGCACGCCTGGGAGGAGGCAGCTTGGTCCAGCTCCAGCAGCGATTCTCCTGGGATGAGTGCTGTCGGCAGCGTGGGCAGGGACCGAAACCCCCGGGGCGTGGGGGTGAGCAGGGGCAGGCGAGATCACAAGTTTCAAGGGAGTCAAAATTTTTGTCCTTCGAGAGAAGGCAGCGGAGCAGCCGGCACGATCCGTGCGTTAAAATACCACCGATAAATCTCGTCTGGCCTAATTACCCAGCCTGGGGCTGGGGCTGCCGCTCAGAGTCTCACACGAGCCTGCCGTGAGGATGTGTGTGCGTACGGCTGCTGCGGCCGGTTCACTGCCCTCCTCCTCCCCGACCTGCAGCTGGAGCAGCCCCGCCAGCATCCCTGTCTCCACCAGCATCCCTGGCTCTGCCGGCATCCCTGTCTCCAGCAGCATCCCCCTCTCCACCAGCATCCCCGGCCCCACCAGCATCCCCATCTCTGCCAGCATCCCTGGCTCTGCCGACATTGCCGGGCCCATCAGCATCCCTGGCTCTGCCGACATTCCTGTCTCCACCAGCATCCCTGGCTCTGCCGGCATCCCTGGCTCTGCCGGCATCCCTGTCTCCAGCAGCATCCCCGGCCCCGACAGCATCCCCCTCTCCACCAGCATCCCCGGCCCCACCAGCATCCCCGTCTCTGCCAGCATCCCTGGCTCTGCCGACATTCCCGTCTCCGCCAGCATCCCTGGTGCCGCCAGCATCCCTGTCTCCAGCTGAGCACGGCAGCCCTTGGGTGGGAAGAAGCAGCAATTTCCTTGCCACACGCTCCCGCACAAGCTGGGAGCTCTACGCATGCATTGCACAGGTGCACATATATATATATATAAAAAACCACTCATTTTCCTGTCGTGCTAACACTTATTTATTTATTAAAAATACCATCCATCAGGAGCTGCAACATCTGCTTGTGAAAAATAGCACATCCTTGGGCTGCAGCCAGGAAAATCATTTCATTACGAAATTGCAACTGTAAAGCGGCACAAAATCGCAAACATACTGTACATTGAGATGCTTTTGTTTCCAAACTGCTCATTAGGAATGATACACGAGCCAAAATTATACCCTGTGTAAGGTGAATTACGAGAAAATGAGCCCACCCGACCTTCTAAGTGAGCAGCAGTTAGTGCGGTAATTATTATCTCTGGTTAATCCTGCACCCACTGCAAGGCTGCGCTCAAGTTTCCCTTTCCGTCCCGGAGGGGATACGTCTTCACATCTCTTCCGTTCTTCGTGCCTAATTCGGGCTGACAAGGAACATACTTGAGAGGATAGGAAATGAGGAGCCTGGCTTAAAGATTATTTTATGTAAGGCAGGAGGGAGGATTGCGTCGCCGCTGCCGGGGGCTGCGTGCGGCCCCGCGCCGGGGAAGGGCTCGGCGGGGAGGCGACGGGGGGCTGTGCGTGACGGGGGGCTTCGCTCGCCGCCGCCCCGGCTCCCCCGTGGCTCCCGTCCCCACTCTCTCTCGTTTCTTTTCTCCGCAGGTCTGGCGGTTCATCAGATAATCACTATTACCGTGTCCCTCATCATGGTCATAGCCGCTCTGATAACAACTCTTGTCTTAAAAAATTGGTAAGGTCCCTCCTGGGTCTGGCTGGCTTGGGGGGGTGGCATGGGGATGGGGACAGGGTGGGGACAGCAGTGCCTTTCCAGCACTAAAGCCCGTGGCGTCTGCCGGGATGGCTTCGGAAAGGGGTTGCGGGAGAAAATGGGGTGGTTTTTTTGTACTGAAACCTGCAAGGGCGGCAGAAGCGCCTGGGTTCTTCTGGCTGCCCCACCTCTCGCCGGCAGTGGGTGGCTTTGGGGGCCAGCACGTGTCCCGCGTGGGATGCAGCCACCCGACCCTGGCCATGTGCGCATCGCTGCTCCGGGATCTGCCACCTGACGAGGTCAGAGCCCTGCGTCCGGCCGCGGCACGTGTCCCCACAAGGGCGCGGGACCTGCCCTGCGCTGGGTGGCACCTCCTCCGCCGCTGCCTTAAGCAGCTTTACGCCGCTCCTTAATCACCAGCCTGGCTCAGCAGGTGACGATGGCATTTTCTGACCTTGCCCACACCTCCAGGGACCGAAGGGCATCTCCCGACCCCTGCGGGGGCCGCCGCTTTGAAGCGTGCTCATCCCCCGGAGCACTCCTGCTCTGCTCCGGCTTCATTTGCTCCCGTTTGTTCTGTCGGCGTGGCTGGGCGTATGGCAAAATAGGTTAGCGTTTCGCTTCAGGCGCTCATGACTTTACCTATTTTCCCAGGGAAAGTGGCCTACTTTGAGGTCAGCGTTGCCGGCGCAGCGATAGGGCCGATGCTGTGGGCGAGCTGCCGCGCTCAGCAGTGGTTCTCCCCTCCCTCCCTCTCCTCCAGCCTGGCCACCTCTGCCCGCCCCGCGTCCCCGGGTGCTGCAAATCCATTCCCGCAGCAAATCGATTCCCGCACCCAGGAGGATGATGATGAGATGATGAAGAATCCTGCTCGCTCCCCAGGATTAGAGGAAAACCCCTTTGCAGGGCTAGGGAGGCACCTCAGTTTCGGCAGAGGTGCAGGGAGGCGTTCAGCTGGCCAAAGTGCCGAGTTACTTGCCCTGCAGATGAGTTTGCTCTGCTGGCAGCCCGCGGGGAGGCACTGGTGATGCTCGGTTTTGTATCTCAGACAGGATTTACTTTACTAAACTTCCCCAGTCGTAGCAGTAGTTCAATGAAAGAGCGTGGAAAACACTCTCTAAAGCACTTTGGGGATTTTTCTCTAATAGTGGTCGTAAGCGGTACACGCCATCGATCCGGCCGAGCACAGACCAGCTCGAGGAACCTCATGCTGGAGCCAAAAAGGGGGGAAAAATAATACAGTGATCGGTGCAGAATAGAACTTAGGCAGATCCAGGAGTGTTGGAGAACCACCAGATCCCACTGGAGCCTCCGGAGCCAACGGGGTCACCGGGAGCAGGGTCCCACCAGCCGTCCGTCGGCTGAGGGGGGCGTCGGCCCTGGCAGACCCGTTCCTGAGCTATTTATCCCCATATATTAAAACCTTTTGGTGCCTCCCAAATGCGAAGGGTTTAATTTCATTGTTCTCACCTATGTCTTTTCGCTTAAAGAAAGGCTTTCATTTCCTGCAGGTATAAATGTGTGACTTGCTAAGTAATTCCTCGGGTGGTAAAAAGCTTGTATCTAAAATTTAAATTTGATCCTTAAAGAAAACAAAGGCAAGCCTAATGACTGCTTGGTTGTGGGTGATCCTTCCGAAGTACCTGAACAGCTTCTTTTGATGCGGCCCAGGCTGGGGGGGGGGGGTGTGGGGGGCGTGCGTTTCTCACCCCCCAACACCCCCAGGTCCTTCTCCTCAGGGCTGCTCTCCAGCCATTCTCCGCCCAGCCTGGATCTGTGCTTGGCATTGCCCTGACCCGGGTGTAGGACCCTGCGCTTGGCCTTGTTGAACCTCATGGGGTTGGCACGGGCCCACCTCAAGCCACCCTCTGGGTGGCATCCCTTCCCTCCAGCGTGTGGCCAGCAGGGCGAGCGGGGGATTCTGCCCCTCTGCTCCGCTCTGTGAGACCCCCCTGCGGTGCTGCCTCCAGCGCTGGGGCACCAACAGCAGAAGGACACGGAGCTGTTGGAGCAGGTCCAGAGGAGGCCCCGGAGATGCCGGGAGGGCTGGAGCCCCTCTGCTGTGGGACAGGCTGAGAGAGCTGGGGGGGTTCAGCCTGGAGAAGAGAAGGCTCCGGGGAGACCTTCCAGCCCCTTCCAGTCCCTAAAGGGGCTCCAGGAAAGCTGGGGAGGGACTCTGGAGCAGGGAGGGGAGCCATGGGACGAGGGGGAATGCCTTTAAACTGGAAGAGGGGAGATTGAGATGAGATCTGGGGAAGAAATTCTTGGCTGTGAGGGGGGTGAGCCCCTGGCCCAGGTTGCCCAGAGAAGCTGTGGCTGCCCCATCCCTGGAGGGGTTCAAGGCCAGGTTGGCCGGGGCTTGGAGCAACCTGGGCTGGTGGGAGGTGTCCCTGCCCAGGGCAGGGGGTGGCACTGGGTGGGCTTTGAGGTCCCTTCCCACCCAAGCGATTCTATGAGTCTATGAATTCTAATCTAATGTTGAGCAATGTATAATTAGCTGAAAACAATGCGAGTTCCCCTGCTGATGCGCGGTGCATCATGTCCCTTCTTCTGCCCCGGCCCCAGCTGCGCGCAGAGCGGGCGCCCGCGGCGCAACAGCCACCAGCGCAAGCTGGACCAGCAGGAGGAGAGCTGCCAGAACCTGACCGACTTCGCCCCCGCCCGCGTGCCCAGCGCCCTCGACATCTTCACCGCCTACAACGAGACGCTGCAGTGCTCCCACGAGTGCGTCCGGACCCCCGTGCCCGTCTACGCGGAGGAAGCGTTGCACTCGCCCGGGGATTATAAAGCAACCTTCAATGGAAACAGGTGAGGCGGCCGGCGTGGGGTCCCTGCGGGATGGGGAGCATCATCCCACTCCGGGGATCCGCTGCCCCCTCTTTTCCACAGGGACAATGGTGGAGCTGCCTTCCCCCAGCTCTCCAGGCCGCCGGGGTGCGTGCCCGCCCCGTAGCTCAGCGTGGGCACGGCCCCCGGCCCGCTCATCCCGGCGAGGAGGCTCAGCGAGCCCTGGCAGCCTTCGGCACCACACGTTTTTCCATTCCCAGCTGCTGCCGCCAGCACGTAAATGCTGCTGGATCCATCTTCCAGTGTTCGTGCTGTCTCCTAAGTGGCATCGAAAGAGCTGCCGGGTTGCGAATGAGCCGGGTGATTAATGGAGGAGCGGGTGGCGAGAGCCAAATGAACCGTTTGTCTGGCGTGAAGTAATGATGCATTAACAAGGGGGCTTAATGGCAGCTGGCGGCGGGCTGTGAGAGATGGGGGCCCCGGCTCTGCCTGCCCCATGCCCGCGCGGGGAGGAGGTGGGTGGGAGGGTGGGCGAGTGACCACCCCGCACCCCGGCCGGCCCCCGCAGCCCTCGCGCCGGGCGCTGCTGCGGAGTTTCCCCGGGCGGTAAATGCATGTCCCCCATCAAAGCCAGAGGAACAATCAGGAGGAGAGTTTCGAGGGAGGAAACGAGCAGCCCGTGCTCCAGGCAGCCCGGCTGGCCCGTGGCGTGCGCGCCACCGCAGCTGGCGTCCTCCTGCACCACGGGCAGAAGCCTGGAAGCCAACAGCTTAGTAGACATCTTTTTAACCATCACCTTCTGCGTGCGCGTGGGGGTTTTGCTGGTTCACATTTCTCAGGGTTTCCCCAGGTGTCGGAAGGCGGAGGATTAGTGGGGATTTTCAAACCATGTCGTTGAACGTCCGCGTGCGTTGCTTTTGGTTGAACCCCAGCGCTGCAGGGGTGCCCTTGCTCTGGCTGGAAGGGCTCTGTCGCGGCTCTGTCGCTCCTCTGCCGTCGGGTGATGCTCTCTGGGGCACGGTTGGCCTCGGGGCGTTCCCAGTCCAGCCCAGCGGCACCGGTGATGGCGATGGGCACGATGGGCACGGCAGCCCCGTGCGGGACCCGCGGCGCGGGCAGCGCTGCTGCTGGGCGGTGGGGGGACGGAGGGACGGGGGGGCGGCAGGCGGGAGGCGCCCCGCTGCTGGGAGGGGTCAGGTATCCCCAGGGCCATGGGCTGCATTAGAAGGTGCTCGTGCACAGGGGAAAAAGACATTCAATATCGCACTCCATCTTTTTCTTCGTTCTTTCTCTGCTTTGCACCACCTGGTTTCCAAGGCCCATAAGCCCATTCAAAGCATCACTCTAGAGATATTTTTTTTTTTCCTCTTTAAAAAGCTGATTTTTGCAGCAGGCCGCCTCGGCTTGCTCCGTGTGTGTTTTGTGCCAGCATGTGCAAGCCCCTTTTTCTGCTCGCTGCAGACCCTCGTCTTCTGACCGGCATCTTATTCCCGTGGCCTTTGTGTCTGAGAAATGGTTTGAAATCTCCTGCTGACTGGCCGAAGCCTGTTTGACTTCTGGGGGCAGGGCAGACGCCATCGGGCTGTTTCCTGGTACGTACCGTCCCCCTGCCCATCGTCCCCTGCCCGCCGGCAGCCGCTCTCCCCCTGCCTGCTGCCATCCTCCTTTTGGGACGTCGGTCCCTGAGCAGGGTGGCTCACCCACCCCGGGGGGGCCCGGACACATCTTCCGCCGTGGAGGGGAGGGTGGGTTCCAACGTGGCTTTTCCATGGAGGTGAATTACAGATGGGCCCGAGCTAAAAGGCAGGGACTGGGATGGATGTGGACTTGGGAGCAAAAGGTCCCCGGGGCAGCCGTGAATTTCAGCCTGATCTCGTGGTTCCAGCCCACCTCGACACCTCGGCACGCGAGCGTAATTGCCCTGCCGTGATACGGCCTGACCTGTAATTAACCTCTCGTTGCATGATGGACAGCCCGTTGGGGTCACGCATCCGACACGCACGCTCCACCGGTACCCGAAAGCTCACTTGGTGATGTTTGCTGTCATAAACACCTCCATGCTCCCTGCGAGGGTGCCGGGGTCCTCCTCCTCCGCCTCCCCCTCCTCTTCCTCCTCCTCCTCGCCCTGTGGGAGCCGACCGTGCCAGCCCGTGTGCGCGGTCCCAGCAGCCGGGTTCACGCCTTGGATGCCGCTGCAACCAAAGGAGTACAACGACGTCGTACTGGTTTCAACAGTACCTCATTTGGGAATTTTTTTTCATATTTTTTTGAGCTGGTTTGGGCCGTTTTCACCTCCTTGTGTTGCTTCTGAAGGTGGCACAGGTGATAGCGGTGGCAGGAGAAGCCGTGAGGGTTCCCTGCGCGCCAGCTACCATGGGGCAGCGGCGCCCGCTCGAGCCAGGCGCTCAGGTGAATTAATTGGTGTCCCAAGTCCCTGCCGTAATGAATCATATATTCAGCATAAATGAAATTTCCCTGACTGCAGCTCACTCGGAACGGCCTGTTTAACATTGTGCTCAGCTATTGAACACAGAAATATAATTAGATTAGAATGGAAGGGGGGAAAAAAAAAAAACAAGTTGATGTTGTCGGCTGTGCTGGGGGCTGGCGGTGGCTGGGCAAGGGCTCAGCCCTCGGCCCCACGGCTCTGCTGCCCACGGGCCCCCGGGGCTTTGCTGTTAAGGGGAAAAGGCTCTTCCTCCCCATCTGTTCATGTTCCCTCGTTATTTCTCTGACTCTTTCGCCGCGGCCGCTGGCTGTGGGGGGGGCAAAGCGCAAAGGTACCTGCTGGGGGGCTGGTGCTGGGGGTAAAGGGGACAGGTTCTGCGGGGTCTCCCCAGCCGGCGTTGGCTTAGGAGGCAACGGGCAATAACCCGCTCTGCCCCTTCCACCGTGAGCTTTGTAGTTTGTGATGTCTGTCCGTTGGCTTAAAATGATTTAAAAAACCCAAAAAAAACCCCAAAAAAGCCAAGCCAGTCACGCTTGGATGCCATCAGCAGCTCTCCTGCCTGACGTAGGGGGAAGGGGGCTGAGCGGCGCTGAGCCGTTGTCCGCTATGGGAAGCCTCTGCAATTCCCACCGCTCCTGCCCGAGGTCCTGTGGAACTCCGTGCCAAAGACCGTGCCCTGGTCATCGCCATAGATTTCTTTAAATAGCCCAAAGCCAGTCCATTATGCCTTACTAAATCCTTGAAATTCTCATTGACCCCTTTTCACGGGATCCATAAAACGCGTATCGACGAGCTCTGGAAAAATCTATCCGAGTCGTACCTGGAGCATTAGGTCCATAATAATGTTTCAATTATTTATACAGTTCTGGCAGCTGGTGTTTGGTTTCATTAATGTGAACAAAATTAATCCAAAAACTGTCCTCCGCATGTGTACACGTGCGTATGGGTGTTTGTACCAGGGTGTTCCTGGAATACACGTGCACAGGTGGCGCGTCGTGCCGAAAACCGGGTGATGGCAGCCGTGCGCGGGGAGTGGTGCGGGGGGTGTCAGCAGGGCACGGAGAGCAGGAGGGATGGCCCCGCGGCCTGGGGGGGTCGGCGCGGCTCCCCCCCAGCTTCCCAGGAGCCTGTGGTGGAGAGACGCATTGCAGCCCCACGCAAACGGCGTGTTCGTGAACGCGCCTGTGCCAGTCGGGACAGCCCGCAGACAACAGGAATATTTCAAATTTCACATGTCGCTGCGTAAGGTGGAACCTTCTGAGAGCAGATGGCGTTGAGGTGAGCTCCCTGGTAGACCGTCCCCTGTCGCGGTGCTGTCACCGGACAGATGCTGTGAGCGCGGGGGGACGGGGGATGCCTTCCCAGCTCCGGTTCCTGGAGGAGAGGCTGCTGGAGAAGGAGAAGGAGCTGCGTGGGGCTGCACCTCGGGAGGGGTGGCCGTGTTCCGCCGGCCTTTCGCCGGAGCAGCAGCGTAGCCTGGAGGTGACAGTTGCTGGTGACCTGCTGCACCTCGGCAGGGGTGGAAGGATGCTCTAGCGCACGCGGAGCCCCCCGGCTGGAGCGGTTACGTGCGGCTTTCTCTTCCCAGCCCCGTTCTCTCGGCGTTAGCAGGGGACGGAGTGAGGTTTGGGGGTGATGGGGGGCTCTCCCTGCTCTGGGTCAGACGCTGCACCGCTCTCCGCCACAGAAACCTCTCTCCTTGGAAAGGCTCAAACCACTTTACAAGTTTTAATGGATGGCACTTCACAGCTTTTAGCTGTCCAATAGGCAAATTAGTGCTGGTGACCGGGTAGAGTCTGAGCTGGAGGCACAAGAGGGACGATGTGGCGGGGGACGGGGGTGGCAGGGCAGAGAGGGAGCGCGGACATTTCGGGTAGGTGAGCACCGCGGAGCCGGTCGGAGTTTAGTGTGGACTTGCCGTGTTACGGTCCGTCAGCGCGGTGCGGGTTCCGACGGCGGTGCTGCCCAAACGACAGCGCGGGGCCGGGCTGGGCGGCCGCAGGGAGCAGATGCGAGGGACAGAGCCACGGAGCGGTCCCCAGCCGGGAGAGCTGCAGGCAGCGCGGTGTCAGGAAACCCGGTGGAACTCGTCCAGCTACACGGCAAGCAGATGTTGAAGTTATTGCCTGGGGTCAGGTTCATCCCGCGCTGAGAGGAGCAGCGGGGAGGGTTCCTGCGATGCCGCCTGCGGGAAGCAGCTCTCGGAGCTTCCCAGCAGATCCACTCCGCCGGGATGCTGGGGGAGCGCTGGTTGGGGATGGATGTCAGCTCTTGGCAGCAGAACCGCCCGACCCGGGGCTGGTTCAGGTGAAGAGCAAAGCAGCCGGGGAAGGCATTCGTGCCAGGGAACTCGCCGGAGAATCATCTGCACGGAGGAATGAGAGGGAGGACGCTCCATGCCCTGGTCCCGGCCGGTGACAGGAGCAGCCGCCCGTTTGCAAAGCGAAAGGTGACATTTGCTGAAGGCTCGAGTGGCTTTGGCCGGGCAGCACAGCCAACCGAGGCAGTTCTGGTGTGGTTTTGTACTGGCTTTGGGGCTTTCTAAAAGGAAGTTTGAGATTTCGCATTATTCTTGTCCTTAATCCCGCTCTCTTTGACTGAAAAACCCCATGGAATGAGATTATACAAAAATCTGTAAGGTTGATCAAGTGCTGACCTACTTTGCACAAAGAGGCTATTTGGAATACAATATAAATTTTACATTCTGCAATGCGTGTGTTAAGTGGTATTCATCCGGAACTATGTAAATGTTCGGCATTGCTGTTGGGGAAGTGGCGATTTGAGACCTGAAAGTCGTACTGGTGCGGTAACGTTGATCTGACCCTAGCTGTTGCACAAGGCAGTTAAAATTTACAGTGTTGTGTGGCAACGCCGTGCTTTGAACATGGCGAGCAGCTGCTGTGCTGGCCCCGTTCTGCCTAACAACAGCAAAAGCCTTGTATTAACATTAACAGATAATGAGTCATCATAAAAAATCCAGGCTTGTCTTCGGAGTAATAACAGCAGTCCCAGCACAGCCCCGGTGCCGGAGATTAAGGGCTCTGTAAAATCTGTCTCGCTAATTAAGACTTCAGTGTCGTTCTTGGGGACGGCGTATATTGGGCATCTTGCTTAGAAATAACGTTGAAGGCAGAACGTTTGAATGAGCGTAAGGCGTATTGCCTCCCTAGGTGCTCATAACGGGCTAGTCGGGGGTCGTGGCGTAGATCGGGGCGCTCCGAAGGCAGCGCTCCGGCGCACGCTGTGCGTACCTGCCGCCTCCACAGCCCGTGCGCGGGACGCGCATCGGGCACACGGAACCGTGCTACCGCGCTGATTGCTGTCCAGGGAGTCACCTACACCTGGAGCCAGTGGCCGCACGCTAATGATAGGGAGTAATTGTCTTTGCATGGAGGTTTAAAGATTACGTAGGGGGAGATATTTCAGAAGGCGGCAAATAAATAGCTTAAGAAGAACTTCAATAGGATCTCTGTTTTTGATGTGTAACCAATTCTCTATTGATTTCTTTAGGGCATTTAACTTCAGAAAATCTTGTTAGTACTCATCATCGTCTTCTCATCTGCCAGAGCACTCGCTGCTCTTAGCCCAAGTATTAAAGCTCCAGAGCGCGAGGATGCTCAGAAATAAATCACGCTTTGCCAAACGCCCCGAGGAGATGAAAGTGTGCAGTAAGGGCTCAGTCCCGCTCGCCAAGAGCATCCCCGTCGGAAAGGCTGCCCTCAAAACACAGCTGAGAACGGGCTGGGCAGGGCTGGGGCTTCTCCAGGGGGGACGCAGAGCAGTCCCCGTCCGCTGGGGACGGGGACGTTGCTGACATAGAATCATAGGGTTGGCAGGGCCCTCTGGAGATCACCCAGTCCCACCTCTGCCGGAGCAGGGTCACCCACAGCAGGTGGCACAGGAACGCGTCCAGGCGGGGTTGGGATGTCTCCAGAGACGGAGACCCCCCCACCTCTCTGGGCAGCCTGTGCCAGGGCTCTGCCACCCCCACAGCAAAGAAGTTCCTCCTCGTGTTGAGATGGAACTTCCCATGGGCAAGTTTGTGCCCGTTACCCCTTGTCCTGTCCCTGGGCACCACTGAGAAGAGCCTGGCCCCGTCCTCCTGACACCCACCCTTGAAGTATTTATCAGCGTTGATAAGATCCCCCTCAAGCCGTCTTTTTTCCAGACTGAAGAGACCCAAATCCCTCAGCCTTACGTCCCACTTCCCTGTACCCCGCTCCCCCCGGGATGCTCCCGTTGCCGCTGGCGTTCGCCCCCCTGAGCCTGGGTGGGAGGAGGGGGACCCTCCGGGCTCCTGGGGGACATCAAAGAGGGGATGCGAGTCGTGATGCGTTTCCCTGTCGTGATTTAATCTTTGTTTTTCTTCTCGTCCTTCACAGGATTCCATTGGTGAACCTGTAAAAAATATAAAAAAAACAATGGGTTACCTGTACCTACCATTTCTGTTTACCAGTAGGAGACTCAAAGAGCAGCGTTCTATGGGCCAAATATATTTTTATAAAAATGAACACGCCTATAGGTAACTGCGTTTTTCGAAGAGCGCGTTTTTTTGGAGAAGAGAAGGACAAATGTGTGAGCAAAGAATCCCGTGGAGGAGGAGGAACCGGCGGGGGACGGAGAGGGAAGGAGCGAGCGCCTGGAGCCTGGCGGTGGACTGTGACTCTGAACCTGTGCCAATAATACCATTATGTGCCATGTACCGATGCAGAGACTTCGCGAGAAGCCGAAGCCGAGTCGAGAACGCCTAGAAACGGTGTGGAGGACGAGTCGGGTGTCTCTTCTGGTGGGGTCATTCATTCCGGTCCATACGCATACATACATACGATATATGTAGAGAGAAAATATATATATATATATATACACACACAAACACTTTTTGTACTGTAGCAATTTTTGAAGATCTTAAATACTCATTTTTAAAGAAGATGTCATGGGCTAAAAGTCTCATTTCTTTAACACGCATAATACGAACTAGGTGAACCGATGTTTTCTACTTTGGCAGCTTGCCTTTCAAACCTATATGTGTATATATAGGTAGACATATATACATATATATACGTGTGTGTGTGTATGTATAAACATATATATGTATGTATACATATATATATATATATAGTTTTGGTTCTTTTTGGAAGTGCGTTTCCCGTGGTGGTGACGTGGCTGGACGGCGGCAGTGGGGACGGCGGGGGCTGGCGGTGGGGACGGCCGGGGCTGGTGGCAGCGCGCGCCATGCTGGAGCGGGGCAGAGCCTTCCCCAGGGAGAGGAGGAGCGCGGCGGCGCTGCCCTGGGGTTCCTCCAGCTCCGGAAGGGACGGCGGAGCGCTCCGGAGGCTGCTCTGGGAGGAAAGGAGAACGGAGAGGGGCTGGAAGGATGCGTCTGGGCCACGTCCACGAAGTGCGTTGCTGCCGCCGAGCTCCCCTCCTGCCGCTGCTCGCGGGGCGTTTGGCCACCGCCAGCCCCATTTCCCCGGCGCGGGGTACCGCGTGGGGGAGATCCCGCTCCCGCTCCCCAGGGAGCCCGTGTCGGAGCCGGTGTTTGTGCACCGTCGTGTTCCCGGGAGCGGGGGCTGCAGCGTGGGGCCGGGCAAGGGGGAAGCGAGCGGGGAGCTCGCAGCAGGCAGCGTCCCTGGCTCCCCGCAGCAGCTCCAGGCTGTGGGGAAGGGCATTTCCCAACTTTCGGAGCCTGGTACGTCCCCAAGGTCGATAGGAAGAAGCCCCAAAGCCTGCGTCTGCCCTTGGTTTCGCAGAGACGTGGTCCCTGCTGTATTTATTACGCGCGATGCCGTGGGGCTGGCTGGGGATGAGTTTTAGGCATGGATTTTCAACGGTTGGGCCTCTCGTGGCACAAGAGACAAACTGCAGGAGTGGGATGTGGGAGTTCGTTTGGAGAAATTGGTTCCAAATTGACCACGACACCAAAGCTTGCTCAGCCCCTGTGAGAAACAAGAGGCAGCAGCCGGCTGCCTCCCGATCCAGCCGCGGGCCAGCGAGCGCCGGGGAGGCTCTTCCTTTGCTCCCGTGGTCCTGGCTGGGTCTGCCGCGGCAGGAGAAGGCGCAGCCGGCTCTCCGCAGTCCTGGGGATCATTTAATAGCACTAAAAAGGGAATTTTGCCCAAGGATTTGCCAGGGAAGTAGGGTTCCGCTGGCTGCGGTTTGGTGGGCTGCTCTGGAGACGCGTCCCATCGCCCAGCTCCTGGCACGCGCGCCAGCCTGCCCGCAGTTCCCCCCGGACAAGTCTTTCCATGGAGTGGGGTGCTGCCCTCGGGGCCGTGCCATGTCCCTCCGAGCCGGTGCCGCTGGAAAGCCGGGCAGGAGGGGGATGGCGGCAGCAGGCTGGGGTCTGCCACCCTGCCCCGGGTCTCACCACGCTTCGCTTCTGCTCTTCGACGCCTGCCCCGCTCCAAGCCCGGCCTTGCCCACGTCGGTCGTGCCAAGGCAAAGCTCGGCGAGGGCTCCCGGCCGACTGCGGCCTCGGGGCGAGGGTCTGCCCCAGGAGGGTCTCGGGTGGGTTCCTTCGGCGTTACCTGGGTGGGAACGACAGCAGCGTTCAGACCAAAGTCCTCCAGTTCTTTTTGTAAAACTGCCCTTCGTAAGTATTAGTGGTTTTTTAGAATTGTCCAGGTACACATTTCTACTCATCCACTAATTATTCAGCTCCATTTCTTTATTATAATGAGTGTGCAGTTAAAAGAAAACAAAAAACAAGTAGAAACTTCTGTTATTGTGCATAGCCACGTGTGCAGTCTCTTGTTTCTGTACCTTTTCTGCCCTTTCCTGATGGAATTGTACAGTCCGGTTTATTTTTCCCAAAATTTTTGGAAGCTGCCTTGAAGTCTTCCTTGCCGGACCCGACAGTTACCGGTGGGCTTGAACCAGGCCTCTCCCAAGGCGTGAACCAGACCTCTCCCGAGGCATCGGCAGCATTCCCAGCGGCTCCGATGAGCCTCAAGCATCGCCTCGGGCGCGTTCTGCGCTGGGGTCACTGCCGGCAGCAGCCGGAGAGGAGGAGGAGGGGGGGTTCCTGTTGCTCCTGGCCAGGTTTAGTCCATGATGGAACCTGCTCCTTCTGGGGCGGTGGGTTCCCGTGAGCGCTGAGCTGGGCGGGCACCGGCGGCAGCAGAGATGTGCGTCCCCGGGGCTGGGTTTTGGGGGTGTTGAACATGGCCGGGTCCCTCAGACTGCTGCAGCGGGGCAGAGATTCGCTCTGTTTTGGGTGTTTCGGTGGAGCAAAGCTTCCCGTGGGGCCGGGCAGAGGGGTGTCTGCGGGGCGGGCTCTGGTGTCCGGCTCCCCGCGGTGATGCCTCCGCGGGGGGGATGGTGTCCCGCTGGAGGAGGGACCCCCTGAGGCGTTAGTGAAGCTTTTCCCTTCCCGGGGAGACACGGGGGGGGTGTGCCTGGGGGTGCCTCTGGCTCTGCCCCGAGGCGGGGGGACACAGCGGTGCTGCCGGGGGTCCAAAGGGACACAGCGAGGTGCCACGGGGGGCCCTGGCAGCCTCCTGTGCGTGGGGGGGCTGCAGCGGGGTGTGATCAGCAGCGCTAACCTGGATGATCAATCTGGATCACCAATGCCCCCGCTCAAGGCGGCACCCCGGGTCCTGCTCCCCCCCCAGCTCTGCCGGAGCCACCAAAACCCGCTCAAGGAGCGCGGACTCGGAGCAGCTGCTCCAGGGTGACCCGTCGTCTCGCTGTGCTGGGCTTTTGTGTTTTCCTGGTGTAAATGGTGCAGCCCCTGCGAATTCCCCTCGCCGGCCCAGGGTTTGGATTCTCTGTTGGACTTGGCTGGCGTCCATCCCCTCCCGCCCCGGAGCCGCCTCTGTTGTGCTTCGCCCGTTGATCTGATTTCTTTGTGCGTGCTGGCTGCACCCAGCAGTTCTTGTGGGTGTTCCCAGCGTCATCTCGATTGCAATGTGACATCATGAAATACATCCCAACTCCCTCGTTCCCGAGTGTTTGGGGCATCGTTCTGTATTTCTGCGTGTATGGAACCCGCTGCCTGAAGGGGACTCGTCAGGTGGGGCTGGGGGCTGGCAGGGTGGCATGGGCAACGTGATGATGGTGATGGTGATGGTGATGGAGAGGTGCCCTGCCCCAAGCCGAGCACCCGGCTCACAGGAAATCCCCCGTGGAGCTGGGGGCGAGGAGGGGGATGTGTGTGTGTGTCAGGGAGAGAGAGAAAAGGCAAATAATTTGACCTCAGACAACGGGAGGAGGTTTCTGAGGGCAGGACTTGCATGAGCTTTCCACATAGTCTGCCGAAGGACACGTCCTGGTCACCGAGGGGTGAGCGGTGAGCCAGGGAACAAAAGTAGATGCACAATCTTCCCTTATTTATAAGGACCAACAGCACTTGCACTTTATCAGAGAAACCCTCCCCTCGTGCAGGCCAAGCACACCAACAGGGACAACTGCCGGGGGAAGGGAAGGAGGGAAGGAAGAAGGGAAGGGCCGGAGCTGGAAACACGGTGATTTACGAGGCAGGATCCTGGCATCCCGATGGCGTTTGTAGTAAAGAGAAATGAACTGTGGTTATTTCGTTCCCTACTATTGATGAAAGCTAAAAAAAAAGGAAAGGAAGGAAAACGTGAAGTCCCGTTTTAGTGGAATAGACCGATTGAGCAGATCTTTTACGCCGGGGCAAAGCGGGCGAGCGTGGTGTTTGCAGACCCGTTCCCTCGTGAGCTTCGCCACGTTGTGCCCACATCGTCTCGCCCCGAGGTCTTTGGCCGCGGCAGCCACGGACGATGGCTCCAGCCGGGCTCCTTCCATGGCTGCCCTTCGCTGGACACACAGCTTCGTCCTGAGCTGGCGGGAGTTGTGTTTCCTTGGCGTGAGCCAGCCCAAAGCTTATCCAGCGGTAACGGGGCAGGTTTGGCCAACGCTTGGGCCACCAGATACGTTGAATGAGCTGGAGCCACTCGCCCAGGTCTTGCTCCTGTGCGGGGACAGAAGGCTCTTGGGCGCGTGTGGAGAATTAGTGGTTTTTCTGTTGTCGTTCAGTAGCGGAGCCCGTTTTCCAGCCCCGTGGTGTTGTGTGGGCAGCGGGAGATGTTCCACCATGAGATACAGCCCCGTGCGCTGGCAGGCGTCGTTCGCGTTGCGATGAACCGGGTGACGGCTTGCGAGGTGGTGAGCATCCATCCCTTGTGAACGTCCCTGCCGTGTCTGGGGCCGTCACCTCGCCACTGTGCCGTGTCTGGGGCCGTCACCTCGCTGCCGTGCCGTGCCGGGGGCTCGATGGGTGTATGGCGAATCCAGGGGAGCAGCCCGGCCACGGCATCGGGCACCCACCACCGCCTAGCAAAGCTGTATTTCCAGTGCGCCCTTTCCGTGGAAAAACAGAGCTTTTTGCTGTGTTTTCTTTCATTGTGGATCTGGCAGCTTGGCAGAAAAAAAAAAAAAGAGAAAAAAAAAAAAAAAAAGGTTTTGCTCCTTGCTTTGCCGTAAACTTCCAGCTAGCTGCTAGCTGCTGCTTGTTTCTTTTCGGTTCATTTTACGGATTTCTTAGCCCCTTAGTAGCCACTAAGGAACGCGTCAGAGCTGCGCAAGGCTGTAGTTCCCCCGGGTGTGCCGCGGCGTGTCCGTGTGGTGCGTGGGGCTCCGTCCCAGAGGGAGAACGGCTTGCGATGAGCCCATCTCGAGCTGTTTTGGGGCTGCAGCTCCGAGCCACCGCCTTACACTCCCCCGGGGCTGCGGCGGGCGGGTTGGCGGCGTTTGGGACCCACACCCCTGATTTTTGCAAACTGGGGTGTCCCGAGGGCAGCATCTGCCCGTGGCGTCCCCGGCAGAGCGGGTCCGGGGCGGCTGCCCGTCTCCCCACCTCTCATCGTTTACCTTCACTCTGTCTTCCCGGCTGGGGGAAGGGGCAGCCCGGCGCCGCGGTGGGGGGTCCCGGTGCCCCCGGCCCCCGTGTCCCGCGGGGGGTCACAGCAGCAGCAGGAGAGCGTGCGGGGGGCGGACCTCGGGTACCTCTTCTCCATTGGCAGCTTGTTGCGAAGGAAGGTAGTCCAGCTCAAATGGTAGTTAAATAGTAGATATTCTACACATATTATATATTTTGTAAAAAAAAAAAATTAAAAAAAATTAAAATAAAATAGAACAAAAAAAAAAAAATATATATATACTATCTCAGCCCACCCATTTCAGGATGAATGTGGTTGGAATTTTCATTCAACCAGGTATAAAATCTCTAAGCGATTTTTTCAAAACCAGCAAGAAATCCCCCACCATTTCAGAAGTCCGTGGGTTTGGTCTCCAGATCTCATGTAACGCTTCTCACACATTTTTAAGGATTATTCTCAGCGTTTGTAGGTACATTTTTAATAGTGTCACGAGTGGAGATAATATTTACTTTGAGAAAAAAGTATATGTTGCACAAAGTTGTACACTAAGGGCACAGATTTCTGACCCAGATTCTTCTATTTTAGGTTCCGAGGGGTTTATTTTTTCTGTTTGATAGGACATGTACAGTGAAGTTTACACTTTATTTTTATTTTGCCAAAAACCGTTTTCTAACATGAGACAGCTTTTACTTTGTAACCGGTTTTACATCACTGAGTACTCCTTTATTTTCCTGGGAAAACCCTGCACCGCGAGACATCCCGGCACCTTGGCGTGCGGTGCTCTCGGGGACGTCGCCCCCTCAGCACCGCGGTCACCCCGGCGCGGCCGCAGTGGGTGCCGGTGGGTGCCGGGGAGCCGGCTGCCCGCGGGGACGCGCAGGCGAGAACTGTTTTCTTCCCCGAGTGGTTTTTAATTTGTCTCTGTACTTGGAAGCTGTGTATTTGGAAGCACTGTAAATGCCACCCTATACCGATTTCCCTGTGTATATTTAGTACTCTGATGTTGCTATTAAAACTGATATGAGAACCGCGCAGCCGGCTGCTGACTGGGTTCCTCTGCGCGGCGGCCGCGGGCCCTGGGGAGGGGACAGGGTATTTTGGGGGGCCGGAGGGGGTGAACCCTCGGTGAGACGGAGCCCAGGGACTTCCCTGGAGAATTCTCCCTGGCTCCCCTGCCTGCAGCCTGGGGAGAGGGTCTCGTGCATCCCATCAGGGTCTCACACACCCCGGGGAGAGGGTCTCATGCGTCGCCTCGGGGTCTCGCGCATCCCATCAGGGTCTCGCACATCCCGGGCAGAGGGTCTCGTGCATCCCATCAGGGTATCGTGAATCCCATCAGGGTCTCGCACATCCCAGGCAGAGGGTCTCGTGCATCCCCTCAGGGTCTCATGAATCCCATCAGGGTCTTGCACATCCCGGGCAGAGGGTCTCGTGCATCCCATCAGGGTCTCACGTATCCCATCAAGGTCTTGCACATCCCGGGGAGACAGTGTTGCGCATTGTGGGGAGAGGGTCTTTGTGCAACCCATCGGGGTCTCATGCATCCCGGGAAGAGGGTCTCGTGCATCCTGGGGAGAGGGTTTTTGTGTATCCCATCAGGGTCTCGCACATCCCGGGAAGAGGGTCTCGTGCATCCCATCATGGTTTTGCACATCCCGGGGAGAGGGTCTTGCGCATCCCGGGAAGAGGGCCTCGCACAACCCCTCGGGGTCCCACCACCCACCTCCCGACCCTGCAGCGGAGGCAGGAGCGCTCTGGGTCCCCAGACTCACCCCGTCTCCCCCGGGGCTCGGTGATGGGACAGGAGCGCGTGTGTTGGGACAAAGGGCTTGAAAGAGGGAAGCCCTTTAATGGGACGGTTAGGGAGTTAATTAAACGTCACTAATGATGCTTTAAATAAACAGCTATGCAATAAGGTAAGCAGCCGTTATGGGATCGCTTAACCTAGATACATGTTTTACATAAAGAGACATTTTTGCCGTGAGCTGTTGCGTATTAAAATGATATTTTCTTGTTTGCAAATTCGCCTTGCGATGGGTGATGGTGGCTGACGCCGGGGCCGTCTCTGCCCTGCCCTTGCTCAGCCACACGCCGACGGACGGACAGACAGACGGCCGTGGGGACCCGGCACCGCCAAGGGGGCTCTTGCCGGCACAGGGACGGCTTCAGAGCCCCTCGCGCCCCCGCCGCCGTCCTCCCCTCCCTGGGACACCACGGGACAGCCTGGCTGCCATTCTTCGAAACGCCGCCTGGCCTAGAAAGGGGGAAAAAAAAGCCTTTTTCAGTGTCTGTGTGGGCTTTGAAGAGGGCTGACCTGAGACGACAGAGCTCGGCGCAGCCGCCTGCTGCTTTCATTCCCCGGCGGCGGTGGCAGCGTCCCCGCGGCGCCGGGACCCCTGTGCCGGGCCAGCCGCATGACGGCACGCCGAAACGGCGACCTGAGACGCTGCCTGTCCCCGACCCAGCCAAATCCTCCCCAAAAGCTCTTCTGTGGGAAAAAATATAGGAAAATAGGGAGGGACAAAGTGAGATGCTCTTCGTTTTAGGGCCAAATTGCCAGCTTAAATCACCATGACAATGTGTACAGGCTAACAGGACGCGAATGGCCCCGGAGCTGCGTGTGTCAGCCAGAGCGCCCTGCGCGGTTCCAGATACGGGTGGGATTTCAGGGCACGAAATACAGCGGTGGGATCTCATCCCTTTCCCCGCTGTTCATCGCAGACGGAAACCTACTCGCCAGCTTGAATTGTCGCAAGCGTCGCTGCCGGGAGGGCGGAGGAGAAATGTGGCGCCGAGCCGCGTGGCGTGGGAGAGGGGATGTGGGGGGCGCGGGGGAGCGGCACGGCGCGGGTCGGGGGGTGGATTCCACCCGCATTCGCACCACTTCTTGCGCTCCGTGAAGAAACCCTTGCTGCGGGAATGGCGAGCTCAGCTCTCTGCATTGCAGCCAAAGGGGAGGACGGGCCAAACCGGTGTCCCCACAGAGACGTCTGGCCCTGTCCCCCTCCGGCAGCCACCGCCCTGGGCACCGAGCCGGGAGCATCCCCTCCTGCTGCTCGCCCGCCCCGCGGTGGGGACCCAGGCGCAGCCACCCTGGGGTGAACGGTGCCTCTGGCCGTCCCCAGGGACTGGGGGGGGTTCGGCTGGGTCACCGTCCCCTTCTCAGCGCTGGCGGCTGCCGTCGCCGCATCCCTTCAGGGCCCGGCAGCGCGGGCGAGACCAAAAAATGAGGCTGGGAACAAAACACGAGCGCGCTGATGCCGCAGCACACAGTTCTGGTAAAAAGTAGGACTAAGCATTATCCGAGTTTAATTATTATAATTATACCGGGGCAAAGTAATTGCTGGAGATATTTTAAGCATCAATCAACATGCTAATTTGAAAAACGAAGCCCTGATTTATCCAGGGCTAGGTAGTAACCATCAACATGCAACAATGCTGCCTGCAGGAGGAGGAGCCCACCGAGAAAGGGTTTTTAAGCTGGTCGTGTCTTCTGATTTGCAAATGGGGATTTGGGGAGGGGGAACAGGGGGTGGGACAAGAAGGGGAAGGTAGAAAGGGGTCCCCTGGCCGTGGGGGACTGGTCGTTCCGGCATCCCCATGTCCCACAGGACGTGTGCGAGGAGCCGGGCTCCCGGCGCCAGGCTGGGCCGCGGGAGGAGCATCGGCTTCGGGAAGAGGATGCGGTGACCCCACCTCGGCAATGGCTTTGAGGAAGATTGGCTGGGGCTGGATGATTTAGCGATGCTGAAATCATTTAAGCTTGTTACTGTGGTTTCTATGGCTCTCTGGCTGGATGTAACAAATTGTCTGCATCATTTTCCAGATGGATCATTCTTAAATCATCCAGGACAGGCTTCAGGGCTCAGCACTGAGGCAGTAGAAGGCCCTTCAGTTCAATAAATGCTGGAAATGTGCTGTATTGAGTGCTATTTCTTATTAAAAGTTTAAGTACATCATCCCAGCTGATGGGTCTCACAGCCGAGATCTCCACGCTTCGCACCCTTTCCAGGTGCCATTAGTTCCCCGCGGGGATGGGGGATGAGGCCGGGGGCGATGGGGGTGGGGGACGGGGACGGGGCCATGCGTGGGTGCCCATGGCCAGCGGGAGGGTGGGGGGACACTGGCAGATGAGCTCAGATGACCCTTCCTTGGACGGGTACCAGACCCCGACGTGCATCCAGCTCCCGGTGGGTGGCATGACCCAAATGTGTCTGGACTTTGGGCTGAAAAAAACACTTTTATTTCAATTGGAATGATTTGATTCATCAAAAAGTTCCATTGCAAAATGGAGGGGTTTATTACTGCTGTTACCAGTCGCTGAAGCAGACCATGGTCACCACCCGTGCCACCAGCAGCCCTGCGGTGGGGCGTGCGGCGAGGCGGCAGGGCTCGCATCTCAGCATTTGGCCACGGCCATGCATGCCCAATGAAGGACGAGCACTGAGAGAGCGTTTTATTGCTGCCAGGCAATTTGTGCTAATAAGCAGTTTGAAGCAGCGAAGCCTCTCAGCAGAGAGATGAATTATGGCAGGAGGGTGTTGGAAAGGAAGAGCCCCGAGGATGCCGCAGTGGAGGAGGTCTGCATGGAAAGCACCAACACAGCCTGCAGCGGGGTCGGTCTGTGGTGGGATCAGCCCATGGTGGGATCAGCCCATGGTTGGGGTCAGTCTGTGGTGGGATCGGGTCATGGTGGGGTCAGGCCATGGTGGGATCAGCCCATGTTGGGGTCAGTCTGTGATGGGGTCAGCCCATGGTGGGGTCAGGCCATGGTGGGATCAGCTCATGGTGGGGTCAGCCTGTGATGGGGTCAGCCCATGGCTGGGGTCAGCCCATGATTGGGGTCGGTTCGTGGTGGGATCAGCTCATGCTGGGGTCAGCCCATGGTTGGGGTCAGCCCATGGCTGGGGTCAGCCCATGGTTGAGGTCAGCCCGTGGTTCTCCTCCACCTGCCCACCTGGGATGGGGACCACAGCATCTGCCCACAGCTTGCGCTGGGGACCTGCTCCCCGATGGCACTCATGTCTTCTCCTGAAGACTCAGGAAGCACATACGGATGCGATTTGCAGGGTTCAAATGCCAGGCTGGTGTTCAATCTGATCTCGGGTTTTATTGACGCAGATATGACCTGAGCCCTGAGACTCCGGGACCTGTTCAGCTCTGCCAGCAGTGACACGTCTGTATGTTTTTAATAAACTTACCAGAATGAAATCCTCGCTGCTCCTGTAGCTCTCTTCATCCTCCGAGCACGATATTAACTGAAAACTCACATTTATCTTAGTTCATTGTCAGGCCAAAACGCGGACGGAGTTTCTTCGGGGTTATTGTTATCTTTCCCTCGCAGATTTTCAAGCGCAAGTAAGTGACGTGACCGGAGCAGGGGACGGGCGGCAGGAGCTGGTGGCGGGCGTCCTGGGAGCCCCCTCCTCGCCTCTGCCGCGACAGAGGACCAGCGCGGGAGGTGCGTCAGCAAAAGCCACGGTGGGACCGCGGGGCTCAGCAAGGCACCGTCCCCGTGCAAAGCCCCGTGCAAAGCCCCGTGCAAAGCGGGGGTCAGCAGCAGGCTGGAGCAGGCAGGACGGGGTCCGTTCCCCGAGTGGGCTGTCACCGGGGCAGCGGTGCCAGGGGAAGCACGTCCACCTCGGGGGGGGAGCGGTGTCCTCTCAGGTGCGGTATTTATTGACCTGTCAAAGGGCTTAGACATGGCTGACCGCGCTTCCCCCTGCAGCGATTGATTTCAGTCGGCTTAGATCAGGGAACAGTTGATTTCTCCGCCTGATACTCACACTGGCCTTCGCTAGCGCCGGGGCTCAGGGACAGGTCACCTGGTTTCTCCGCCTGGGGAGCGTCGCCTGGCGTCTCCAGTGGGCAACACGAACACGTATGAGCCCCACGTATGGCCTTGGGGCTTTGCTTTCCCAGAAAAAGCCACAGTCCGGCAGTTCTCGTTCTTCCTCTGGGTGCCACTGGGGATTTCCGAGTTCTCTGCTAGCCCAGAGCACCGCTCTGTTTGTGGTGGTGACGGGGGCCAACCCTCATCCCGTTTTTGCCTGAAAAGCGGGATCCCCTCCATGACAGCTCAATGCTGTCCGTGTCCCCTCTCTCCGACCTCGCTGGCTCCGTGATGGGGCAGATCTGGAGCGGTCCATGCCCAGGCTGTGCTGGGAGGGACACAGCCCCCGTGGTCTCCGTCAAGCATCCCCCACATGCGGGGAGTCGGGGCGCAGCATCCCGGTCCAGGGCTGTCGGGTGTCCCGATTGCCCGGTGCTCCAGGAGCCAGGCTGCCGTCCTCCCCCAGGCGCGCGTTTCCCATTACCAGCACATCTTTCTCTACTTCTCCGTGTTTAAAAGGCTGGCCAGCACTTTGCCCTCCGTCTATAAAAAGCGCAGCTTGACATTTGTTTTTCCCTATCTATTTCTCATTCGTGTTTTCCTTCTCCTTGCTGCAGACTCCGCGCTGACATCCAGACCAACAGCTTTACGCAGAGCCGTGGATGGCAGCCAGCGCCATTTATAGAATGGTTCTGTGAAGCCATGAGAAGAGCAATATCCATGTAACAGTCCATAAACCTGTACATCGAAGCAATTAGCCACGATCACAGTCCCCGGTACAGAAAAGCCCCACGTTCACCAATTTGCTTTCAATCAGCCCAGAGAGCTGCCCAGCTGGGAACCATCCCACAGCCGGCAGCGTCCAGCGCTGCGGCCGCTGCTGCTCTGGGCTGCTGTGCTAGCGCTGGTGCTCCCTCGGGGGTTTGGAAGGCTGAAGCCCTCAAAAGGTGGCCCTCCTGGGCAGGGAAATGGGGATGCTGGGGCTTTTCCATGGCTGCATGTCACACGTCACCCGGGCAGGAGCAGGCTCAGAGGCACAGCCCTTATCCCACCCTCGTCTTTGCACGTCAGGGGGAGCGTGCAGCTGAAAAATGGGAGCCAGGGCTAATATTTAAAATGCAAATAAAACCTTTTTCCTGAGGGTTGGCGGGTTTTAGCGCTGATCTGGCTGCAAATAATTGACTGGAGCAGAGCAGCGACGGCCTGGACTGAGCTATTTGTCCCCCCCCAGGGTCTGCTCCACCCCGGGAGCAGCTTGGCGGGGTACGGGGGAAGAGGCAGCCAAGAGCCCCCAAAAAACTCTCTCCTGAGCCCACGTCCCTGCTCGGTGCTGGGAACAGCCCGCGGGTCCCTTGTGCCGGGGAGGCTGGGATTGGGAGGGAGCCGTTGGGAGCAGACGCCGTGCGGGGACACGGCGCACTGGTGGGGACAAAGCCCGGTGACAGCTGAGTGACACTGAGCCGCCGCCGCCGGAGCCCAGGAGCATCCTCCCTCCAGGGGCTGGGAAGAGCCAGCCAAAAGCGTTCAGCACAAGGAAGGAGCGCACACAGTGGCAGCACAAAGGGTCCAGAAGACGCCGCTCTCGCTGGAGACCGTCCGAGCGCGGTTCTGACCCTCTGAATTGATTTGGAACGGTTTTCTGGCCAAGCACAGCCCTGGAGTCACGCTGGGGCTGCACAAGCGGAGTGTCAGCTTGAGCTGGGGTTTGAGGGCTGCGAAGAAAAAAAGAAAAGAAAAAGTGAAGGTTCACAAAAGCTCCATGAAATTCCTTCCCAGAGTCCAGCTGAGGCTCCCCGCGAGGGGGATGAGCGGAGGGAACGCGGCGTCCCCGGCAGCGGCAGGGCCGGCGTCGCGATTCCCAGGGGGCGAGGAAACAGAGGCTGTGTTTTCAAGGAGAAAAAGATGAGAAAAGGGAAAGGAGTTGGAGGAAGAAAGGAGGCGAGGCATCGGGAGGCTGCGGCAGGAGCGGTACCAAATGGGCGCTTCTCGACTTAAGCAAAGTTTGGAGCAGCTATTAAAGCAGGAGATCAGTGAAGGGGGAAATTGAAATGTTAGGGGCTGGAACGGAAAATTAGGCACAGATAATGGCACAGCAGCACTGGGGCTTAAAGCACCCTCCAACAACGAGTTGGGAAGAGCTGTAAAACGCTCCCACGTGAGATCCCTCTCTGGGCAGGCACCCGCTGAGCAAAACCCCCGGAGCAGCGGCGTGACGGGCACGGCTGCCCCCGGCGCTGGCGATCAGTGCGGTGGGGAGCAGGATAAAGCCCGGGGATGAAGAAGGGGCCGGAGATGCTCGAGTGACGCGGCAGCGGCAAGACCCGAGGGAGCCGATTTCCACAGCCCTTTCCAAAAAGCAGCAAAGGGTGGTTTGGGCGCCCGAGGCTCTCGGGACTCAGCCCCTCTTGCCCCGGCTCTGACGGAGGAGACGGGGATGGTGGGCACCCACGGCCGGGCACCGCGCTCAGCAGCGACTGGGGGGGGGTGAGAAGGTGCTTTGAAATTAGTCAGTCAAATGCCTTTTGATCGGAAGAGGATTTGGAGCGGAGCCGGGCGCGTTCATCCCCTGGTGCGTTCCCTGCCAGCAGCTGTTCGCACGGCCAGCGTCCCCAGTCTCCCCCCGCTGCTTGTCCCCCGGGGCTTGCTCCGGTGGCAGCGGGTCCCGGCACCAGCGCACAGCCCCGGCCCGGTGAGCCCATCGCACCCCAGGGCTCGGCCAGCGTTTGCAAGCCTGTGGCTGCTTGGGGTGGGGGCTCCCTGTGGTTCCGTGGCCTCCGTGTCCGTACCCCTGAGCCAGCTGGGAAGTGGAATCACGGAATAAACAGAATTGTTGAGGTTGGAAGGGACCTCCGGAGGTCATCTGGTCCAACCCCACCAATCCCTCCTGCAGCCTAACGAGGGGTTACACCCCCGGTCACCCTCTCACACCACATGAGCGCGCGTGGAGCGTGGGTGTTAGCACAGAACGCTGCACGGACCCTTCCCCTGCTCCTGCCGGCAGCCGAGGGAAATGGTGACCGTAACACACGGGAGGCACCGGAGGCCGAGCTTGGCAGGTGGGAGCTGGACGGAGCAACCACGGGCAGTGGGGTGGACACGGCGGCGGGGCTGGACGGCGAGCCCATCCGTCACACGCGCTGGCGAGAAGGGCTTTGCCACGGCTACTAGGGCTTGAAACGCCATTCGCTCCGTCAGAGCGACAAAATCCCTGCGAAGAAAACCGGCTGCGGCAGCCGCACACGGGCACAGCCGGAGCAGGGCTCTGGGCAGCCGGGCTCTCGGCAGCCCGAGTCCGGGGGCTGCCTCGCAGGGGCTGGGGGCCACCAGCGCCCAGGACACAACCAGCTCAGAAGGAGAAGCCTCTGCTGGCAGCCCGCGGTGCCGGGGCTGGGCAGAGCCGGTGTCCGCGGTGGGGCTGACGGCTGAGCCAGCCCCCATCACAGTGGGGAGGGCAGGCAGCTGTCTGTGGGGCGGGGGCCTCCCGGCTTAATTGGGCTGGGGGAGAGGTTATTTAAGAGACAGGTGAGGAACCAGAGCTGCCTGGAGCTTGTTCCCTGCTTGCCCTCCCTGGGAGCCTGCTGGCAGCTCATCCCGGCAGGCACGTGGGGGCCAAGGGGGGGAATTGCCTGTTCCCAAAGGCTGGCATCGCCCGCTCTCCCCTCCAGCTCGCAGGGATAAACCTGGTTTAGGGAGATGTGCTAATCTGGCGGTGGCTGTGAGACCCGCTCAGGGGTTCTGATGCAGCGTGGAGGCAGGTGAGTCATTAAGAGGAATGTTGCGTTTTCTGGCACCCTTTGAGGAGCTGCAGAAGTTTCCCGGCGGTCGGTGGGATGCCGACGCCGAGGGTCCCGGCTGTCCCCCCACACAGCAAGGGCACGCACTGCCCGGGGGGGCAGGAACTTCTCCCTGCCGTGGTCTCTCTTTGCTTTGTGCCTTTGCAGCCTGTCCGTCTCCAGCAGCTCCTGGCTGCTCAGAGGGGAACGTTTCCCAGGGTTCATCCTGAGGAACCGAAAGCTTAATAAGCGCTTGGCTCTAATTGCGGCTCGGGCTGTGCCAGCAGAGCCTGGGTTGCAGCCCGGCGGCTCCTGCTCTCCATCAGTCCCACTCTCCATCCATCCTCTTCCAGCCCGGCGCCATGGGAAGCCGGCGTGGCACGGTGCAGGGACACCGGGGCGAGGGGACACCGTGTCCCCCGGCAGCGGGAGCTGGGGCAGGGTGGGGGTCCCTTTGCCGGAGCCGGCGGTGGGCAGGAGGGGAGGGCAGAGCCCGTCTCCTTCCTCGCCGCTCTGACCCCATCGGGGACCGTCACAAGGGGTTCTTGGGCTGTGGCACTCGCTCCGTGTGCGGTAACGTGCGCAACCGGGGGAAGGAACCAGCGTGGCAGAAATTTTTAATTATGTAGTTGACACTAATATTCTCAGTTTGAGCTCACGCAACGTTGGTTAGTTACCTCAGTTAATTAGAAATTTTACAGATGGATAAAAAGTTCATAAAGCACTGGAAAGGGCAGGGGACATTCGCGGTGGCGGCGGCCTCCCTCCCTCCGCTTGTTCTGGGGGAGCGAACTGCTTCGGGGGGGGCCGTGCCCGCCGCCGAGCCCCGCGTCCCGCTGCCCCCGGGAGGGTTTTGCTGGTGGAATCGGACGCGGTCCCCGCTGCGTGTGGGTTTGGGGCTCCTCCGCAAGCTGCTGGACGAGCCCCGCCAGGCTCGGGCATCCCCTCGCGGGGACGTTAAATGAGGCATAATCGAGTGGTAATTCGCAGTCACGTTAAACGTGATGGATGGGCCCCAGAGGTGGGGACGGGGCAGCCGCTTGGCAGCTGTGATTTAAGAGCGGTCCAAGGCCAGCGGATGGTCGATGTGGAGGGCTCGTTGCACAGGTCCCCCGGCCCTTATCGACACACCCCAAAGCGCTAATTCTGGTTTTGTTAATGAGGGTTTTTTTCCTTTCCTTCCGCCCTGGCATCCCTTTATTGAAGTCTGATGGAGCAGAGGTTCAGGGAGGACATTAACACTCACCTTGACATTATCAGCGTGTTGGAGGAAGGGCCGTTCGCTCCCTTGCTGCCCGGGCAGCACATCACGGTGAGCGCCGGCCCCCGGAGATGCCGAGCCGGCGGCGGGTGCTGCTCTGCCGGGGGGGGGGGTTCAGCGGCAGCGACGCATCGGCTCACAGCATTCCAGTCCTCAGGGGAAGAGGGATTTGAGGAGGGAAACATTAAAATAATACCTATTGTAAGGGAGTGTATCAGCACAGGCTGTTATTTACATTTGAGGTAATAGCTCGGCGCTGCGTGAGAGGTGTCTCAGGGCTGCGCGCGAGGAATAAACGTGATGGATGCCCCCACTTTGCCATGGATGAGGCTCGTGCTGGTGGCGGTGGCTGCGGTCCAGCCCGGCACCGCGGGGCTGCTGCTCGCCGGGGATGGAGCCCAGGGCAAACACCCCCCCGCCCGCCGCCGGGCTTTCGGCCCCGTTCGAGCCCAGAGCTGCATGATTTTCTGATTTGGTGCCATTAATACACAGAAACAGTTACCGCAGATGAGGGTTTTAAAATGGCCGGTGGTTCCTGCAGACGCTAAAGTCTCCCGTGAAGCTTACAGCCTTGCAAAGGGAATAGAAGTGTTTCTTCTTAAAGTGTTTGAAATCTGTTTTATTTATGTAATCTGACAAGTTGTTATGCACAGTCGGTATCTGACTTCATGATTTATGGGAAAGATCCTCAAATCTATATTTGAAATTACTATTAAACAGAATTTTTTGCCTCTTCAGCTGAGATAGAAGCACCATTAACAGTTGTTGCCCTAGAGCTCAAGTACTTCATTAGTTTAGGAAAATTAATTTTTTTCCATTAAATCTTCCTAGGATTCTGATGCTATATTTGCTTGTAAACTTTCAAGAATAAAGAAAAAGTCCTCCGTTAGTTGTGATCTTTGGTTTCCTCCTGTCTTTAAGGCCTCGGGTACGTGCAACCCGTGGCTGCACCGTTTGGCTCTGGGCTGAGCGCCGGGAAACGCGGCTGCCGTCAAGGGAGAACCAGACCTTGGAGCTGGGGAAGGGGGGAAAGAGAATCACCGCCTGATGTAGAGAAGCTCACGTAGTGTGCTGCTTCTCGTTTAGATTCTTGCGACGCTCTTTCAAAGCGTTACCGGCGAAGCTGAAGGGTCTGTGGCTGGGCTCCTAATCAGGTCGGAAAAAGCTGACGGAAGCTCCAGCAGCCCCGACACCCGGGTTTGTGCTCAGCGGTGCTGGGAAGGGGCTGTGGCCGCGCCGGCACCGCGGGACGCGGGCAGGGGCCGGGGCCAGGCACCGGAGCCCCTTGCGCTGGCCCGAGCCCCTCTCTCTTTCCCAGCCCTTCCCGTCAGCAAAGCCCCCCATCCACAAGGGACCGGCTTCACAGCGATAACAGCTTTTATTTAACACCAAATATGTAAAGAAAACCCAAATCGAAGGGTGGGGGGGCTGTCAAACAGCGGTAGCTGAGATGCGCTGGTTGCCCAAGCGCTGCCTTCGTGCACAGTAATGTACGTTAGCCGAGCCGTCGAAACCCAGCCTGCGCCGTCGAAACCCAGGCTGCCGCCTCTGCCCTTTACCGTCTCCCCCTGGAAGCAGGAAAAAGGAGGCAGCTCCCAAGCCGCTGCACAGCACGGGGCGAGGGACGACGGAGCCGGGTGTCCTGCCCTCGGGGAGCGGGGCTGAGGGGCAGAGGCACCACCCGCCTGGGGCTGCGGCGTCCCCGCTCCGCGCTGTGGTGAGAGCTCGTGACGAGATGCTCCGCAGAGAGTCAGGAGGTCAGTTCTGGTACCCAAAACCGGTGGTCCACGAGGAAAGATGGCAGCGCCATGGGGATGCAGTGAGGTTCCTGCCTCCAGGCCGGGCTTAAATATCCATCTCTTCTACACACAGTTCAAACGAAACTCATTCTGTCCGAGCTGGGGAGCAGATGGAGGAGGTGGATGGGACCTTGTCACCGCGGGGCACCAGCCAGCCCCTCGCCAGCAGCGGGTCACGGCGTTTGCCCGGTACCCGGGTGGTAGGAGACGCTCCGGGAGCACCTTGGAATTTCACGGTGCTCCTCTTCTCCATCCATCTGCTGCCCAAATCCTGCAGAGAGGTGGCTTTTCGAGTGACGATTAGTCTGAATTAATTTGCCTTTCTCTTCCTGAGCCCAGAGGAAACGCCAAAGACTCTTCTCATGTCTGCAGCTGCTCCTGGCAGGTTCGAGGTCTCGTTAGAAGACACGCTGCTGTTCTCGTGCTCCGCCAGCTTCCTAACAAAAGAGCTGATAGCGATCGTGCATTTGTACAGAAGTGTATTATACCTAGCCTGGAATATTAATTTACATCGAATTCTATCACATTTTCTTACATCTTTCTAGTTTAACTTTTTTCTTCTCCTGTTTGGATGTTATTCCAACATTTTGATTCAAAAGTTGATGGAGACAGGGTGCGGGTCTCCTTCCGATGCTTCCGTCTCTCCCGAGGACGCCTCCGGCGCTTTATTTGGAATCACATAGGGATTGCGGAGGTCAGGACCTCTGAAACGGAGCTGAGCAGGGCGGCGATGGTTGTTTCTGTGAGAGCTGACCTGTGCGGCAGGATTTGCGGAGATATTCAGCGCTTTGTGGACAGCGGAGTAAATTTCGCTTTAATAGAGCCTTAAATATTCACTCGCAATATTTACATAAGCATTGTAACAGCTGCAAAGGAGTCATTAAGGACTACTTAGAGAGATAATCCCGATTTTAAAATTCCTTTAATGTGCATTTCCAGAGAGATTACAGCCACATCTATCTGGTCAATAAAGCGCAGGTGTCCCTGGGCAGACCAGGAAGGCAATCGACAATAGCTGGGAAAAACGCGTCGGGATTAAGCCGTGTTTGTTTCTGGCTTCCCTTGGCTTAGTGTGCAGCCTCGTGCCATTTCGAAGGAATATCATGTGCGCTAATTAGGTGCCGCGCCTGGGAAATCAAGTGCACAACGGATAAAATCAATCAGTGCCCCCGATAAAAGGTTGTCCTCGTCCGCTCCAGCCCGCTGGAGTTATTTGTGCGGGCGAAGCAATGGCGGGTTTCCCCTAACTGATACCACGAGGCGTTTCCCAGTTGTTGCGCTTGCGCTACGTGAGCCGGGACTGCCGGTGTGGCCAGTTATTGACCGTCGGGTGTTTCTGGGGCCGTTTTGCTGCGGTTTGTTCACTCTCCGGTTTTACAGCCTCCCTCAGCGTCTCCTGCCAAGGACGGGTTTTGCCTGTTCCCTGTCGCAGCACCGGGTCCTGCCAAAGCGCCGTGCCCAGCACCTTGCCTGGGCTGTGGCGCCTGCTGTTTCCTCTCCGCCCTGTGTATAAAGTTTAATCCCCTTTCAGAGCCTTGCCTGTGCACGCCGGCTTGCCCCACAGCCGCTCCATGGAGGGCCTGCTGCCCATCTAAGAGGTGGTGGAGACCAAATTGCCAAACACCTTCTCCCGAATTCGGCAATAGCAGGGTATTTGCTGCAAGTTAGGCAAAATAAAAAGACTGGAAGATCCTGACTCCTTCCCCTCCTTCAACATTTCGGTTGGCTGTGTGTGGGAAGACACTAATTTGAGCTGGCAGCAATTCATGTTCACTTTTCAGGACAACAAGGCATCAGAGAATAGGCAGGAGCGGAGCGCGGCCGGAGGGTAGCCGAGAGGCAGGGGGAGGGATGTGCAGGGAGCCGCTCACAATGGAGTAAAACGGGGGGGGAAAAAAAAAAAAAGAAAAATCAGGCTGCTGGTCTCTACCTAACAGCTCCCGGGCTCGGAAATGCTTTCGCGGAGGTTTTTGTGAGGCTTTGCCCTTCGTTTTCCTGGAGGGGCGGCAGAGCTGGGGGATGGGGGGGGCAGACGTCGGCAGCCCCTTCGGCGTGCAGGTGGAGGGCACGGGCTGCTCGCAGACCCCACGTGCAATCCGCTGGCAGAGCCGGTGGCAGCAGCACGGGCCTTTTCTCACCTTCCCTTCAGCTTACAAAATAGGGAAATTTCACATGGAATCGTGAAGAGATAATAAATATGGATCGTGTTGCTTTACGGGTTTCCTGCACGGAACACACTTTAATTTAAGCTTTGTAAAGCGCCGCTGACCGTAACGGGAGAACAATTCTGGGTTGAACTGAATGCATAATCGCCTCCCCTTCCCCTTTCTGCCCTTCCCTTCCTTCCCAGTCCTGGTAAAGCCCAGATCCTTCCCTGCTCCTGCCGAGGTCGGTGGCCCACTCAGCACTGCTGTGTCCCGGCAGAGCGGGCTGGTGGCCCAGGAATCGCTATTTCGGGGGGTCGCTGCACAGTTTGGGGCACCGGTGGTGTGTCCTGGTGCTGAGCCGCGATGAGACGCGGGTTTCCCAGCTGCAGAGCCTTCCCTCCGCCCGCGGATGGGGATGGCGATGGGGAGCAGCCCTCGGCGAGGGCTTGGGAGCAGCATGGGTGCAGCAGGCTGGGAGCTGTGTCGGAGCCACCAGTGCTCATGGGTTTAACGCGCTGCCGTCCTTCCAGCCCCAACGCGGCACGTTGTGCAAGCGCCGTGCTCACGCACCCGCCGTCCGTGGGAACTGCTGGCTCTGGGTGCTTGCCAGAGCAACGGCAATCCCAGTTTCTCTAATCCCTCGACTCCGGAATCTCATCCGCATGACAGATGAGCCGGGATGCTGTAGGCTTTCCCGGTTGCCAGCCCTGCGGTCCCTCGAGCGAGCCAGGACTTGCCGGGGGAGGTGGCGATGCACCAGCCTCGCCGTTGCCGCAGCGCCAGCGCCTTCCCCGTCAATTATTCATGGGTCACAGCAAAGCCCGGCTTTGCCTTTCCATCGAAACCCTCATCCTGCAGGACTCGTACTTCTCCTGGTTATAAATATTTGATTGTGGCTGGGATTTCGGTACGCTATGAGCAGCAGGGACACAGTCGGTAGTCGCCCCCCGGTTCCCGTGCGATGCTCCCCGCCGGGCTGGGTTGGGTCAGTCGGGGCCGACGCTCGGCCCCAGCTGCTCACCTGAAATGATTCCTTGGCGTTTTACCCAAATCTGCCCGGTGAGAGCGATTCCAATAACTCTGCCCTGACTCGAGTCCACAGAAGTCAGCGGCAATAAAGCTGCTCGGCGCTGGAGCGGATTTGAAGGGGGTTCGCTGAGCAGCCCCGGTTCGCTGAGCCGACACCGTTTTGTTTGAAACCTCTCCAGCCCGGTGAACCCCTCCTGCCTCCCGGGCGTGGGTCCGGGCCTGGCATGCTGCCCTGCAGCGAGGCACTTGCTTTGGAACGAGCCCAGATTCAGAAAAATATGAGGTTTCCTCCCCGGACAAGCCTGCTTTTCTTTTTGGGTCGGTCCGTGCCCCAGCACACTCCGGGTCCCAGCGGCACTGCCCCAGCACGGCTCCTCAGCCACGCTCCGACCTCCGGAGGGAAGATTCTGGCTGGGAAGTTGCTCCCTGGAGCTGCTCCTGCTGATGGGGGCAGAAACCACTGGGGTTCCTCCGGGTGGTGCCTCAGAGCTGCTGTGTGGGGCTGGGGAGGAGGATGCTGAGCATCTCCTGGGCTGATGCTGGGAGGGCTGGAGTCCCTCTGCTAGGAGGACAGGCTGAGAGAGCTGGGGGGGTTCAGCCTGGAGAAGAGAAGGCTCCGGGGAGACCTTCCAGTCCCTGAAGGGGCTCCAGGAAAGCTGGGGAGGGACTCTGGAGCAGGGAGGGGAGCCATGGGACGAGGGGGAACAGTTTTACACTGAAAGAGGGGAGATTGAGATGAGATCTGGGGAAGAAACTCTTGGCTGTGAGGGTGGTGAGCCCCTGGCCCAGGTTGCCCAGAGAAGCTGTGGCTGCCCCATCCCTGGAGGGGTTCAAGGCCAGGTTGGACGGGGCTTGGAGCAACCTGGGCTGGTGGGAGGTGTCCCTGCCCAGGGCAGGGGGTGGCACTGGGTGGGCTTTGAGGTCCCTTCCCACCCAAACCGTTCTGTGATTCTGTGATCCTGACCCACAGGCGGACATTGGGGTCCAGCTCTGGTCGTGGGGTCCGGGAGCAGGTCAGTTGTCGCCTCCTCTGCTGGACCGTGTCCTCTGCTCCGAGAGCCTTGCCGCAGGCAGAGGTGAGGCCAGCGGGGACCCGGCAGCTTTCCCATGGCCCGCTGCAGAGACCTGCTCATTTTCAGAGCCCGGCTTTCGAGCCCCTGAGTCTGCTTCCCTCTGCTTCCCTCCAAACCTAATTCTCATCCCTGGCGAAAGCAAACAGCACTCCATAGAAACCGCATTTTTCCTGGGCTGTCAAATATTGTTTTGCCTCTACTCCCGGAGGAGACAAATGAAAAATTTCAAAGCAAACACTTGGGAATAGGTGCAGGGGAGAGGAAGCGGGACCCTCAGGATATTCTCCCTCTCTGCCAAGACTATACACGCTCCTTTTAATTTCAAGCAGTATTTATAGCTCCTTCCTTCCTTTCCAATTATCGCCATGAGAAGGCGGTGGAAAGGAGGAGGGAACCGGCTCTGAAGTCCATGGATGGGAGCTGGCTCTGCCTGGGGTTTTCTCCCTGCCCACCACGGTCCCACCAGCACACGCCGGAGGCTGGAGCCGGTGCCGGAGGCTGGAGCCGGTGCCGGGGAAGGCATCGCTGCCTTCTTGCCCTGCAAGCGAGAGGCAGCCGGGGGAGGGGAGGGGGGTGGAAAAACAAAAGCCAGGAAACAAGCTGCAATTTCAATTTGTAATTTTATTTGCTATGTAATAGCTGCAGCAATAATTGTATTTGCGGAGCTGAAAAGTGAAAGGAGATAAAAGGTTTAATTTGAATCAATATTAATTTTATGCAATTTAACTTTTTATCACGGCAAATACAATTATCGTACTTGGGATCCATCAAGAAAGGAAAGAAAAAGTCCTTTTAGCTCAGCAAATGCGTAGCTAACTAGGCAGGGCGTTTGCAGGCTGAGAGAATTGTTTATTACTTCAATTTTGATGGGCGGCTGTTGCAGAGGAGCGGGTCCGCGCGGGCAGGCGGGGATGCGGGAAGCAGGGCTCGGAGAAGCACCTGAGTGCTTCACTGCTCCTCTTCCCTGGCGTTTTAGCCCACCAGAATAAGGGAAATGCCTGAAAATAAGGAATTAGACCTCTAGCATTTGCTAAGAAGCAAGAATCCGTGCCCCTTGTCATCTTTCTGAATACACATCCAGGCAACGAGTAATGAAACCACTGCGGGGTGCGCAGCAGCCGGGTTTGCATCTCCGATCCTCCTCGCCAGGACTCGGGCAGGGGCACCCAGAGGTTTTGCCCCGGGGCCGCGCCGGTCCGGGACACCCATCACACGCCTCACCGCAGCAGCCAGCTGTGTATCCCGTATCTGCGCTCGGCATTCACAGCTGAGCCACATTCCCCATGGGGAGCGTGGAGCAGCATCGCCGAGCGGGGCCCGTCCTGCCCCTCTCCCGCCCGAGGGGTCTGTCAGAGCGGGGCTGGGGGGCTGGCGTGGGGGCTGGGGGATGCGACCCACCGGCTGCGTCGCTCTGGAGCGGCGCTGGGTGCGGGCACGAGCAGGCAGGGCTGCGGGCAGGGGCAGGCAGGAGATGTTGAATGCGTTTCTGGTTACACCCAAATGAACGTCTGCGAGTCGTGTAACTGGAGCCAAAGGAAACGCTGTGCCTCCACTGCGAGCTTTCATGTCTTGCCATCACCCTTTAAAAATATCGAAAGGCTGCTTCGGACAAAAATGATCTTTTTCCTTTACAAGCCAAAGCTACGTGCTGCCTTTTTTTTTTTTCCTTTTTCTTTTTAAAGACATGGGAAGGTCACCAAAACTGGCCCGTGCTTGGCTGCAGCAATGCCCCAGCGCGGTGCTGGACCCAGCATCGGTCCTCTGCTGGGATGCAGGGGACAGGCAATGTGTCCTTGGCGCATCCTTGGGGACCAGCCATCTGGATTTGCCGTGGGAGCCCAGCTTGTAGCCGCCCTCCCGCTCCTCCCTGCCCTGGGGAACCCGGGTTTACAAACCCGCAGGGTCGGCCGCGCTGTGAAGTGTCGGTGTCCTTACACACCGTCAGTGCAAACTGTTTTAAAGCGAGTCCTCGCAGGGGCCTGTTTTATCTCTTTCTAAGGTGTCTCTCCTCGAACCGCGCACCCGGCGAGGGGCTGCGTCACTAATGCGCAGGCATTAATTGGGAAATGCTGGTACCGCCTCGTATACACCAAGGACAGCTTCTTGAACAATCATCACGGCAAAGCATTAAACGCAGCATTTATCTTTCTGAAAATTGGTACAGGCTTTGAACATTGATTTTTACCTTAGGGCTAACGTGTTACTTTGGGGAAATGGCTGTAGTGTAAAGGATGTTTTGATCTGTTTTGCTTTAACCTTTTTAAATACATCTCAAGCACAAGTGCTGACTGCTCGTCCATTACCCGGTTTTGATCGCCCGCAACATTTGGAGGGGGAGAGGGGGCAGATCAGAAGGACGGAGTGGTTATTGCTGCCGACAGCAGCCCGTGCCCACCGGCTGCGGCACAGCGTGTCTCCACTCACGCCGGGGCCGTGCCGCGGGGACCAGCGCCGGGCAGATGCTCAGCCGGTGGCCGGCGGGACCGGCTGCGGCACAGAGTGGCGAGTACCTGGGCACAGCTCTTCCTGCTGACTCAGGGCTCATCTCCCCCAGTTCAGGTGGCCAGAAGCCTGGGGCATCGCTCGGCTCCCTCAACGCCCCCTGCAAAAAAAGACGCGCCGGCAGGGCCCCGGGGATGCTCGCCATTTCGGGTGGGCGGTGAGCCGTGTACCAGCACCGGCGTGTCCTCCAGCGCGCCTGAGACATCGCTGGTGTCCTGCCCGCATCCCGAAGCCTCCTCAGTGCAGAGCCCAGGGATGGGGGAAGTCCAAAGCCCGCAAAATTGGGAGAAAAATCCCGCTTTGGGCTTTGCAGAGCTCTCGGCCAAGCCCTCGCGGGTGGCCGCAAAGGGCACTTCTTGACTTGCTGAGACAGAGACGCTCGGGCTCTGATGTAGCCGAGGATTTTTGGCAGCCGTAGCGGGACAGCCAGAATAACTCCTCCTTTTTTCACAGGCCTGGGGGTGGTCTGTCTCTGTTACTTCTTTCTGAGAACCAAAGGAAAAATCCACCAGAGACAGATGTCCGAATTTTAAGGTTATTTTTTTTTTCCTTTTATATGGTAATGTATTAGCTGAGCAGAAGCAATCCTCAGTAAGTGCCTTAGGACAGAAGGGCTGTTTTTCGGGAATTGGCTGTGAGATACTATCTTTCACTTAAAGTGCAATAAATAAATATACTTCCCTCTTCAAAAAACATGGGGAAGCGATGCCATGAATCTTCCAGAAAGTTAGAAGACCTTTGAAGCGTTCGGTTTTAGACATAATCAGTCATGTTATCCATTTAAAAAGCAAGCAAACTGGGAAACCAAACTGCAAACCTCTCTCTAATGTGCGAAAGTTTTGGAGAGTTTCATTTTTCACGGTGACGGATGGCTGAGCGGGCCCAGCCTCTTGCTGAGATCTGCATAAAGATTGCATTATGGTGAAATTTATGGTTTCGAAAGATGTCTTTCACATGCTCTACTGAATCCCTCGTGTTTGACACCACCTCCTTATCAGCGCCGGGCGGGTATTGTATAACACCGAGGCTCCGCGGGGGGAACAGAGGAGATGTCTGCAACGACGTCTGGCAACGCCCCCTCTCGCAACGCAAGGTTCCTCCTGGTTGAAAGCGAGAGGGTTGCCCAATTTAAACAACACGTCTTTACACCGCGACGCTGCTCTGTGAGGAGCCCTGTGTACAAACCATTAATGGTTTAAATCGCGTTCCATCTCCAGAGTGGTGCCGGCTGCTCAACAGCCTTGGGAAGAGCAGCACGACCTGGTGTCGCTCATCCCGGCACTGGATCTGAGGCCCCACCTCAAATACAGTGTCCGGTTTTGGGCCACTCACTACAGGAGGGACATCGGGGGGCTGGAGTGTGTCCAGAGAAGGGCGACGGAGCTGGTGAGGGGTCTGGAGCACAAGTGCTGTGAGGAGCAGCTGAGGGAGCTGGGGGTGTTCAGCCTGGAGAAGAGGAGGCTGAGGGGAGACCTTCTCGCTCTCTACAGCTCCCTGAAAGGAGGGGGTAGCCAGGGGGGGTCGGGTTCTTCTCCCAAGGAACAGGCGATGGGACAAGAGGAAACGGCCTCAAGTTGTGCCAGGGGAGGTTTAGGATGGATATTAGGAAAAATTTCTTCCCCGAAAGAGGAAGAAAAGGGTTGTCAAGCACTGGAAGAGGCTGCCCAGGGCAGTGGGGGAGTCGCCATCCCTGGAGGGATTTAAAAGCCGGGCAGACGTGGGGTAGTGGTGGGTTTGGCAGTGTTGGGCTGATGGTTGGACTCCATGACCTTAAAGGCCCCTTCCAACCCAGACGATTCTATGATTCTAATAGCTCTGAAAGCTGCAGGCTCCAGCTGGAGCCGATTTTCACGATGCCACTTCCCCAGCAGGAGGTCACGACATTTTTACCAGGAGCAGAGGCAGCTCAGCCCCCAGCCAGTCGGCGAGTGCTCCCTCCCTCCATCCATCCCTCCCTCCATCCCTCCCTCCCTCCCTCCCTCCTGGCCGGGGGGAGCCTGGCGAAGGCGCTCACCCCCCAGCACAGCGATGGCTCAATGACCGTATTCACCAGCCAACACAAAACAAGGGAGTGGAACCAACCGGGATTTTTTCAGGACAAAGCAAGCGGGTATAAAAGACCATTTGGAAACAAAACTTATTTGGGATTCATTGTTCCCTCGGAGCAAATCTCGCTTTTAAGGCAGAAAAGCCTTTTGACTAAGTGCAAAAGCGTGTACTTTGTTCTCCTGGAAAGAAAAATGTGTGATTTGCATCGCTTTTAGTGCAAAGACCTCCCAAACCTATATAGGAAGGCTGCGGCAGCTGTTCTGCTCGCAGAGGCCCTTCGTCTCGCCCAGGGATGCTGTGTAGGATGGCGGGTGCAGCATCTGCCCCAGAATTCCCAAAAATGCTACTGGGGGCGACCGAGCAACCCTGCCCAGCGTCTCAGCAGCCTTCCCGCGACCGGGGATCAAATGAAGCACTTCCCTTCATCTCCCGCGTTTCTCCTGGGTCTAATCCTGAACGAGAGCGCGTGTCTGCGTTCCCGCCACGCCGTTTTCACTCCGAACGCGGCAGAGGGCAGGAATTCCAGAAGCAAACAGCCTGGCGTCTCCTTCCCAGGAAATCTCCCCGAAAGGACGCCAAGCGGCAGAGCATTTTCAATGTCTCCGTGGGCTTCCCACCACGCATGCGGTCCGTCCTCCGTCGCCGTGTCCAAGCTCTTCAGTGTCCGTGGGGAGCGCACTGCTCATGCCCAGCCCGGCGTGAGCTATCCCTGGGTTTTAAGACGGAAACAGGGGAAAAAAGGAAAAGAAAAGGCGGTTGAAGGATTCAAGCAGAGGCCTGTCGGTGACGGAGGGAGCTGCCCGGGGGGGTGGCTTTGGCTGGGATGTCCTCGGGGAGATGGACCTGGGTCACGACGACGCTGGTAATCCAAAATAACAATGAACTACAACAGGTTGCGTCAACAGCTATTGCTTTCTACGGCGTTTGCTGTACTAAGGCAGCAGAGTGCACAAAACCGCTGCAAGTTAAGTGGAATAAGGTGAAACGGCCCGTTTCCCGGAGCTGGTATTTCCCAGCAAGTTTCCCTGATTTCAGTAATGTAAAAGCACTTCAGTATATTTGTGACATTTTCACATCAAAACATAATTATGTTTCACTATTCAAATATTTAGAAGAAAGTTCTTAACCAATCCTTGCTACATTAATTATTCCTATCAATTATGTATACATTTATAAATAGCAATATAATTAATATTTAACAGTATTTTTATTAGAGAATTTTGAAAGTGTGTTAAAAATCTGCATATCTGAAGCACTACCTTTTAAGTCGAAGGACAGTTTTCTTCTTCATCTTCTTCCTCACTGTCTTATCAGCTGAAACGCTGTCCATGCTTCTCCCCGGGGATGATATTTTTAGTTTTCGGGTGGTTTTTTTGTTTTTTTTTTTTTTAATAATCCTCGTTTGCAGTAGGATGCATAAATTGGGTGCTGCTAATTAGAGCTGATCCCGTGCCCGCGTTATTCCCAGGTGGGAAGCCGGGTGAGGGCTGAGCCTCTGCCCCGGGGGATCGCTGCACCTGCGGCTATTGCAGGGTAATTAATCACCGTGAAGCTGATTGATTTCCTCCCAGGAGGGCTCGGGGCAGCTCGGCGACGCTCTACCGACCGGCTGGAGACGATGGGCTCGTGGGCAAGCAGCAGCAGCTCTGGTGGATGTGGCCAGGTGGGGTGGCCACGGGGCTGAGATGCACTTTGGTCCCCAGCGATGCTGGCACGGGGGGGGCTGCCGGCGAGTCCTGCAGGTCCCGCTCCTCTCTCGGGGCACGAGGGAGACCCTTCACACCGGGGCCGAGCCCTCGGGACCCCCCAGCAGCTCCTCTGGGGGCTGGGCAATGCAAAGCCCAGCGTGGAAAACAGGGGCGATGTGAGGAGGGGGGTCTCAGTCCCACCACAACCAGCCTCTGGACGGGCGGTTGATTTGCTGCAAGCGAAACGCAGGTGGCTCGGGGTAGGGATGGAAAACGCCCAAAGGTTCCATTTGTGACTCAAATAAGGATGCTATGCTCCCTCTCCCAGCAGGAGGGGACCCGGCCGTCCCCAGGCAGGCGTTTGGAGCTGGCTTTGTGCTCGGAGAAAGCGGAGCGAAGGCTCCTCTCCCGGCGGAGGGGACGGGGCAGGAGGGTGACACCTCCCCCGGGGAGGCAACGCGTGTCCGGCCACCCCATCCCCGTCGCTCTGCTCTCGCCCCAGCACCGGCCGTGCTGCGAAACGCAGCCCCAAACGGGAGCACGGTTCCTCCTCCCCGTCCTCGCCACGGCCTGCGGCAGAGCCCCGCCAGCGACACCGGGCTGCGGTGAAGCCGTTTACACAAATCACTCAGCTCCTGGGACGCAGAAAACGCGAATCAGCACAAACCCTCCCGGCTGCGCCAGGTACGTGTATTTTCTCTGTTAACATAACGCGACCCACCTGCACACATTTTATTTTTATCGGCGATGCCTTTCACTTTCCCGGCGGCATCCCATCACCCCCAGTGCAGTATTTCTTGCCTCCGAACATCGGTGTGAACGTTTCTCAGCGAGAGCGTTCGCTCCGGCTCGGGGATGGGCCCATTCTTGCTTGACTCATCACTCCCTCGCTGGTGTCTGAGAAGAAACTCCAGGCTTTGTCGCTGATTTTATGCAGAGTGTAACATCCCCGGAGTAGCTGGCGTACCCCAAACGGGGGATAGCATCTCCCTGGGTCTCTCAGTTACGGCGTTGAAGTCCTCGTGATGGCCAGTCCCGTCTGCGTGCTGCAGGGGGGTCCAGCAACATCGGAGCCCCAGAGCGTGATTTTTGGTAAAACTGATGAAACTATTTTCTTGAGAGAATGCACCTCTATCAAAAGAGAGAACCAGCTTCTCTCCTGGCCTGTTCTGCAAGTTAGAACAAATGAAGGAAACAACCCCAGAATGATCTAGTAGGAAATTTCAGCACGGTTTCAAACGGAGGAGAAGGAAGTACGGCCCGTCTGCCGGCGTCCCTGCTGCCGCGGGGCTGCGTTATCCCAGCGCCGGGGCCCGGGAACCAGCCCTGGCCAGCAGGTTGCTGCGCTCCTGCCTCACCTCCGGAATTTTTTCCAGTCTTCCATCACCTTGGAAAAAAAAAAAAAAATCTGCATATGGTGATGACACTTGGGTCATCAAGATTAATAACGATAGACTTGTGCTGGTGTTTAGTCAGGGAAAAACACCTGCAGCTGCTCTTTTATGACTGATTAATTAGGGGGAAAAGAACGCCGTGGTTCTAATTGGCATTTGAGTTCTTTCTGAGTTTTAACATTCATGCTATGCAAATATATCAATTCCTAACAATGTCTAACAAGATCATTTGAAAATGAGCCTCCCTGGGGGATTGCAATCACGGCGTTGGGAAAGGCCTGAGCCTGTTTGCCTTCCGTGTGCCTGCAGAGATCCCCGGCGCCGTCGGTGTCTCCCGTGGGCGGCCCACGCGCACCCATGGGGAGCTGCCCCGGGGTGGGGGGCAGCCCCCGGCCCCTGCCCCCGAGTGCTGGGAGAAGATGCCTTTCCTCTGACTCTGGTCTCCGTGCCCAGCTGTGAGAGCAAAGGTGGGATCCTGGTCTTTTCACCTCTTCTCACCTCCCCATTGCTCCATCCCCGCTTGCTTCCCTTCCCGCCGTGCGGCTCCTGCAGCCTCCGGCCCCTTTCCTCCCTGCCTGGCACCAGATGTTTCGGCAGAGGGAGCAGAATCGCCCATGATTAATTTATCCTCATGAAAAAACCATGTCTGACTCCGACTAATAGCTGGTTTTAAGGGCGTTGCATAACTGGGCTCTGGAAGGGAGCCCGCGGGGCTGCCCGGGCCGTGCGAGGTGCTCCTGGGGGTCTTGTTTACACCGGAGCGATAAAACAAGTCCTCGACGTATTCTAATGTGCTAATTGGGGGTTATTACGGCCCTTTTTATTTACGATTATATTACAAATGTAATACTCCGTCTCATTTTACTCTGCGCTAAGAGCTTTGAAAGGATGATAATTACCTCTCGTGTAAACCTATACTTATATAGAAAAAGTGACGTGTGAAATGAAAGGCCTGAAGAAACGGCATAATCTGTGTTTGCTCTGCGGAGACGCGCGGGAGACGCGCCCGCTCCACTCCTGCCCCTGTGCAATATTTACACCGGAGCCGCTCGTTAGCGCCGCTCATTAGCGCCGCTGAGGCGATGCCGCACGGCGGCACGAGGGGACCCGCGTCCCCGCCACGGCCATCGTCGTTGCTTAATATTAAGGCAGCCCCTCTGCGTGCAAAGGCTGGCTGGGAGGGGATGAGTAATTCCTCGCCGGCACACGGAGCGGGTGGGTTTTGCCTCGTTGTCCCATCCCGGTTGAAATCCTGAGCACAGAGGGCACCGCCGCCTGCCCCGGAGCCTGCGGCAGCCTCCGGAGAAGAGCCAGGGTGTCTGGGGAGCGCTGCCTCCCGCTCGTATTCCCTGCGGGATTCGGGTCCCGAAGCTGTCGGGTTTGGGGGGCAGAGGGGGTGTTTGCTGGCAATGTTTCGCGCTGCTCCACGCTAAAGATTGTCTTTGCATCTGTTCCTCTCCTTACACGGGGCGCGTCGTGCTGCAGCGTGAAAGACTAGGCACGGATTTAAAGGGAAAAAAAAAGTACAAGTCCAAGGCTGTGAAAGCAACAGGTTGGCGAGGAGGGAAGGGGGGTACCGGAGCACCCGGGTGCATCGCGACTCCCTCCCTCGGCAGTGCATCGTTTTCCCATTCCTGCAGGAAAATCCCACCGGCTCGCAGAGCTGGGGAGGGAGCTCGTGGCTGCAGCCCTTCCCTCTCGACGCCTTTTCTGGTCCTTTTACCCTTTTTTTTCTGTCTCCAGGGCCTCAAGGTAATCATTATTTTTTGACCGGAACAATAAGGCAAAGCTCCGCGGCTGGCAGGGATAAGTTTGGGTTGTTATTTATTTTAGACGACTAAGCTGATTTGCCTAATGCTTGTCTCTCAGCCGGGGATGCGGAAGGGGCAGCTCCGCTCGACCTCTCGCTTTGCCGCCGCAGGGGAAAGGTAAATATTTCCTTGGGCGGAAAGTTCCTCCAAGCCCTTGTGAGACGTGGCAGCCGCTGCCTCCCAGCGCAGGGCGAACCTGCGGCCGGCTCGGGGGCACAGGGTTAATTTAATGGAGACACCGGTCCCACCGCTACCCCGGTGGTCCTTGCGAGGGTCTGGTACAGCGCGAAAGCCTCAAGGGACATGGGCGATCCCAGAGAGGGACAGCCCTGAGCTCGGGGCTCCCATTAGCACCTTCCCCTTCCCCCCGGAATGACGGCGGAGAAGCAGAGGGAGGAGGCGGGCTGTGCTGGGCCCCCTCCATCCCCAGCGCCAGGATGCGAGCATCCCGCGGGGCGTGAGCTCGGACCCCCGGCACCCAAAGCCCGTCTGTCTGGCGATGCCGCCAGCCAGAGCACGTCTCTGTTGCATCAAGAATGAAATTCTAACTAAATGTGAATTTTATTTTTTTTTCCCTCTGTTTTTGAAGTTTGCCAGGAAACCTGCTAAGAAGGCTAATACGGCGGTTTAAGCCTTTCCAGAGCCAAGCCAGCCGACCCAGTTAAGTCACCTGTCCCCCGGCGTAACGGGATGTCTGCTAAACCCATCAGCGCCACCCAGGAACTGCTGCAAATCCCCCGACGGCGCGCTGTGGGAAATGGGGTAACGCATCCCGCTGCCTCCCTGCTGGGGTACACCGGGAATAGGGAACGGGGTAACGCATCCCGCTGCCTCCCTGCTGGGGTACACCGGGAATAGGGAACGGGGTAACGCATCCCGCTGCCTCCCTGATGGGGTACACCGGGAATAGGGAACGGGGTAACGCATCCCGCTGCCTCCCTGATGGGGTACACCGGGAATAGGGAACGGGGTAACACATCCCGCTGCCTCCCTGATGGGGTACACCGGGAACGGGGAATGGGGTAACACATCCCGCTGCCTCCCTGCTGGGGTACACCGGGAACGGGGAATGGGGTAACACATCCCGCTGCCTCCCTGCTGGGGTACACCGGGAACGGGGAATGGGGTAATGCATCCTGCTGCCTCCCTGCTGGGGTACACCGGGAACGGGGAATGGGGTGACGCATCCCGCTGCCTCCCTGCTGGGGTACACCGGGAATGGGGTAACACATCCCGCTGGCTCCCTGCTAGGGTACACGGGGAATAGGGAACAGGGTAACGCATCCCGCTGCCTCCCTGCTGGGGTACACCGGGAATGGGGAATGGGGTAACACATCCCACTGGCTCCCTGCTGGGGTACACCGGGAATGGGGTAATGCATCCCGCTGCCTCCCTGCTGGGGTACACTGGGAATGGGGTATGGGGTAACGCATCCCACTGGCTCTGTGCTGGGGTACACTGGGAACAGGGAATGGGGTAACGCATCCCGCTGGCTCCATGCACAGCCCCATCCCTCCCTGTGAGGTTTCTTTTGGTCCCGGGAAGGGCTGAGATCATCCCTTTATCCTCAGGCTCGCTGGAAAGGGCTTGCCTTGTGGTGGATGCAGCTCACAGCCCGGCTCTGCTGCCGCTCCGCTGCACCCTTGCCTCTCTTGGTTTTACTTTATTTTCCCAGAGCGTTCACAAATAAGCCGGTCTCTGCTTTCCAGCCCTGGCAGGCAGCAGCTTTGCCGCACGGCTGGGCTGCCGTGCCCAGCGCCCGGCTCCAGCGGCGCTTCAAGGGCGTTTCCTGAAAAACACCCAAAACCCTGCGAGCATCGGGCGCGTCACGGGGCGGCTCCCGGGGTGATGCCGGGACCAAAGGGCTGTGGGACCGCCACAGGCTCCCCGAGCATCCCCTGGGCACCTGCTGCCGGCGCTCGGCATCCCGCCGGCCGTCGAGGAAGATGCCGACAAAGCGGGAGTGGGTGTTTCACACCTACGACTGGGCCAGGGCGCGTGTCTGGTAGGAGCTGCCACAATCCTCCCAAATATTTGCATTGCAGCAGATGTTACTTTATACATTTTCTTTCCCTTAAGCCGGTGGTTATTGCGGGGAGGCAGGGATGCCAGGTGTGACTCTAACTACCAAAATCAGGACTCGCTCAGTGCTTTGATGACATCAATTAGCTTCAGGGTGTAAGTGCCAAGATTTCGCCAATTACGGCAGGTAAATCTCTCAGTCTATAATAATCTCATTTGAAGTGGTTGAAATGAGTTCAGTTTCTGTTCTACGGAGACACGTATCCCTGTGCAGCTATGTATGTGAAGTAGAAAACTAATTGCTACACGATGACTTTTGCCTACAAAGTCTGTGTTTACTTAAGCAATAATTTTTCTGAAAAACCCCTCTCTTTTCCGCTGCCGTCCGTGCGCTGATGGAGGCCCCGGCGAGTCGCCAGCCCAGGGAGCTGGCTGCAAGAAGGGCAACCCTTCCCGGAGCTGAGGCTTTGCACTGAGAGCTTGATTCCAGATCAATGTGGGAACAAACCCACAGAATTATAAGTAAAACAAAAAAAAAAAGCACCAAACCAGCCAATTTTCAAGACGCGGAAGATGAATTTCAGACTGTCTGGGGAGTCTGTTCTTTCGAGGACTCTGCAGCTGGATGAATAATAATGCAGTTTTCGAGTGCTTTGGCGAGGAGGGAGGTGTTCGGTGCTGCTCGCCGCGCTCCGTGGAGGCTGAAGGGCATCGGGATGAAGGACGGGTGTCCACGGAGATGCCTCTGCGCTGGGCAAATTCCTCCTCAGCAGCTCAGCCCAAGCAGGAGAAGGGAACTTCAGAGATCAGCGATACAGAGGGAATAATTCACGGGTCGTTCCTGATCCGGGAAGCGCTTCATTTAAATCTGGTTGAGAAGCGGGACCGTGGTCCCGCGTCGCTGCCAGCGCTGGGCACAGACCGAGCAGGAGCGGCCATCCCGCACGGGGACGAGCCTTGTTGTCCTTGGTGGAGCTGTTGGGTGGATAAACAGCCACGTTTAATCTTCAGGGCTTTCGCTCAGACACCTTTCATCATAAGTGTATTAACTTTTCTTTTTTTTAATGAGGCGGTATTAAATCCGAGAGGATTTGCAGCAGGAGTGAGTTTCATATCCCGATTTCCGCACCCAGGAAATCAACTACTGAGTCCAATCACTGTCAGAAACAGTTACCCAAAAAAAAAAAAGAAGCAGAAGAAGAAACTCAAAATCTGCACAGAAGAAGAAACACAAAGTCTTTGGTGTGAAGGGAAGAGGCGTATCTCCCTGGAGAATATGATAATTTATAATGAAACATTATCTCCAGACCCATATGTTACATTTTCTATTTATGGCTAATTTGCTTAAGCATTTATAATGCGCACCCCAAGGGAGGACAATTTGTCTTTGGGCAGCTGGCTAGCCGGGGAGGGAAGAAACAGGGCGCGTTTTCGTGCGAGCATGCCGGCAGCGCCTGGCACCCACCAGCAAAGGTGCTCGGCGATACCCACTGGGAGGCAGCTCCCGCCCAGACACCGCTCCCTGCGGCACGGCCGGGGGCTCGCCATGGCGGGGGGACCCCGGGGTGGGAGCTGGGGGGAGCCGGCCGCCCTGAGGGTCCCTCGGTGCCCGGGTGGCTGCCGCGGCCCCGGGACTGGTGACCCCTGAGCTGAGCCACGGGGCTGGGGGCTGCCCCGGCGCATCCATGGGCTCCAGAAGTCACCCTGCGCTGCTTATTGCTGGGGTCAAAAAAAATTAGGAGGCGGTTTCTCCTGAGCCACCGGGTATCCCTGGCATTTCCCACCAGCATTTCCCACCGGCATCTTGTCCCCCCTGGCTGGAGCGGCTACGGTGAGGCCGGGCAATGGGCTCTGGCCATCCCGCCTGGGGCAGCGGGATAAAGCCGGGGGCGGCGCGGGATGAAGAAGCCCCGCAGCAGCCCAAAGAACGTGCAGGGAAATGATGAACGCTCCTCTCAGCCTCGCGCCGAGGCTGGGGAGATCCTGGGATATAAACATGACAGTTTATACGCCGGGTATGACTGCTCTGCTCTTCCCGGATGATATTCAGCCACAAACATTTCAATCACATCCTCAGCGAGGGGTGGATAACCCAGATGACTCTCTGAATCACTCTCTGCATCGCTAAAATATTTTCAGATCTGATCCTAGACGTCTCAACAAGATGTTCACAAATCAGCCCAGGAATACGTCTCCCTGCCTCTGATGTTCAAATTTCGCCCTTGAGCTCTCAGAGCCAAAAAAAAAAAATAAAAAAATAAAAAAGAAGACGTGGAGGTTTCCTCCTGGTATTTGACCCAGATGGCTCCTCGCGAGCACACGGAGCTCGTCGGGTCACGCGGGCCCCTCCGGAGCCTGGGGGATGCTGGCATCTCTGCTCCCAGCACCGGTGGCCCTACCGCAGAAGATCACTTCGTTTCGGTCACGCGAGGCTTCCCAGCACGGCCGCGAGCCGCAGGTGGAAGGGATGGTGTTCCTTCGGAGGGAGGCGGCAGCTGCTTTGCTCGGCGGCAGAGGCCATCCACCCCTCGCTCTGTGATTCCTTCGGTGCTCGTGGTGGGTCACACCAGGGCGGAGGAAGATCGTTAATTTATCGGCTATCAGTGGTTATCAGTAACAAGTTCAATCATGCTTTTCTTGCAGGGAACAGAAGGTGACAAATGTGGATTTCTGCTCTGACGCGGGCGTGTGTGGACGCAGGATTAGCTGGAACGCAGCTCCCTGTGCCAGGGGCGGGTGCAGCGCTGGAGCCGGAGGTGAGTGTGTGCGCCCGGCGGGAACGTGGGCACTTCAGAGATGCGATATTCTGCCAGTGTCGCTCAGCTCCTGCTCTTCTCTGGCCAGTTAAACCCCCCCGTCCAGCAGCAGGGGAGAAGCTCACCCTCCCCGAATACTCCCGACGACAACGCTGTGGATGCTTCACGCCCCTGCAACACCAGTCCAGCTCTCAGCTTTGCCCAGGTTATTGATTAAAAGCATGTTAACGATTGATAGCTGGTCTAATTGCTCGGCTGCTGTAATGGCCGCCTCTCGCAGCTCTCGCCGTGGCCGCGATGCTCGGCAGCAGCGGCAGCATCTCGCCGTTCCCTCTCCCTCGGTCCCGGGCGCTGTGCAGCTGCCTGACGTGTGACCGGGGGACCTGAGAGCTCCCCAACACAATATCGGTCTCCTGGAGCTGATTTCAATGGAGGAAATCAAAGTGAACTATTAAAACTCATTACCATTTTTATCTCAAATGCGGCAGATTCTATTTGCTATAATTTTATTTGAATCTGAATGCACATTGTATTTGCATAGGCAAGAGTACGCTCCCTTTCTCCCCCTCTTTTTTATTCTAAGGAACACTCAGTCGTATCCGTAAGGGAAGAGCAGCCGCACGCAGCCCTTTCACAGCCGGGCTCCGGAGAGAAAAGCGGGTTTGAAGTGCTGAAGCTCGGGGGCTGCGGAGTCGCTGGGAAGCCCGGATTGTGGAGAACGAAGTTCAATAGTACGGGCAGGCATGTCGGCATGTTGAAGTATTTTAAACCCGTCAGCAGGCGCACACTTCAGTGCCTTTCCTCGCCTTGGCGCCTGGTGTCTCTGAGCTGCAGAAGGACAAACGGGGAAGACGGGAAGCGCCAACCCGGGCATCTTCTCGAGACCACACTGAAAGCAGGTGCTGGAGCCGCCTCCTTTAGCCACGCACAGAGTTTAGCGTGTGTTTTTACAGCACCCCCTGACACGGTCTCCCCCGTCCCCTTGGGAGCGCTCCCGCTGGATGCGGCCCAGGGGGAAGGCGGGCACGAGCAGCAGCCTCTGTCCCCCTGCGCCCCTGGAAACAGACGGACTGGACCCCCCCTGCCCTCGGGCTGCTCCCCCGCCTCCGGCCAGGCCCAGGACGCAGGGTGCTGGGGCTTAAGAGCAACGTCAAGAAACTCGGCGCATCCCACCGGGGCTGTTGAGAGCAACCGCGGCAGTGGGTCGGTTCAATTCCAGTTGTGTCCTGGAAGGAACCAGCTGGGCAAGTCCCCCCCAGCTCACCGTCCTGCCCGGTGGCCTCGACACGGGCACGGCCGCGTGCCCCGCAGTGGCCGCCTGGGTCTCGCTTCCCCTGGCCCAGCCGGGCGGACGCACTTTCACGCACTGCTCCTCGCTGGGAGGAGCCGCGCGTTTCCCCCCCGTCGTGTGCGAGCCGCGCTTGCCAGCTGCCCACGTGCTCGGTAAAGTTAGAATCAGATCAAGGCGACGCTGGCACCGGAGATTCGCACGGAGCAGAACGGAGCAGCGCGGCTCGGGGCTGTGCTGAGGGGCAGCTGGGGTCAGCCCCCCCCACCCCACCCCGAGCCCCCACAGCAGCCGGGGGCTGCCAGGCTGGGATGGGACCAGCCACAGGAGCATCCCACAGGATTCTGGAGCTCAGGATCAGCCCCAGCGCTGGACATCCTGCAGCAGCACCAGCTCCACGTTTCCCACGCTGCTAAAAATGACCATCGAGTGGCAGATTAATACACGCCCATATGGCGAAGGGGGTCAGATCTTCCTCCAAGGCTGGGCTTTGGTGTTCCACTCAAAAACACAAGGAGAAAGTGCCAGAAAGGGAGAGCCACACGCCGGTATTTTTAGAGCCCAGCATGTGGCTGTTGCAACTGCTGAAGCCGCGGCGCTTTTGGGCTCATGACAGACAGTTTGCGCTTCTCCGATGGCAGCCTGGCCGCCGGGATGGAACGATCGTGGCCCTGGGAGCAGCTCCCGGTCCGTGCCCCCAGCACGAGCTGCTCCGTACCTGACGCTGGAGCCGGTGCCAGCCACGCCGCCGGCTGCGCCGGGGCTCACAGCTTCCACACGCACCTGCGGCCGCTGGAGGAGAAAATGTTAATAGGAATGAAGATGCAAAGACCTGAATCGTGAGGCGAAACGTCGCCTCGGTAATTTGAACATCTCCAAGACAGGAGGCGAAGGAGCGGGGACGGCCATCACTTGTACCTCTTCCCACCTGGATGCGGAGCCAGAGCTCTGGGATCGTTTCCCTCCTGAAATAAATGATGCCCGGTTGTGGGCTCGCGCTGTGGGCCGTGATCGTTCACACCCGCAACAGAAACATGACACAAAACTGTGACAGCCTTGAGAAGAGTGACGTTCCCCCACCCTCCAACCCAAGGCAATGATGGAGACGGGGCTGGGGGATGGCACAGTGGGGAGATGGAGAGCTGACACCGTGGCCCAGAGAGAGAAGGCCCTGGCTGGCGGAGCAAAGCCTCGCTGCCTGGTTCGGGAGATGCAAAGGGGTCCGGGACCCTCGTGGGGTGATGCCGGGGTGGTGTCCAGATGGTGGGACAAACCCAACCAACGCCAGGAGAGGGACACGACCGAGGTCATGTACTCCTTCTCATCCCCTGGTTTCCTTCTCCCCTGCCCATCACCAGTTGCCACGATGGTTTTCATTATGAAAACAATATATTTCATACTTTGCCAAAAGAGAATAACAATACCGATTTACCCACAACAGCACATTTCATTTGCCATTAGATTTTTATGGAGCATAACGAGCGGTGTGGTGGGTGCGATCGGTCCTGAGCGTGAATGCAATAGCTCGAGGAGATGCGCGCGCCGCAGGTGAGAGCGCTCGTACGCATCAGCTGCTCTGTGGTCGACAGCTGCTGAAGGTTCCCCGGCTCTGGCGACCTCTTCTCTGCTTCCCACTGAAAATCCAGCAGCTCCTCACCCGGCCTCCGCTTTTCCGTCACGCTTTATAGTCAGAGCGAAAACGGGAAAGGATTCAGAGCGGCAAAAAGAGGCTTATTCTCCAGGCAGAGAAGATGCTTTGGCGCAGCCTGCTCTCCGGCACAGTGAACATGTCTCTGAAACAGTTTTCCACCTTCCAGCTATTTACGAGTCTCCCTGAGACACGGTTCTGTCTATCCATGCACAAAAATCTGATCTCTGCTACCACACGTCGGGGCTTCGTCGCGCTGTAGTTAAGGCTCAGGACACCGAGGGGTGGTTTTTCCAGCGCTGGCTGCGCTGAGATTTTCTCCCCGTGTGCCGCAGATGTTAATTCCAGCTGCAGCCAGTCTGAGAGCGCGGGGAAATAATTTACAGCCGGGAAAAGGCGGCCCAGCTGAATGCAGGTAACTCCCACAATCTTTCCTAAGACGTACCAGGCAGCTTTTTGTGATTTCTCTCCATAATTTGTCATTGTTATGCCGCTGTAAATTCTGCCTGGCAATAGGTGCAGCAGATGGTCCGTGGTGATTTCCATGTTAATGCCGAGGCCATGCATAAATGTGCCGTATGTAAAACCAGAGCTAGAGGTACACTCGGCCTCTCACTGAAAACCAGGCTGGCTTTCTGGCCCGCGTCTCGCTCGCGAGCAATATCCTGCCTAATAAAAAAGTCCTGGTGTTTCTTAATTGGGCCGCAATCCTCCCACCGAAAGCCTCGGCCGTGTTAATTAGAGTTGCCCATTCCTGCCAGCCCAGGTGCTGGGAACCTGAGCTGCAATGGCATCACCCGAAATTACCACACCGGCACACAGCAAAGTAATAAAAACTATGTCGTGAAGTAATAAAATAATAATAAAAAAAAAGCTACCAAGCAATAAGCAAAGTAATTAAAAGTAAGGCATTGCCTGTGGGACACAGAACATAACGCATCCTCTTCGTCTCCCTGGGAGGCGCAGAGACGCACCGTGGGTTCGGGGATTATTGATGGAGGAGAACAATCTATAGGAGACTTTTGGGCCTTTTTCCCACAGAAAGGGCACTCCCTGTCCGCAGGGGGACTCCCGGCATCACTGCTGCCTGCGGCGTGGGACACGCGGGGCCTGGCGTGTCCTCGCGGCTCACGCTCAGCCTGGTCCTGCCAGAAACAACGCAGATGGAAGGGTCAAACGGGGATCGGCAGCCGGTCCTTAGGAAGGTGCCTGACCCCGGCCCATCCTCTCCATCCCGGCATGTGTCAGCATCGCATGCAGGCGCCTCTGCTCCCCCCGGGGCAGGTTCGTACTGGAGGAGATGCAGGCTTTCCCAAAAAGCCATCCTTTCTGGCAAAATCCTATCCCCTCTCCAAGTTTTAGCATGGGAATCTAATCTTTCGCAATGAGCAGAGGTTCTTTTCTGACAGCCAAATTAATATTCATTATTCATCAGGGAAGAAAATGCTGAGCTGTTTATCATTGCTTCATTAGATTTAGCCAAATACCAGCTAAACATAATTACTTGCATAAACTCCTGTGGCAAGGCTGGAAATTTGTAATCAAAAAGGAAGATTTAAGGAAGGACGGTGGAAATCGGACTCGTGGGTCTTGGCGGGGGCCTGAGCTCGCTGCCGGTTCCCGAGCTGGAGGAGCGGGCTGGCGGGGGCACGGGAAACGGGCAGAAAGAATGTCCCCGTCTTTGTCATCTCACGGGCACGAGCTGGAACATAGGAAGTTCTGATCAAATATGAGGAAAAAACTTCTTTACGGTGAGGGTGAGAGCGCCCTGGAACAGGCTGCCCAGGGAGGGCGTGGAGTCCCCTTCTCTGGAGACTTCCAAGACCCGCCTGGATGCAGCCCTGGGCGATGCGCTCTGGGCAATCCTGCTTTAGGGGGGGCGCTGGACTAGGTGATCTCTAGAGGTCCCCTCCGACCCCGAAAATTCCCTGATTCCCGGTCTGTCCGCTGATAACCGGGGAGGAAAGGCGGGCACCGAGCAGCGGCAGGCTCCCGACCCGCTCTGCTCCCGCTGCCCGTGCCGCGGCTCCGGCGAGGGGAGCGGCCCCGGACGCCGCCAGGGCACGGGCGATGCCGGGGGACGCTCCCGGTACCCGCCTCTCCCCGGGCCCCCCCCGCGCCGCCGGTGCCACCCGCCCGGCGTGGAGAACCCCTGCCGGCCCCGGGCTAGAGCCCAGCCCCTCTCAGCTGCCTCCAGGGGAGATTCTGGGGGAGAAAAAGCCGCCCTCGCTCTCTCTCTTCAGCTGCCGGTGGTGGTTTAGCTCCGGTTTACCACGGCTCTGCCCACGGGGGAGGCTGCGCTCCCCCCTCCAGCCCCCCCAGGTGCCCGCGCTGGGCTTTGTGGGTGGGGAAACGCAGCCCGTTCCCCCTTCCTACGCACTTAATTAGCCTAATCAAGCCTTCCCCCTCCCCCGCTGCCCTGCCAATAGGAGCAGTTGCGGGGGGGCTGCGTGAGCCCCGCTGCGAGTCCTGCTGAGCCCCCTCCGTCCCAGCCCGCCCGAGGGAGCCCGCCAGCGGCGCCGGGGGATGCTCTGCGGCGTGGGACGAAGGCAGGTCACCTCTCCCCCTCCCCCGCGGCCCGGCCAGCATTAAATACCTCTGTGAGGCAGCCGAAGAAGCGGCAAAGGCTCTTCTCTGCCTTTCGGATCCACTTGCTAATTACAAAGCGCGTTCATTTTAGCACCCTGCTATCCCGTAATTGATGTTGGATACCTCTCACAATGAGCCTGATTTAAATGTATACATGTTTCTCCTTCTCCTGAAACCCTGCTGGCTGTGAGACACCTAATTAACAGCAGAGCTTTCAAAGTCTCCCTAACAAATGCATCCCTGTGTTTCTTAGCACAAGGACTCTCATTAGTGAAGCTGTGCTTTGTGATTATTTATACCCCTTCTATAATTAAAAATTCTGAAAGCTAATTACAATTATCCATCAGTTTTTCAACATGCCGGGACTAGAGATCTTAACCTTTTTTACCATTGTTTTTCTTTTTTTAACCGACATCCCCTCGTCCTTCACACACGGGCGTGTGCCAGCCCCCTCCCCGCAACCACCACCTCCTCCTCCTCCTCCTCCGCTCCAGCTCGCCTTCCCCTTGCCGCTGGTTGTTTGCTTTTGTGATGTGCTTTGCTCCGTTGTTGCCAGCGATGGTGTTTGCTTTGGTAGCTGGAAGCGGGGGCAAGCAGCAGCAATTGTTCCTGGCTCCCGAGAGCATGCGGGATGCTGGCGGGAGCGCGTGGGATGCTCGCGCACCCTGGCCTGCCGAAGCAGCGCCGAGGCATCGCGCGTGGCGGCGGTTATGTTCCCTTCCCAGCACCAGTTGCCCACATGCCCTTTCCCTTTAGGTTTAGGGCCGTTATTCCCATGGCCACGGCAACCCACTGGGTGAGCTGGGTGCTGCATCCCCCATCCCTGGCTGCCCGCCCACGGGTGCATCGCCCGCACCCCCCGGTGCCGTGGCCGCCCGTGGCACCTCTCGGGGTTTCAGAGCAGGGCTGAAAAGGGACTGTGAAAAATGGCTTTTGAATAGAGCGTGTTCCCTGCACGGGCTGAGTCTGGGAAGTCATAATCTTAATATGAACATCTTTAAATATCCTTACTAATGGGCTCATTCTTTAATTTCCTGAAGCAACGACAGTTTCAACAGACCCTATATCACAGCGAAGATGGGATCTGTCACTGAATGGCTGAATTATATTTCATCCTTTATTTTTATCAGCTCCGCTGACTTATTTATTACATTTAGAGTCTCGGCTGGCTTTTGTCTGGCCTGTACTTTGCTGCAGCTCATAGAGGAAAAAGCAATAGTTTATAAAGCCATTTTCACAGCGTCCCCATAATTTTAGGCCATGTCTGAGGCTTCATTTTGAATGAAACTCTGTAGATAAACTGTTATTCATGGTGATGCCTGTGAAGTCCTTGGCAGCCCCCAGAGAACGCTGCCTGCTTATAAAGGGCTTTCCCTCAGATTTATTTTTGAAGAACAAAGGGCAATTTTCCCATCTTCACAGCAGCAGCCCACGTGGCAGATGCCGCTCGGGGTGTTATCTTGCAGTACTTTTTTTTTTCTTTTTTTTTTTTTTTTTTTTTATTGAAAACGTAATAAAACCCCGGGCTGCGTGTGGCCACGGAGTGAGCCCTGGGAATCGCTTCCAGCGCTGGAGCTGGTGAATTCGCAGTCAGTGGCTGCTCTGTGGGTCAGCACCGGCCCCGGTTCTGGGGGGGGGATGTTGGGCAGGGCGGTGGGGAAGCCCCGGGTGGTCCTGCCCCACTGGCGGTGGTGGCAACTGGCCAGCTCACCCTGGCACGAGGGCGAGAAGGTGACTTCTCACCCGAGCCATCCTTGAGACCCCCCATTGCAGCAGTTCAAGCCCCGACAGGCTTCAGGTGCCTGGACCTCGCGGACACGGGTGTTATTGAGCCAAGAGAGCATTTGGCCGTGCTGTCCTGGATGCGGTCCCCGTGCTCGTGTGTTGGCTCCGGCGCCGCGCGTGCCCCCGGGAGCCATGAGCATTCCCCAGCCTTGGCGCTGCCAGCACCGCGGCGGCCGCAGCTGCTCCGCAGCAGCTTAGCACCATCTGCGAGCATCGCCGGCATGTCCCGCTCGCTCCGGGGCATGGGGACGAGCTGCCGGCAAACATCGGTGACCTCCAGCCAGCCGCAGTCTTGGGGACAGGGAACTTTCCAGGCCGAAGAGGAGAGCAGAAAGGAGCCAGGGGAGCAGAGGCGAAGCACATGAGCAGCTCCGAGAGCTTCTCCCGAGACCCGGCAAGTGCCAAAGTTAATACATTTAATATATTTTGTACGCAGTATGCCAGCCATTAGAAATGTGCTTGTTCTGTCATTGCTCTGAGGCAATCACGGTGAAGCATTTGTCCTCTGAGTGCACGGGGAAAAATTAGAGTGCCCTGAGCTGAATTGGTCAGCTAAAAATAATGTACGGCTTCATCCTTGGAAGGAAATTGGGCATTGATTGGAGGACAGAAGTTCGGTGCAATACTTAAAGCAATGTGACATTTCCATACATTAGGGAAGCGTGCGCGGTAGGCGTAATTCAGGGCGTAAATCACCGGTTCCCAGTCACGCTCCTTCGCGTGCCTTCGCCCGCGGTCAGAGAGTGGCTCTCGCCAGGCGCCGTGTCCCGGTCCCCGCCCGGCTCATCGTCCCCCGGGAGCAGCCGTCATACCGCTGCGGAGGCCGCTGCCGGGATCGGCGATTTAGCGCCGCCATAAAACCTGGAGTGGGGAAATGACGGGAAAGCTCATGCAGTCACTACCACTTCCTGGTCTGTCAGCCGCGGGGGCAGGCGATGGAGCCAGTTAGCTTTGGTGGAAATGCTGCCAACCTGGCCCCCCGCTGACCCGCTGCCTGCCCTGCTCCGCTGCCCCACGGCTCAGCAGCGGGCAGGAGGGGTGAGACACGCACGGGAACTCCTTCTGGTTTCAGGCGTACAGGGTTTGCGTCAGCAGCATATTTCCAAGCCTTTTAATATTATTATTAAAAGTCTCCTTAGCAAGTGTTTATATTCCTTCAGTTCCCATGCCAATGGATATTAAGAGGGAGGAAAAAAAGCAACTTCTGGCTTAGGTAATTATGAGATTGCTTCTATTGCTGCTGGCACAACGGTGGGAGTATCTGAGCTTGATTTCTTCCCGGAGAAAGGCTGAACAAAGAGCCAGAGGAGAGCCTTTGCTAAAGCATCCTGCGAGCAGTTGGGCACGCTGCCCGTGCGCTGCCTGCGCGCTGCCTGCGCGCTGCCCATGCGTAGGCTCGTGGCTGCTCAGCACGTCCGGGGGTGCCGGCAGCAGCAAACCAGGCACATCCATTCCCCGCTCCGGGGAGCCTTTCCAGCCTCCTCGCGGCATGCAGGAGGGATGACCTGTTGCCACTCGTGAATAAAAGGCCTGTGGAAAAATTCAGCCTGCGGGTTTCCCTGGGAGCTCGTCCGAGGTGACGGCTCCGACAGCCCCCAGCAGCCCTGCGGAGGTAATTTCACTAGTTCCTGTGCATCAGTCTGCGGGAATTCACAGGCGGCTGGGTGGCAGCTGTGCCTGCACAGCAGCAAAGCCCCCCTGGGAGCCGTCGGGACGCGTTCCCACAGCAGCGGTGTGGGCGAACTGGTGTGCGTCGGGGCGAGAACATCCTCGCCGTGCCCTTCCTCTGCCTCGCCGCAGCTAAAACCTGGGGTAGCCACGAGGCAGCGAGGGACCCGGGAAAAATGCTGAGGTGGCCACCTCCAGCTCTCCTGTGGACAGTCCCCTGACGGTGTGTTAGCCCCGAGCCCCCGGGACCGGCACAGCCATGCCCGGGCTGGGATGCTCCTGTGGGGAGCGGTGGCCGCGGGGGCAGAAGCTGAATGTCCCTTTGGCCAGAGGTGCTTTGCCCATCCAAACCATGAGAAATTTCTCTCACCTCTATGAATATTTAAAGTAACTTGCAGGATGGTAATGATCTCTGAATGTGAAATTAGGAATAATTACAACCCATTCATCCCTTTAATAATGAGTCAAGTACTTCCAGTGCTCGCTGGCAGAAGTTTTCTGAAAGTTTTCCGTCCCGCGTGAGCTGAAGCCCTTCCACTGCTGCCTGAGTCAGTAGCTCTTCTCTTCGCAGCGTCTCGGGGTTCTCCAAGGCCCGGGGTGTCCCGGACAGGTGCTGTGTGTCACCGCTGGGCGCTGTGTTTTCATTTAATTGATTTTGCTGTGGGTTTAATTAGCAAAAGGGGGATCAAGCTCCAACTCTCAGGTAATGAGGGCATTGTCTGTAGCTTATTTATGTTCTTCCATTTCAAGCGAATTGGTTTATATCTTATTGCATTTTTCCCCTTCAAATAACTCGCTCGTAATTGCCTGTTCTCACACGGGCAGGATGCTGCCATTGTATCAGCCTGGGTTTTTAAAGGCCGCTATTAGCAGAAATGCCGGGGAGACTCGACTCGCGTCCTCTCCTGCACTCGCTGGCGATGACCTCCTCCGTGACGGGGCATCCTCAGGGTCCCGGTTCATGGCCACAGGGTCCCCAGCAGCAGGGGCTGTCAGGCCGTCGGCAAAGGCGGGGTGCTTTTATTTCAGAGCAAACTTTCCGATTCCAGCAGTAACCCGAGGAATTCCCAGGCACGTCTGAGGACGGAAAGCCAAGTGCTCCATTCCCAAAGCTAATATATATATATATATATAGACAACAAGAGAAAAAAGGAGCTTATGACTAAACATTACAGTAGCCTGAACAGCAGAGCAGTATTTTAAGCTACTGCCTGTTATCTTTGGACTGTGACTCTCTGATGAGTAACAAAATATTTGCTTTTTTTCCCTTTACGGGCCTGTCATTTCACTGGCAGAATCTTGTCCTATTGACCTGAAGAACCTCAATTTCAAAGCTATTAAAACCTAATTTTCTATACCAGGCTCCTGAGACAGGCACTAACTTTCATAGAATAATTCATTTCTTCCCTCTGAAAAAAGAAAAAAAGGCAGAAAAAAGAGAGCGGAGAAAGGCGTTTGAGCGCTATTCCAAGGGAAGCGCGGGACGGAGGCTGCCCGCTGTCTGCTGCTGATATTTCCCTGCGCAGTGTCCTCCCAGGAGAGGAGCAGAAACACTCCTCGGATAAACGCCCATTTAGTAGCCGTGGAGCGCTGGCTGTATTTACCCAAAATAACTGCCGTTTGCTGATAAAACCCTGAGTCCGTGCCGCCGCGCTGCATCCCGCCTGCGGGCAGGAGCCGGCAGGGAGCTGGTCTCTCTCCTCACGGGACGAAGTAAGCTTCCAGCCTCCTCCTCCTCCTCCGAAGGTTTGAGACCTGTGAATCATAGAGTGAATCATAGAGTGTGTTGGGTTGTGAGGGACCTCTAAAGGCCATCTAGTCCAACCCCCGGCAGTGAGCAGGGACAGCTTTAACTAGATCACGTCGCTCAGAGCCTCATCCAGCCTGGCCTTGAATGTCTCTGGGGATGGGGCCTCCACCCCCTCTCTGGGCAACCTGGGCCAGTGTCTCACCACCCTCAGTGTAAAGAACTTCTTCCTAATGTCTCACCTAACCCTGCCCTGCTCTAGTTTAAACCGTTGTCCCTCGTCCTATAGCTGCATGCCCTTGCAAACAGCCCCTCCCCGGCTTTCCTGGAGCCCCTTTAGGGACTGGAAGGGGCTGGAAGGTCTCCCCGGAGCCTTCTCTTCTCCAGGCTGAACCCCCCCAGCTCTCTCAGCCTGTCCCCACAGCAGAGGGGCTGCAGCCCTCCCAGCATCTCCGGGGCCTCCTCTGGCCCCGCTCCAACAGCTCCATGTCCTTGTGCTGAGGGCTCCAGAGCTGGACGCAGCACTCCAGGGGGGGTCTCACCAGAGCAGAGCAGAGGGGGAGAATCACCTCTCCGGGTCTGCTGGCCACGCTGCTTTTGATGCAGCTCTACCCCGGTGCCGGTCCACGGCCAAGCCCGCAGCCTCGCCGAGCTCCCGCCGTCCCGGGAAGGGGAGCAGGGCTCCTGGGAGGCGTTAGAGGAGTCTGGGGCTGCTGGGTGAGCCAAGCCCCCATCACTGCCCCTTCCCGTGCCAAAATATACGTGTTGTGGAAGAGAAAGGCATGACAGAGTGACGCCTGAGCAGCGTTTCAGCACCTGGAGGAGGGTTTGCCGAGGAGCAAAGCCACGATCCCAGTGGGGGTTGTGTTTTCCCAATCCGTTAGGAGAGAGTGGCGGAGGGAAACCTGCCTTTTTCTGGGGCTGGCGGCTCCTTTTGGTTACTGGGCACCTGAGGATGGAGCAAATACCCCACGGCCCCTTCCGTAGGAGGAACAAAGGGAGCGTTTGGCTTGGAGACGAGTGCGAGGGGGCATGGGGAGAGCCGAGCGTTGTGTCCTTGCAAACTGAGCGAGTCGGGAGCTCTGGGACTCCCCGCTCGGGTGTTCAGAAACCGGTGGGGAAACGGTGTTGTTTTGCTGGGCCGGGCTGTCACGGGGCTGCCCTGTCCCTCCCCCCCACCACGAACCCCTCTCCGTGCTCACTCGGGTGCCAGCCGACCCTGCAGCTGGCGGTGCTCCGCCGAGCCACCGCTTAATATTCTCAGTCGTGATAACACTTTGTTGGATAAGTGCTTTTTAAACCCTACAGATAGATAGAGTATCTGGAGTGGCATTTTAAAAGAGAAAATTGAGACAAGATTCATTACAGACACCAGTAAATGTCAAACATTTTATCAACTGTGTAAAGTGCCGTGTTAAGCTGTCTTTTCCCCCCAAAGCTTGATTAAAACTATAAATGCCTTTTTAATATTAATATTATTCTCTTCTCCGTGCTGCTTGTTTGGTTATTTGCGGTGGCAAGGAAAGGCCGGTGGTGAGCGGAGGCGGCGGGGTGGGCAGCGGGTGCAGGCAGAGGGAACCCCCCGGCATCGCTCTCTGATGGCGATGGGGGTCCCGGGCTCGGGGCGGCCCCCAGGGAGGGCAGCACCCACCAACCCGCCCACCCTGTCCCGGGCTGAGCCCTCCCGCTGCGGGACCCCTGTCCCGGGGCAGCCGTTCAGAGCCGGTCCCGCTCTGACATCCCCCTGCCCGCGTCTCTCTCGTGCGAGGAGACTTGTCTAGAGCAGGTCCTTCTCGCTAAGCTGTATTTAATTAAAAGCTGGCTCTTTGTTGCATGTGCTAATTAGCACTCTTTGCTTGCAGGCTCAGACTCAATCAATATCTAAATCCGTGGTCTAAATCTAGCGCAATAATAAATAGCTGTGCAGGCTGTTTCACGAGGATCCCAAAGCTGCCATCGTCTGCAGCGTGAATTCCACGCAGACAACGGGTCTGCCAGAGCTGGCCCCGGGGCCCGGGGCACGGGCTCCCCCTTTGCTTTCCCCAAAGACCCCCTGAATTTGCAGGAAATGTGCGCTTTAATGTAGTTTTCCTCCAGAAATTGCCTGTGTTCCCAGACAGGAGCGTGGCCCGCCTTGGGAAGAGCCCTCTCTGCCGCAGGGGGTGCAGTACCCAGCCGGTCCCCGCAGCATCCCTCCAGCCCCCGCCGCGGGGCAGGGCCAGCCAAACCGCGCGCCCTCCGCCGAGATGAGCAGAACCGGCTTTTTCAAATGAATTGTTCGTTATAAAAGTTACTTCTGTTGCAGATCCATCTGATCTTCTTAAAGGGTGAGGTTTCTGATAGCGGAACGAACTCATGAAAAATACATGGCCTGGAGCGTCTCTAGAATATTTATTGATCCGGCAGGTGTCACCCGGGGTGTCACGGTGCTGCTGAGGGTGCCCTGGCTCTCGGGCACCGGCACCAGTGACTGCCACCTCCGGAGCCACCGGCTGTCACCCTGCCAGCCCGGGGTCTTGGCTTAGAGCATGGCCAGCCTTCCTGGTGCTGCCTGCTCCCCTCGCTGGGGAGCTCTCAGTTGCCTCTTGGCCACAGGATAAACCAGGGCAGGCCAAGCCTGTCCTCAACAGCCCCCGTGGGGTCCGCTAACGAGGTTTCAGGAGGCAGCAGCTTCTGCCCTGCTCGGGTTCCCCCGGCTCCCGCGGTTCCTCCCGCTGCTGGAGGAGGCTGAGAATGTGTTTTTCCTGTGTTTTCCTGGTATTTTCCCTGCGAGTCGCCTCCCGCCAGGAGCCGGTCTGGCAGCTCCAGCCTGGCTTCCTCTCCCTAATTGCGTTAATAGTACCGCCGTGCCGACACCGAGAGTTACACTGGGCTGTGGCATAGCAACCAGGCCATCGGTTAACTTCGTAGAGAGCGACAGGTAAAATAAATGACGGTAAACGAATCGGATCTGTTTGAGGATTAAGGCTGCCTGTGCACAAATGGAGATGATCGTCCTCGTTGGTGTTTTTGGCTCGTGTCGGGCCTGGGGGGGTCGGCGCAGGCACCGCAGCCAGCGTGGGAGCCATGCCCCGGCTGCCTGCAGAGGGGGAGACGTGCGGGGGGGGGGGCCGTGCTCAGCCCCAAGCACGGCTCCCCTCACCTCATCGCGAAGTTGTAAATAAATTTTAAATTCACACTGCTGTGTTAAATCTATGAACTCATCCTTAAAGACCAGCACTTTCCCAAAAATGATGCGGATAACTGGTAGGGATATCTTCCTGGCTGCCTGTTGCCTCGCGGCGATGCCCGGCCTCGGCGGTATAAATGCCATGCAGCAGAGTCACTTAAAAAGGCGTGTGAATCGGGAGGAAAAAGGGATGCAGAGAGAAGCCCAGGGGTTGCGGGGAGTCCGGAGGTTGCTCAGTTGTGCTGAAATAGGCATTTAATGATACTGGGCAAGACTGATGTGTGCTCCGTGGGCAGGGTGTGATTCAGTCCCGGTGACTTTGCCTTCAAGCGCTCAGTCCTTATAAATGACGTAGCTGGTAACTACGTCGTCGTCACTGAAGAGCCTCGATGGGTTTGGGGCGCGGTGGCCTCCCGCCTTGGGGGGTGGGAGCAGCCACGTCCGCCCTCGCACCCGAGGGCTGTCCCCAAGGGAGAGACACGGGCTGGAACGCGCTGCGGGGATAACTTCATCCCTGCATCAGCACTGGGACTAACCGGCGCGTTAAACGGGAATATCACTCTTAAATCCCAGGCTGAGCGCACCACTGAAGTGGATTAGAGCCAGACATTTAATTACCGTAGCAAGGTTTTTATTTATTTTTTAGGTATGGGCTGGGAGCAGGAGGTTCACGCGAGCACAGAGAAAACGGATGGTTGGCAACTCCCATCTGTGCAGTCCTACAAATCACCCGTGATTCACAGTTATATAAAGCTTCTTATATAGTAAACAATCTTGTTAATAAAAGCAGAAGTACAAGGTCCAATGTAATCCAGCGAGTGTGACTAACTGGATTTATAGGCTCCCTCCCAGTGCAGAAGCAGAAAGATTCCTCAGATCTTACAGGAACCAATTTTTGCCGAGATCCCCAGCAGTGATTGTTCCCCGTGGGAAGGGGCAACGGCACGGAAACAGGTTGGCGCGATTTATTGGTCTGTTTAATCTGCCTTCCCAGGGTCGCAGTGTGAACGGCCCACGCTGGCCCTGCCCCTCTCACCGACGTGGGCTTTGCATCTGCGGGGCCAGGTCCGGAGCCCAGCTCCCCCCACAGCCGCGCTGGGGGAAGCCCAGTTCATGTGGGGGCGACCGCAGCCCACCCCCGCTGTCTCCCCCTCCTGCGGGACCCCCGCTTTGCTCCAGAGGCGATGCTTCCCACCCTGCACCGCTCCTGCCGCTGCGGTGGCTCCCAGCCCCGGCTCATCCCCCATGGACCCCCACCAGCCCCGGCGTCCCCTCGCTGGCTCGGTGTCAGGACAGAAACTCTTTTTCCTTTGAATTAAGTGGTGACCGTGGGGTGGCCGTCACCTCCCACTTCCGCAGAGGTGGATGTGTTCCCGTGATCCGCGGCGCTTCACGTCTTCCCTGCAGCCGGAGCTTTTCCAGGTTTGCATCTCCGGGTGCGGGGCGGGACGAGTTGGGTCTTCGCGTTCCTGTGACGTCTGTGTTGGTGCCGCTTGTCACCCCGGGAGAGGGAACGGCGAGATCTGGAGCGCGGTCTGGAGAGAGGAGTGGGCTCCGGGGAGGGCTGCTGAGAGGGAGGCTTTGAGAAGAGCCAATATTTATAGAATATTACAGCAATGGCATTTGCGGATAATTTTGGATATTAAGGGAAAATAGCAGTGTTTGCTTCCCCAGCTATGCAAGGTATTTGTGCTGACAGCCTTCCCCGCGAAGGCACCGTTCCCAGCGCACCCCTGAAACCTCTCACGACTTTCTGTTATTCTCGGAGGCAGCACGTGGCAGAGTTTTACCCTTCCAGAGGCACCTTCAGTGTTCCCGAACTGGGAGCCCTGCTCGGCGCCTGCCCTGGGCGATGGCACAGCCCGGCCGGGGGGGTCTCGGTGGCCCTCGGCCCCCGCCATCCACCCTCCCTTGACCCCGCGCTTGGGCTGTGCCGCTCTTCAGAGGAACAGAGAGTAAGTGGAAACAATCAAATTAATCTAAGCACCTGCCAGGCCTCCGCCTTCGCTCAAGTGGAATATAATTTTATAATTAGGCGAGTGTGCTTTAATGATACTTTTGAAGAGCCGGAGGTTCAGCCCTGGTGTTGGCCAGGAGGAGCCCATTAATGGGTTTGTTTTGCCGCCCGGTGCCTGGGGGCTGCGGGCGGGCGGCGCGGGTGATGCCCAGGGGTGCAGGTGGCACAGCCGGCAGCGTCCCGGCGGGACCGGGAGCCCTCCTGAGGGAATGCCGCGCCGCTCTATTTCCCCTGGCCCTGCCAGTGTCGACAAAACCACCGTAAGCCGAGGTGCCATATGTCGTCCTCTCCTACAGCCTTTTGAAAGTGCGAAGAAAGAGACAACTGTGAGAGATGGCATTTCCACTGCCGGTGCCGCAACATATGCTCTGTGAGAAAGAGCTCAGCCCATTATAATGCAGGCAACAGGTAGGACGATGGATTGCCAGGGTATTCTGGAGGCTTGGGAAGTGCAAGCGATGGCCCCTGAGCCAGCCCTCGTGAAGACGCCCCTTGCTGGCAGGTGTGCGGGGCGGACGCTGGCCCCGGCCCCAGCTGCGGGGTTTTGGGGCTGCCCGGTGCATGCGGTGGCCGCTGTCGGTATAACCTAAAACATTGCAAACCCAGAGGTGAGCTCAGCTCCCCAGTGCAAACCATCTTTCCAGCCCGTTTGGCTGCGATACCTCTTCGGCCCGCTAATGTACAGGGTCCAGGCGCTCGCCGCGGGCTCCCCACTTGCCTAATTTCCCATTTCTCTCTTTCCTTTCTTTAAAATTCTGCTTAACTCTGCTCAGGCTCGGGAGCCATGGCAGCATCTCCACGAGCGGCCGGTCAGGCCAGCTGCCTTACGTAAGCGAGGGAGGGACCTCGCAAAACTTCCTCCGTTCTGAGGCTTAATTAATTAAAAGCCAGTTTTTATGGCGCATGCGCTAATTATAACTTTTTAGCCCAGAGGATCAAAAGGAACTTGTTGCTTACAATTCTGTAATTCAAATCTGCTGCAATTAGTTTGGATGCTCAGAAATTTTCAAAATTCATCTGTATGAATGTGCTTTGCTGAGACGATTTTTTTTCTCACTTGAACTTTTTTGATACTCTTATGTGCAAAGGAAACTGCCTGAGGATATGTTTCTTGCAAAAAGTAGGGATGCTGGTTCTTGAAACTATTATGCTGGCGAACAGTAAGAATTATCCATGTTTTTTTACTACCGCAGTGTAAGATATCCCAGGCAACAGCATTGCGGAAGGGGGAAGCGCCCTGGGGAAGCACCGAGCCATTTTCTCTGGTGAGAACGGCAGCGATTTCCCATCGGGGCGAGCTCTTGAGACTTTAATTTGGTGTTTTGCTCAGAAGTACGTCGGAGGCCGAAGAGCCGGAGCCCATCAGTGATGGAAGGGGAAAGGTGGGAAAAACAAGAGGTCGTTAGTCCCTTGTTAATGACCTGCGGGTACTTTCCCTCTGGGGGATCCGTGGCAGCAATAAAGATGATTTCAGGGCTTGGCCAGACACTTTCTGAGTAAGGTGTGGGATTCGGGGCGGTTTGAGGTGGTGCCTGGCAAAAGGGAGACCCGTTACCGCACGGCCGGTGCGGGACGGGCAGGACGGCGATGCCGGGCTCAGGTCGGCGGGGAGGCGGCGAGGTCCGACCCAGCGCTGCGCCCTCGATTCTCCCCCTGTCCGTGGCTGGGGGCGTTCGGTGTTGGCTGTGACAGCGGTAACGGAGCCCCCGGCCAGGGGGGCGGCACGCTGCCCCGTGCCTTTGCGGGGGGTGGATCGCAGGCCGTCGGGTGAGGAGATCCCGCTGTCGGGGCGTGCGGCCCCCCCGCCGCGAGACAACCACGACTCGAACCGGCACCCGCATCCCTCCCGGCACGTGCGCTACGAATCGCAATAATTCTGTGTCGCGATGAAGCCGATTAGCACCGCGGCTCTGGCGGCACGGGAGCCCCGGGGAGGGATGCTGGGCAAGGATGCCCGGGAGGGACCCGCCAGGCTCAAGCCGCGCTGGTGCCGGTGCCGGTGCCGGTGTGTAAGCCCACGCTGCCGGCATCTCCCTGCCACGCCGCACGCTGCTGCCGGAGGCCGTGAACCGCGGGGAACCGGGGGGATCTTGCAAGGCAGCAGCGTTTCGCCTGCCCCGGCGGAGGGCAAGTCACAGCCCCCGGGGACGCGCCCCGGCGTAAGCCCCAACCTGCCCCGTGCCTGTCGGGAATGCCGCTCGTCGCCTCTGTGTCGCCTGCTTTGGGCACGCCATGGAAGCAGAAAGGGGAGGAAAAAAAGGCTCGTCTAAGCTCAGAGTGGAAAAAGGGCAATGCCGAATTTATTCTGGAGAGCGGAGCCGAGTCTCCTGAGTACAAGCAGCAGGTGTTTTTCCCGCACGCAGAGTGAAAGGCTGGGGCGAATTCTCCCAGGAGTTTTTAATTTTCTGTGCAGTGATTTCAGCGCCGTGCCCCCCCCCCCCCCCCCACACACACACCCCCCCGGCTCCGGCGTGCCGGTGCAGGAGCTGCCGGCGGCGCTGCCTTTCCCAGCTGCACCCCGGCACTGCCGGCCCCGCCGTTCCCGGGGTGCGGATCCCACCGCTCGGCTCCATCCGGAGCAGCCCAATGAGCAAAGAGTGAGGAAATGATTCCCACCGAACAGCAGCCGCCCCAACCCCCCCGCCACCCAGCACACCAAGGTGGTGGCAACCAGCTGGGCAGCCTGGGGCACCCTGCACCGGCAGCCCTGGCTCTTTCAGAATTACTTATTTTCACCCTGCACCGGCAGCCCTGGCTCTTTCAGAATTACTTATTTTCACCCTGCACCGGCAGCCCTGGCTCTTTCAGAATTACTTATTTTGATAAAACAGATTGCTCTGGGGGAGAAAAAGGCTGTCTGGCCCTTTCCAGGCTGAGCTGGAGTAAACCAAACACTGTTTTTTTCATTTGCCCAGCGACTTAGGGATGCCCGGGTTGGTTTGCCGTGCGTCCCGAGCCCTTGGAGGAGAGCCGAGTGCCGTGTGCTGCCGTGGCTCACGCTGGCCATCTGTGACGGAGAGAAAAAGACTTCTCTGAGAGGTTCAAATTAACAATTTATTTGGACTTCACTCACAGGTCGGATACGCCACTATTGCAAGTTCTTATGGATACAATGGAAGAACGCGCTATTGCAATTTAAGGGGAAAAGAGCAAATCCATTCACAGAATACGCTATTACCACCTAACCAGTGATCCCAAAAAGTAAGAACACAAACCACCAGCGCGCTGGATATGAATACCTTAAACGAGTGCAGAAATCTCGATCTTAGAGCATCTAGACATCATCATACGTTATTAAATCACTTACCCTCTCTCGGCCACTCAATCCCGGGAAGTTACCTTGCACAGCATCCTGGACAAGGGGGGGCAGAATCTCCTACAGGCCAGCTGTATCTTTGGAAGATTCCCCCTATTTTCTCCCCAAAACTTTGGACTTAAATACCCCTTTTCTGGGCTGTGCTTGAATGGATTACACTGTCTGGGATGGTTATCTCCGTGGTTTGATGGCCCTTCCGACAGCAATGTTTATTTTGTGAGGTCTGGTCTCACGCTCACTGAATAGTGGTGGGACGGGACTCAGGGCATTTTGTTTGTTAAAGGCACCATTCGGGTTTCAGTTCTTATTGTAATGCAGAGTTGAGACCACCCCGGGCTGAGCCATTTCCACAGCTCCCCGCAAGTTATCTCTGCATAGATAGGGATCAATAAGCGTCTGCCCAGGCGAGATGGAGCTGAGTCGAATGACAACTCCCTGCAGCTCACCTCTTGTGTTCTGACACCGGTTTAGCCAGGTGCTCCCATTCACCATCGCTGGGCAAGTGCTTTAAACTGGGCCCCGGGTCCCAAATGCCACCCGCGGGGAGCCCGGGCGGGCGATTCGCGCACTGCCCGTTTCTTACCCTGCGCTTCCACGAACACCAGCAACGAGCTGCTCGCTCCGCTTCCACCGGGGAAGGCGACATTTTTGCTTCAGTTCATTATAAATAAGCATCCAGGGAAATATTAAGTCGGGCATTAAATTCTGGCTACTTACGGGATTGGCACAGGAGAACATCGCTTTAGGCTGAGGGGTGAGACGACAGAAGCTTATGCAAACGGAGCAGCTCACGCGTGGCTCCGGCTCTGCGTGGGCGATCCCTGAGCCCCTGGACGGGGATGTGGGAGCCCGGACCCCCCAACACACCCCCCCCCGGGCCCGGCCCGGCCGGTTGAGCCCCTCCTTGCTGCGGGGAGCAGCGATGCCGGGGGCATCGAGCACCATCTGGGACCTGCTGGGTCCTGCCGATGGAGGAGAGAGCGGGGCTCTGGGTCCCGCTGCTGGGCCCCGTCCTCAGCCGCGTCCCTCCTCACTGCTTGTGCGCGACGAACCCGTGTCCCAAGGGGGGAGGAAACCCAGCAAATCTCGTCCGAATGGTTGCAATCTGTTAATAAGCAAATTGCTCATTTAATTATCTTAATTACGGTTTCGCTGAGCTACTGTTATTGCCAATACAAAGGGGGGTAAAAAAAAAAAAAAGGAGAAAAGAAAAAAAAAAAATCTCCTGGATTAGCAAAGCCTCGATTACGGGCAAGTGAGTAACATGCTTCTTTCCAAAGCCAGGGTTGCCATCCGCCGCGGGAGAAGGAAGGTCGGGCTGTTTCCCCGCTGCGATTAGTGCTGGTGCCTTCCCCAGCTTCGACAAACCACGGCAAACGCACCAAGGAGGGCAGGAGCTGGGGAGAAGTGCTGGCTGCCGCGCCTCGGCGCCTTTCGCTGCTGTGGTTACGTATATGCTTTGATTTCTCCATGACACCGTCAACTGGTGCTGGGCCGCTACCGAGCACTGCGCGGTGCCCGGCCGTGCCACGCGGGCGCTTGCTGGTGGCGTTGCCGGTTCCCGGCCCCCCGTCAGCCTTGCAGAGCCCACCGTAAAACCGCCACCCAACAGCGATGTGTTTAAGTGTATACATAAACATTGCGCTAATTAGTGCTGGTGAGAACATGTGCGGTAATTACACTTTTTTGCCGTTAAAAACGCAGCTACTGTTATTGTATAAATAGACAGAGCAAAAGCAAATATGTTTGTTTCTACCTTACCTTGTCCGTTACAGAAAGAAACACCATCTGCCTTAAAAACCGTATTTATCATTCACTCAGAACCCACTTTACAAAACCCAAGAATAAATAGCAAAGTCACAACATCGGGTTTCCACAGCAAGGGGAGGCTGCGGCAGGACATCGGGGGGCTGAGGATCCACGTGCCGCGGAGCCGGAGCATAGAGCGAAGGAAGAACGCTTTGGGATCAGAAGGTCCCTGCTCGGCTGGGGGGGCTTTGGCATCAAGCTGTCGCAGATCCGTCCCCCATCCCGGAGCCTGTGGGAATGAAGCTTTTCCAGAACCTTCCTATTCACCGGCTCTTCGCACCCAAAACACTCCCCCAGCCCCTCCGACGGCTCCTCTCGGCAGCAGCCGTGGCACCGGCAGAGCCTGCAGTGCCCTGGTCTCCCAATTCCCCCAGTTCTCAGCCCAATTCCCCGCCGGCAGCAGGCGTGCGCGGCTGACGCATCCCATTGACTTCGCTGGCGGGACAGGGAATTCCTTGGCAGGATCTAGACGGCCGGCACCTGCTCGGACACGAGGCGTGTCGCTGCCAGCGTTGCTGGAAGGGATGTCGTGGATACTGGGCTGGAAGGAGAGCTGGCTCCCGCAGCGCGTGGGTGAACGGTTTAGACACGGAGCAGTCGGCTTTTCCAAAGGATGCTGCTTCTGGGCGCTCCTCATCCCTTACGGGCTCCGATGGCATGTTTATGGCCATGGCACATATGGCAATCACAGGCATTTTGTCTCAACGCGTTTAGGCATTTTCTCCTATCAAACTGGGGCCGTTTTCAGCTTAAATGGTGATAACGGGGTTTGGAGAATGAATTATGGGCAGCGGGGAAAGCACGGGGCTCTGGAAAACCGGAGGAAAGGAGAACAGGGGATGCGCATCCCTGGTCCCTCGTCCTCCCTGTGCACTTCTCCCCACCTCTGCCGGCCCAGCCCCGTCCTGGGGAGGTGAAATCACAGGTAAAGAATGGATAAACCCTGAGTGCTGCGACGGGGGCTCCCAGCAGCAGGGGACCACGTCCCGGCAGTGTTTCGGAGCAGCAAGCCCATCTCTGCGACCCGCTTGCCAGCCCGAAGTTGGCCAAACTTTCCCGCGCTCCAGTGGCCAATGAGCTGGGGAGTGTGGGGGGGCCTGGAGCGGCCGGCTGGCGCCAGCGGAGCTGAGGTGCGGGGTCTCCACCACCCACCTTCCGCGCTGGGAAGCCGAATAATCCGTTTTTCCCCAGCCCCAGACAGAACAAGCGCATCATAAATATTCATCTGCTCCACTGAAAGCGTTAGCCCTTGTTTCCTCGAGTGGAACTAACTGAAAATTGATGATAGTTTTCTGAAAAATGCAAGATTATGTACACAGAAGCAATTATATATAAACTTATCAATTATTTAACAGCTTGTTAATGAGCAAGTTTCAGTCTCGTAGCTCGGGCTGTCCCGCCCGTTCGCTGCTGCGGGCGACTGGGCGCGGGGAGCCGAAGGACCAGCGTTTTCACGTCTCGAGCGATGACCCGCGGGCGCCAAGCTGCGGGAGGGGACGGTGGCGATGCCGGCTGCCGGGCCAGCATCCAGCAGCACTGCCGACCTCCGCATCTCCAGCTCCAGATGCCTGCTCACAGCCTGGAAGCATTAGCTGCGTTATAAGCTCTTGAAATTCTCATTAAACATGTATAAATGGAAATAATTTGATTTTCTAATGCAAACGGACAATTTGCATTGATAGAAAATGCATGTTCCTGGAGCAGTGCTGGTGTGCCAGGGCTGCCAGCCCCTGCCTCAAGCCTCCTGGACCCTTTTATTGGAATTCCCAAACACCCGGAGCTCTGTTGTGTGCTATCGGCATCAGCGGTTTCAAGCTGTGAGGGGCGGGGGGTCTCCGCCAGGTCACCGTACCACGACCACGCTGCAGTCGCTTTGGAGGTGACGGGAACGACAAAGTTTATTTCAATCCCCGTTATGGTGCCGCTTTCAGAAACGTTTTATCACATCATTACGACCCGTGCCAGAATGGAGATAGGTATCCGCCTGTAAATCAGTGCACGGCACGGGGGGGGGGACTCGGGGCAAATGAAACCCAGCAGTTCGGTTTCCTTGAGCTCGGTGGAAGATTTGTGCATCATAAAAGCAAAAACGAATAAACACTTGCGAATGCAAATAAGGGGAGGTGCATTACTTACGTTAAGCAGATTATGTGCATCACTTACACACAGAATACTTATGTGTCATGGACATGGAAAGCAAAGTATTCCATGTAATTGTACACGTGGATTCCTTTACATGTGGAAATGCCCCAGCCCAGCCGCTGCAGGGTCGAGGGTTCCCAGCTGGGGAGGGGGATCAATGGGACCCCCCCGGCACCCGGAGGGGCGAGGGTTCCCAGCTGGGGAGGGGGATCAATGGGACCCCCCGGCACCCGGAGGGACGAGGGTTCCCAGCTGGGGAGGGGGATCAATGGGACCCCCCGGCACCCGGGGGGACGAGGGTTCCCAGCTGGGGAGGGGGATCAATGGGACCCCCCGGCACCCGGGGGGACGAGGGTTCCCAGCTGGGGAGGGGGATCAGCAGGAGCCGGGGCAGGGGATGGTCACAGCGAGGGCTTGGGAAATCGCACTCAGCTGCAGAGGAAACTGCTTTGATGGCAGAGGGCGAGGCTATAAATTACCCTGTTAGAGGGCAAGTCGCCTCTGAGCACTTTCCCAGCCTCTTCCTCTCTCTCTGGGTTTTTCAGAGCGGAAAAGCCATGCTCTTCCTCGCGCAGCAGAACCCACCAGCCCAGGGAGCTGCGCTTCCCTCCGGCTCCGCGCTGCCGTTGGAGGAGAAGGGCAGGAACCTCTCACGAGGTGAGCAGTAACAGGGTGGCCTTCGGGGTTCCTCCTCCGGGAAAAACCTGTCCTTTCTCCCGGGCAGGAGGGCACCAGCTTTTCCTGTTGCACGTGCTGCTTGGCCCGCCGGTGGGGAAACTGCTGCCCTTGCGGACATTGCTGCCCTAGGGGATGCTGCCGCCCACCCTGGGATGGTGTCTGGGCCGCTCCCTTGGGAAGGCGGTTTGGGAAAAGGCAGGAGCAGGTCAGGAACTGGTGGAAACGGTGAGCAGAGCACAAAAGGGCGGGCGATGGCGTGGTGGGGCGGGCACACAGGGTTCGGGTTCGGCTGATGCCCTGTGGCAGAGACCAGGGAAACCCGTCTCTGCAGGGCAGCCCCGTGCCGGGCACTGAGCAATTAGTCTGCGCTCTAATTCTCCTTTCTCCTCAGACAAGAGGGCATTTTAAAACTAAATGTAATCTAGATTATTCAAATTTAATATAATCCACGTCCAGGTCTCAGAACCAGGCTGACAGAGATGGCTTTTCCCCCATGGGCTGATTTGCTTCTTCCTAAAGGAAGAGATGCAAGACCTCGTTAACGGAGATCTGCAGAGACTGTGTTTTTATCTCGGCGAACAGGAAAGCTGTCAGGCTGTGATGTGAGCAATGGAAAAATTATTAGGAGCATTATTAGAGAGACATAAATCCCCTTGGCGTAAACGGGGAGAGGTAGGCAGGGTTCCCGATGCCCCAGTGATCACTGCTGGGGAAACGGGACTCCACGTCAGTCAGGAGAGCGCAGTCCCGGTGCTTTACTGAGGGTTACGAAGATGATGAGCAGAGGGGATGTGACTTCTTTGCACTTTAAGCGTTAAGACCTGCTGCGGGGGCTGGCCGGGACCTGGCCGGGCAGAGACCCCCCCCATGGGGGCTGCCCACGGGCTCTTTTCCACCCACCGGCGTTTTGTTTCCTCCCCAACCCTCACGCTTAAAAAGTGCTTTTAAAAGCTGCTGGCAGCAGGTATTTAGGTGTCTCGGTGGAAAGACTCCCTGCAGAAGATGTGTAGGCCTGGGGCTGGGGGGGGTTGTGAGAAATCCTATCACATTTTTGAATGTGAATCGCTGATGGGGAGTTTCATTGCATTATTCATTCTGGAAACTGTGTAAATCAAGAAAGTTAAAAAGAGGGAAATTGCCACTGTAAGCCGAGGTGTTTTAACATGCAAATGATGGCTTTTATTCCTAGCGATAGAACCGCTAGATTTTTAATTTTACACGCTGTGTGCTCGGATCGCTGTCTGTGCCGACACGGCAGTCCTACGGCTCTGACTGGGGTCTCCCCTGGTTCCGTTGCTGTCGAGCCGCTCTCGGATCTGTGATAATTTAATTAACCTGCCCCGTTCTGCCGACGCAGGGGAAAGGGATCCAGACGTGCGGGGAGCTGCTGCTTTGCCCGAGCACGTGCCTCTCCCCTCCAAAAGCCACAGGACAGCACTTTCCCCACCTGGCCATCACAGTGTGGGGTTTTAAACTACAGGTTGTTTTCAGAGACGCGTGTCAACCGCTCGGGTTGAGGAAGAAAGCGGTTTGTTGGACGGACGGGGTCCGGTCACGTCGCAGCTGCGGGGGAAGCCGGGATGCGGGGCCGGAGGCACCCGGTGTCGTTAGGTTTGGCAGCCAGCTGGAAAACCAAGGTGCTCGCGCAAGGGCGAAGGCATTTCAGGAGTTTAAAGGTAAGCTTTGACCCCGCCGCTCGTCAACGTGACGGTTCGTGGCTCTAAAAATAGAGCATCTCCGGCGGAGGAGGGATATTTTTGGACAAGCTCATTACTGCAGCCAATCTCCCGTCGTCGCCGCAGCCCCTGCTCCCAGCCTTTCTCTAATTCCCTTCTGCATGGAAATTTTACCAAGTGCCAAGAAAGCGCTGGTGTGTGCCCTTGCGAAGCCACCCCCCACCCCGGGGTGAGGGCAGCCCCCTCCTCCCCAGCCCTCCGGAGGGGTCGCATCCCCCCCCCCCACCACCCCTGCCCAAGAGGAGAGGCTGCGGGGGCCGTATCCAGCCTGACGGGGCACCTGGCGGGTGTGCAAGCCTTAACCACCCCCCCCTGGCCCATAAAGTACGGCTGGGGACACCCAACATCCACCTGAGCCAGGGAACCCACGGGGAGGTGCGGGCACAGGGATGCGGGATATCACCGAGGGCAGGGGGATCCACGGGGGGGTGTGAATCGCCGTTCCCCCCCTCCCAGCTGTCCCCAGGCAGGGCAGAGGGTGCCTTCATTCTAGAAGCACGCTAACGAGCTGCTGGCAATCAGGTGGTTGGGTCGGGGAGCGGTGGGAGCCCCATGAGATGCAATTAGTCATTGCTTCACGCGCGGCGCTACAGCAGAGCCTGATTGGAACCATTAGAAAAGCGGGTCCCGTGGGTCGCGCACGTGCCTTGTAATGAACCGAGGGGAATGCCCCTGGCAGTTTATTTACCAAAATCACTGCTCAAAACACGCTTTGAGAGGGGCTCTGAAGAGAGGGAAGTGGGTAGAAACGATGAACTCCAGCTCAGAGAGAGCAGGCATGTGAGGTGTATTTTTCTTCTCATAAATGCAAAAAGAAAAATATACTCCTTTTGCTCTTGGCTCCCAGCAGACAGCTCACGCCAGCTCCGCCACGTCTCCCTGATAATGATGGAATCTGCCTCGGATGTCTCCTGCAAGCGCTGGAATTAATGCCGTTCTTCATTGGAAGTGGCATATTCAACTACTCCCCAAAAGGTGAACATTAATATTCTGATTTTCGGTTGTTAGACCCGTGCTCCGGCCTCCGAGTGGTGGCGATGGGGGAAAGGAGGGAGGAAAGCGTAGCTCTGGAGTTTGGGTACCGCAGCTCCGTCCCCGCAGCGTCGGTGGAGGGAAGTGCCTCTGGGGAGGCCTCATCCCATTGGAAATGTTGTGCCGTGACAGGTCCCATGTCAGATTGCTGTCTCGGAGTGTTTTCAGTGCAAGAAAAAGGGAGATAAATCTTCACAGATGCAGCCTCATTATCTATGTGGCATTTAGGCATAATTTATACCCGACGTCTTACCGCTTCTCTGGTAGAAAATTGCATTGTTGGTTCCCCGGCTCTCAGCTTCCGCGGCAACTGTGTCAGAAATATTGAAATAAATCGACCCGACTTGAGTTCCCTGTGCATTTTTATTGCCGATTTATCAACGCGGGCGAGGCACTAAATGAGTTACGTCGGTGGGAGGAGGAGGAAGGTGAGGACGTGGTGGCCTGGCTGCCCGCACCCTCGTCAAAAAGAGGTTTTGGGCGTCTCGGCAACCGCCGCTGCCCACAGCAGTCATCCGGCTGAACTCTCTCTACCTCCAGTTTTCCTTCTTTTTTCCTTCTTTTCTTTTTTTTTTAATCACATCCTAATTGAGGAAGCAGCAAAAGCTTTAAGAAAAAAAAAGAAAACAAACAAAATTAATGAGCAGCATCAGGGGAGGGGGAAAAAAAAAAAGGCGTTTTCTGGCCGGAGTGCTTGGCATGGGTAGGAAATAGCTGCTCCTCTTGGAGAGCGTTTAGTCTGCTGCGAGCTGCCAGCCGAGGAAGTCAAGTGAAAACCAAGTGCCTGGAAGCCGCGTTCGCTGCGTCTCCCTCTGCTCCGCTCCCCCCGAGCCTCCGCCCGAGCAGCGGGGACTTGGATCTTTATTCCCAGACTAAATTGCTTTTGGAGCTCCGGCTCGTTTGTCAGCGAGAGAGCAAACAAGCTGCCGTTTGGGCTAAGAGCCTTCACAGCTCCTTCTCCCGGCTGCGTGTGCTCACACCCAGGAGGCGCGTGGCGAGCGTCCTCAGCCCGGGGCCAGCCCCATCCCCGTCACGGGCGCTGCTCGGGCTCTGCCGTCGAGGTGGCTGGTGAGCAGGGGGGAAGCCATTAGCATCTTACCGGTTAAATGTTCCGTAAACGCCCAAGCCGGCATCTGGCCCTGTGAGTTCTAGCAGGGCTGACCATCCCCATGCCCCTGGGCAGCGGTTCCAGGAATTCCCCCGGAGCATCCCGCGGGAGCAGCCAGGCTCCCTCCCTGCTCCTTGGCAGCCAGTGCCGATGTTTGCCAGCGAGGAGAGCCGGGCTCCTGGCGCCGGCATCCGCGCGAGAGGCTGACACAGATGGAGCCGCGCGTCGAAGTCGCAAACTCTTGCAGGAAAAGTTTCACACGTCTGGGAAACATGGGAGTCCGTATGAAACCTCGGAGCTTCCCGGTTCCTCTGGGAGACCGGCTTTGCTCAAAACAAAGCTGCCCAGGTGCTCGCGCGTGTCGGGAGGCTGTCTGGTACAGACGACGAGCTGAGCAAGAGTCGATAAGCCTCCAGCGGGTGTTTGCGTACACGGCTCCTGGTCTGGTGGCAGCCCAGGGTCCTGACCTCCTTCACCTGCGTCTCCCCCTGCACAGTTTGGGGGTCAGTTTTCTTACCCTTGTGCTTGATTCTTTCTGGCCGGTGTATCTTTTGGGGTTGAATTTCTTTTGCTTGTTCTCGCTTTGGCGTTTTAGGCTGGTTGGCATCACTGGCCCACGGGGAACCGGTCCATTCCAAAGCTGAGTTTTGCCTGGCCTTTGAGCATCCCCCGAAGCTTAGACAGCCACGCCGCTCGGCTGCGGCCGAGGGAGTGTGTGACTGCAGCTGAGTAACGTGCTGATCCCAGCGGCTATTTCTGGAGTTCCTGGAGTCATTTTCCATGGCTTTAAGCCTCTCTTTGTGAAGGGTGCTGCTGTCAGGGGCTACTTCTGCAGCCAGCGCTCCCTTACCCACGCAGCGTCGCCTTTGCCCCCAGGCAGCAAGTTTTTCCTTGTGTGGAAATACTCATTACAGAGTAAAGATGCATAAAACCTTACCTTCACCCTCAAGGTCTGCTTCTCAAAGGTAGTAGGTAACTCACTGACTTTCACTAACTCTGCCACGCGCTGGCCCGTGGAAGGCCGGAGTGCTCCTCACCGCCTGTGTTCTTCCTCTCCCTCTCCACAGGCCGTCCCAGCTCTCTCCAGAGGAATCAGCAGGTCGTTTCTAGTCCATGGGGAAGCGATGCCAGGTTGCTGCTTTCAGCAATGCTCCTTTCCACTAGAACTTTCGGTTTTGCCCCAGAGTTTTGGGTAGGAAGAAGAACAGAGTTTTCTTGCGTTGGCATGAAGTTAGGAACCCAAATGGAGACAATTAATGCCTCACGGGGGCTATTAGAAACAACAAAAAAGAAGCACGGGAAAGAAAGCATGCCATAAATCCAAGCCTTTCTGTAAGCTCTAAATCTGTTACACGTTAGACCGTAGTCTTCTAAAACAAAAGTGACTGCACCAAATAGAGACTGTTATTGTTTAAATATTTCTGCTGGGAAATGCTGCATGAAGAGAAGACACAGGAGCTGCCCTGACGCAGGATTTATTAGAGCAAGTTGGCACCAGTCTATTTGTAGGGAGCGGAATATGCTTGTAGAGATTATACCAGATTTACAATGATTAATAATGGATTGGACATGGCAGACTTCAAAGGGCTTGGCTCTCTCGCAGTTTGGTGGTAGGTTGAGTTGAAATAAAATTGCAGATTCGCTCCAGTGGTTCAGACAAGTTTGTTTTTTCCCCTCAGAGAGCAAGGCTTTTGACCAGACAGCGTCAGCGAAGCCCCGTTCCTCCTGCCCTCGTCCCGTAGCTGATGTGGCGGCACGCTGAGGTTGCCACCCAGCTGGGCACGGGTCCCTGGGGAGATCCGCTGGCCACCATGGCCAAGCCCAGCTCCGGAGCAATTCCCGGCTGGCTCCAGCATCCCGGGAGATGCCCTGCTCCTGCGAAGCTGCTGCACTGACCAAGAACAGCCGAAGGGCCCCAACCCTGCAGCTGCTGGGGACGGCGAAGCCTTTAATTACGGGAAGGGTTCTTCTCGGAGATGGAGCAGGGAGCTCACCTACCGGGAGGATGAGCGGGGATTTTGTCATCAGTCTGAGGGATTAAGGGAGCTGGGAAATGTAGGACATCCCTCTGGCTCGCAACGTCGTCTGTGCGCACACAGACCTCGAGCTATTTTTAAAGACCTCCCGGCATTACGCCGTGGCTGCAACTTTTCGTATTCGACACTTGGAATCCGCTCCTTGCGGCAGGAGCTCCCTCTCCCACTGGGTCGGGGGGGTCCCAGCAACGCCGCGGACAGCACGGCCACCAAAGAGCAGGACTTTGGAAATCAATAACAGCTTTATTAATTAGGCTTTGTTGTAAACATGCTCTCATTTGATCTCTGTCCGGCGGCTCAGCTCCCACAGTTGCCCAGCCCCATCCCTTCTCGGCCCCGGCTGGGACGTTCGCCTCTGCCCCTTCGCCTGAGATCACCTGGACGGGCAGGAAAAGGCCAGGGCAAGCATGAGCCGCCGAGGAGCCTCGGACGGGTGTATTTCATAAGAGACGAATGCTTTGGCGTTAATCAAGCGTTATTGTGTGTTATAGTTGGGAGGCGTCTCGAGCTAATGAAGACGTTTTCCCTCTATCTGCCGTTATCTGGGCGCCTGGAAGAGCTGCGGAGGAGCTCTCATCCCGCTCCAGGCAGAGCTGATGGGATTTGCACCGGTCCCAGTTGCCATGGAGAAAGTGTTAGATGGCTTTAATACATCTCCGCGAATTTCTCCCCAGAGTTTTCCTGTGACAAGCCGGACTGGAGGTAGCGTATAAGAAGCTATAATCTTCCAACTCTATGAAAAAATGATTGATGGAGCGCGAGGGGCATAAACAGCTTATGGGGGCTCTGTCAGCACGTGGCGCAGCGCAGTGGGCACCGGCCGCGGTCCCCGAGGGATGCTCCCCTCGACTGGGGCTGCGCCGCCCCGAACCCCTCTGCCATCCAAATCCATGGCACCCTCGCCCCACGCCTCGCGGGGGACACCCAGATGGCCCCCCCCCGGACCTCTGCTGTGCCCCTTGTGCGCGGGGTGGGATGGGGACGGTGCCATCGTCCCCTTCCTCATCGCCAGTCCGGCCGTGTCGCCCATCACCCCCGCGGCTGCCAGCAGCGCCGCGCTCCCCACCTTCTCGTTAGCATGCATTCGCCGGGAATTAAAGGAAAGGAAATTAAACCTCTATTTGTTTTCGCATCAATGTGTTCCCATTTAAAAATCCTAACGTTTACATTTGCCTCTCTGCTTTTTAAGTTGATGAAAACATGAATGATTCATAAAAACAGAGGGGAAAAAATAATTTCCAGCTCGGCATGCCAAGAAGTCAGTCATTCACCAGCCCGGAGCTTTCGTTTGGGGTTATTTCCCCCTGGATTCATCAGTCTGCTCTGCCTTCACTTAAAAGATTACTGGCCACGGGCCGTGATGGAACCAAGTAAAGTCGAGCTGGGTGTTTTCAGCAAGAGAGGAGACGGCAGGGAAATTCGGAGGAGCCGAGAGCGAAGTGGGGGCTGCAGAAACCGCAGCGGTTTCTGGAGGCTGCAGGAATGAGCCCCGGGCCGGTGGGTTTGGGAGTCGTTTTGTCCGTGCCGCCTCCTTCCTCTTCCTTTTTGCCTTTTTATTTTATTATTTGTTACCCCCCCCCCCCCATCCCCAGTGGTAATTCTGGCTGCTTTAGATTCTCCAAACATTTTCTCTCCAGCAGCTCATGGGCTTTTGAAATATGAAGTCCATCAATCAGCGGTTAATGTCACCTCCGCAGCGGTTTCTGCTCCCGGGCAGCCTCCGCCGGGGCCGGACTTGGTGGGCGGCTGCTGCCGTAGCCAAAACCCAGGTTACCCGGCTCCTTGTTCTCTCCTTCCCTTGTTTTCCAGGAGTTTTGGTGAAATCCCCTGCAAACGCCGCGGCGGCGCTGGAGGCTGCCTGAGCGCTGGGCTTGGCGGAGGATCCCGTGGAGGGCTGTGGAGAGGTTGCACGGCAAAGCGTGCGCTTCAGCTGGTGCGCCGGGGTTAAAACGTAATTAATTAGCAAGTTTATGGTGTTTTCCCATCTGAAATTAAAAACAAAAATTATGCAGAACATACAAGGTAATTAGGAAGCAGCAAGCTACAACGCACCTTTAAACGAGAGCTCTAAAAAGCATGATGTTCGGCAGCAGATTTTTAATGTAAGAGCTAATAAAGGCTCGTACCCTCGACCGCGTTCCTGGGAGCATCCATCACGCTTCGCCCTTCCCTTACGTAGGGCCCCAGCAACACCCAAACTTTTAATATTCTCAGTGCTTGTCCATGATCAGATTTCCCATTTAAAATCTATTAGCCAAGATGAGAAAATTGGTTCATATTTTATGTGCCTGGTTTAATTTATTATTTCCCCCCCCCCCCCCGCATTTACAGCTGGCCCCTAGTGTTTCTTCCACCCCCTAATGATTTAGCTGTGCAAGATGCTCCACCAATTTATTAGAGTGGAGTGCACGGAGCAGGTCGTGCATATTAAACGGGAAGTTTTTACTACAGTCGGTTCAATAATCTGAAAGGAAAAGTTGTTGGGGGTTTTGGGGTTTTTTTCCTCAGGTTTTTTCCTGCGTGCCAGCTGCTGCTGCAGGCAGGGCGGTTTCCCAGCCCGGCGATGCTGATGCGCTTCCCGGGGGAGCCATGCCCGGCAGGCGAAGGGCATCCCCTCCCTGCCCGCTGCGGGAAAGCGGCTGCGCTGCGCGAGCCGAGGGAACGCCTGCCGGGAGATGAGGCGGCTGCTGATCCACACGTCTCCCTCTCCGCACTAAATCAAAGCTGGGAATTGAGGTTTTGCTCTATTTTTCCTTCCAGCCAGGTCTGCTATGCTGGCAGCAGAGGGGTTTGCATGTTGTGCCGTTCCCCCGTTGCCAGCCTCGCCAAAACCCGGCTGCGTGGAGGCTGGAGAGTTTTCCTTCCCTTCGGCTCCTCGTTTTCCTGCGCGAGGTAAAGGCTCTGCTTGGGAAGTAGCTCCCCGGCCAGCAGGCGATGGGTGGGCATGTCCGGGCTCCCACCGTAGCCCTGGGTTGGCCAGTGGCCGCCCTGGGTTGGCCAGTGGCCACCCCGGGAAGGCGGCCGGAGCTATTCACCCTGCAGCAATATTTCCCCGTCTGGGAAAGGCTGGCATCCCCCCAGCCCCATTGCTATTTGGCAGCCACTGACATTTCCAATTGCACTTTTGTCACCTGTGTCCCTCATCCCCTGCTCTTATTTGCTGGCTCAGAGACAATCTTTGGGGTTCTATCCGAATTATTTTGCTTAGGTTGGCGTGTGGGGACGCCGAATGCCAGCCCAAGGCCAGGGCACCGGCCCCACTCTCGGCTGCGGGGTTCGTTCCAGCACTGCGAGCGCCATCAGGGCTAATATATTCCTGAGATAAGGCTGACTAATTAACGTACAGCCAGTTGCTGCTGCTCTGCTTCCCCAGTTCTTTTGCTTGTCAAGCTCAGAGTCGTATCATAATTGGAAATTTTTAGGAACAATTCTACATGAAATACTGGGTTTCCTCGTTCCACGCATGGGGCGGCTCGTGGTCCCGTGGCCAATGACTGCTCTTCGCTTCCCCTCGGCACCGAAAACAGCGCGGGGGTCATGGCTGGCAGCCGGCTCAGCAATTAGCCACGGGGTGGCCAGTTCCCCTCTGGGGCAACTGAGGCAGCAGCAAGAGGGAAAGGGGAGAAAACAGCCCAAAATCTGGTCCCGGCATCTGCTGCTGCAGGAGTCGCAGGCTCTTGGGGCGCTCCTAAATGAAGTTTCTGATTGTTGTGAGCAGTAATCAGTTGGTTAAACAATTTTAAAGAATGACCTTTCTTTTTATTGCGTTTCTTAATGTTTTTCCCTATTTTTCCCCTGTTTTCCAGCCGGGGGGGTGCAGATCGGCATGAGAAATGGGGGTGACGTGAGCTGCACCAAACGGGCGGCGGAAGAAAAATCGTCCTCACAAAAACGCCAGCGTCAACCCTGGCAGGAGGAGAAGGAGAAAGATGGTGTCTGAAGGAGGAGAACATAAAAGCCTCTGCGGGAACGGTACCTGTGCAGGAAATATTGCCCCGAACCGCAGCGCTGGGGGGTGTCCGAGGTAATGGCTCTTCTCCGCTTTATTACCTTCGCGCGCACGCGCCGCGTGGTGACTGATCGTGTTTGTGCTGCTGCCTGTGCCGCTCTTTCTACAGCTTCCTCTGTATTTTCTGTTTCTATTTGCTTTCTCCCTCCGTTTCCCTTCCGCCTCTCTCTCTCTCTCTGCCGTTATCTGTCTTTTCCTTTGATTTTAGGCTGCTCCCTCCCAAAGACGACAGGCAGCAGCCTTATCTCCCGCCCCGGTGCATCCTCGCCCCATCTGCCCCCCCTGCAGCGCCCGCTTATGCTCCCAGGGAATTCACTTAGTAATGAGTTTGCCCAGGTTTTGGGGCCATTTCCCGAGGCTGCCCGGCCGTACCGACCTCCGTGCCGCCTTTTGCTTGTCCCAGCACACTTACCCTCTAGAAATACCGAGCCCCCGCCATGCACCAGCTCGGGGGTGGAGGGGGAGGCTGCCTGTGATGGATTTGCTGCAGGCAAAGGCCTTTTATTTCTACGCCAGAGCTTGTGGGTGGAAAGGGTTGGAGAAACGCGGTGAAACGCTGCTTTGCTCTTCCCTTCTTCATGACGAGGTGAGGGCTGGACCCGGGCAGCGTGGGGGGCAGGAGGAGGAGGAGGAGCAGGACCTGGTGGCGGTGAAGTCGCCGTGGATGGTGTGTGCACCGGCGCGAGGGCGTGCGCGGTGTTAGTTTGGTTCAGTGCCCGCGATCAATACGAGCTTGCTCGGGGTAATTTTTTTTTTGCGTCTTTGGAACAGTTTATTTGGTTTCTGAAGTGCTGGTTTTCTACAGTAATTTCTCAAGCCTTGTCCAAGCCTCTTGTCATGTCTGCACTAAGTGAGTTTGAGGGCTATTTTCTAGTCCGCTTTGTCGTTTCTATTTTATTTTTCGGTTGGCTCCAAATTTACATTGAAGTGTAATTCTGCTTTGTTTTGCTGACTTGGCGGTGAAAAGAAACACCTTACCATCACCCGGAAAACCCCTACAAGGCATTAATCTCTCGGGCAGCCTGCTGAGCTTCGCGGGTTCTGCTTCCCTCACCCCAAGCCCTTTTCCCCTGGTTTAGAGTCATAGAATCATAGAATCATTTGTGCCTTTTGCAGGCTTGGGCAGTGTCCGGGGATGGCGGGGCCGTGGGGATGCAGGGATGCGGGGTCGTGGGGATGTGGGGCCATGGAGATGCGGGGCCATGGGGATGCTGTGTCACCACAACCGCGCCAGCCCCACGGTCCCAAGCCCCTCTAAAACCAAGCAGTAAATTAAAGGATGGCCCACGAGCGCGGAGGAGGGAAGAGAAAGCCTGATCTTTACAGCTGACATTTAAGCCTGCAGAAGGACGGTGTATTTTACCCACTGTCACATTTAAAAGGCACAGAATTCATTATACCACTGAATAAATCTTGGGTTGTTTTTTTTTTAATGTATTTATCCAGAGGAGAGCCACCACTTCCCAGTCAAGAGCTCCTCCTGCCAGGACAAAAGCTTCCAGTGTGGGAGCGAGGAATCCAGCTCTCTTCTCTCCAGCGATGCCTGCGGCTGGTGGGACCCCACGCCGGCTTTTGCCTGGGGACGGGGCGCCGAGGCTTTGCCCAGGGGGCGACTGAGGGCTGACAAAGCCCCGAATCGCTCGCACTCCTGCACCACCGACCCTCGCGAAGGGTTAAGTTGCTGCGATGGAGCTTGGTAAATCAGGCAGGGAAATAACCAGCTCCCGACTGAAGTGAGGAGGCGCTTGGTGTTTTACTGCTTCTTTCATACACTTTACAGAAACTAACGGTTACACAAATAACACCTTGGGGATGATAACAGGCTGTAAATAGTGCAGGGTTCTCCGGCACGGAGCTGCCGGGCGCAGGTTTGAGGAGCTCTGCCCGCTGCGGTGGTTGTCGGCGATGCCCTTTGCCGATGGGGCTGGGGGAAGCCGGAGGTTTCCCATCCGTGCTGGGACCCGTCACCTTCCACCCCGGTTTGTGGGTTAAACACCCAGAGAAATGGATGTTTCTCCATCTGAGCTGAGCATCTCGGGAGAGCGGCTGCCTCCCGCCAGCCATGGGTCGTGGCCAGGCACGGGCAGGGAAGGGGCTCTGCGCCTCCGCGGCCGCGTTTTTCACAAGGATTTGAGGGGTTTTTTTGCGAGCCGTTGTGCAGAATTCCCCGCCTGCGGGTGTCGGTGGTTTCAGTTTAACTCTGCCGCTAAATATTTTGACAGCCTCTCTGCCGACAGCCTGGCGCAGCGTGTCACGCTGTGCGGTGACAGTCCCCTCGGCTCCCCCCCGCGCTGCGCCGTGCCACGCGCCCCCCGCCACCGCGAGGGCTCTGCCGGGCGGCCACCCCCCCCTCCCGGGGGGGGAAACGCTCCCAAAACAAACCCCGGGATGGGAAAGGGGACAAGGGAGAAATCTGCTCGGCAGCCGGCTGTCTGGAAGCGGGGGCAGGCTGGCTGCCAAAGGGGGGCTCAGGTCCCCCAAAACACTTCCAGACAGGTCCCCCCGCCGGCTATTTTAATATTTAGGCCACGCGCTTCTTGCTCGCTTAAATGAGGACACGACCAGGGAAGTTGGTGGCAGGACCCACAGCTCAATAACCCAGGAGAACAAAAACCTTCTACGTCGCAATTTGGAAACGGGTTTTTCCTCAGCCCGGTTTGCAGGGAGGAATTGATCTGTCTAATCTCTTATCTGTGACTATGAAATTGTATTTCCCTCTTAACGGGCCCCCAAATGTTACAGACGGACAGTGCAGGAGACACTGCGAATGGCAGGAATACTAAAAAGGGACGTTTAGGTTTTGATCCCTTTGGGTTGTGGGAACCAGCAGGCGGGAATGCCGGGGTTTGGGTTGTCCCCACTCCTCCGGGACCGTCTCAGACCCCGACATTCGTGCCCGATTCCTGCTGGAATGGGGGCTGGAGGTCTCGAAGGAGCTGCGTTCAGTTGAGGCACCACGGCGCTGCCCCGTCCCCTCCTCAGGCCTGCAAAGGAAGAGGAGACAGCGGCAGACCCGGCTCTTGCTCCGCTAATACCCGTTTCCCACATGGAAAGGGACCAAATCCCGGTTTTCCCATCCTGGGATGGCTACCAAGTGCCCCGGGCATTTAGTCGTGGAGCGTGACAATGGCCACCTTAATGTGGCAGAGGGGGCTCCTGCTGCCTCCCCCCGCATTGCTGTGTCTTTGCCCTCCGCGGCTCCGTCAGCCGCGTTTCTCCGCAATTTCGCTCGCGAGTTCGCGGGTGCTGGCTCCCTGCTTCGACGTCGGGGTTGCAAAAACGTGAGCCCTGTTAGACAGCGTCCTGTTAGAGCTGCGAGCGGGTCCCGTCTCGGTGCGGCTGTGACGGGCTGATGCAAAGCGCCCCCAGCCCTGTGCCCCCACTCCGCTTCCATCCCCCAGAGAGAATCCTCCAAAGGATGGAGCAGAGGTGCCAAACGTCCTCTCCAGCCCGGGAATTCAGGGCCGCCAGCAGCAAACCCAAACCGCTGCGAAATGTCTTAGAAACGGGGGGGGGGAAATTCGGCCTCCCTCCCCGGGGACCTCGCTGCTTCTGGAAACCTGACCAAGCAAGGAAAAGGAAAAGCACAGAAGCCCACCATGAAGCTGGCTGATGGATGAATTTGGAGCAGCCAAGGACCTTTCCAGGAGCAGACGGATGCCGTGACCCCCCCGCGCGTCCCTCGTGTCTGCCCGGGCATTGAGCCCTTTGCGGGACGGCGCTCAGCAAAGCCCCCACCTCCGGCAGGGCACTCGTCGCCAAACCATCTCCGTACTTAAACACGTCAGATTAATCACTTTATCATCCCAGTACAGGTGGATTAATGCAGTGGCTTAATACTCTGTTTAAGCAGCTGATTTTTTTAAAAAAAAGCTAAATAATGGAGGGAATTACTGTAAAATTAGAAAACTTAACAGTTTATTTACTGCTTATTGTCAGAGCTGCTGGCCCAGAAGAGCCGGCAGAGGCTCGCTGCTGCCCTGGCTTGGTGCTGTGGCAGGGACGTGGGGACAGCGAGGACATGGGGACGGCAGGGACCTGGGAACGGCAGGGACATAGAGACAGCGGGGACATGGGGACGGTGGGGACGTTGGGATGGCAGGGACATGGGGACGGCAGGGATGTGGGGACAGTGGGAACATGGGGATGGCGAGGACCTGGGGATGGCAGGCACGTGGGGACAGCGGGGATGTGGGGGTGGCGAGGACATGGGGACAGCAGGGACACATAGCTCCTAGTGTGGAAATGAGAAATGCAAAACGCAGCATTCCTCTCTCTGCCTTTAGCCACCAAGGAAGCCTTTGCAGGGATCGCTCCCGCTGGTGTAGCCGAGTCCGGTATCTAACCGAAACTGAAAAGGTAAGGAAATAATAAAAAAAAATAGAAAAAGCTGAGGCACCACTATTTTCTCTAGATAAAAATGCTTTTTTGGGAAAAGTGATATCGATAATCTCTCATTGCAGCCCACCTCTCTCCAAAGAGCCCATGGGCTAACACAGACGGGGCCACCCCGTGCTTCCCTTGCCTTCACCGAGCCGGGAGCGGCCGAGCCGACGGGGGAGGCGCCGGGGGTTTCAGCCCCCCGTGCTGGCAGCCGTTGAGGGGCTGTGGGCAGCGGCATTTCTGTAACGGGTGTCTCTCTTTTTTCAGTGAGAAGAGGCAGCTCCTCGAGAGCTGTGGGCGGTGGAACCCCCGTCCCCTCCCCAGGCAGCGACAATTCGGGGGTACCGAAAGCAGCCCCTCGGTGGGCGCCAGCGCGGACTTCGCTCCTCCAGGTGAGCAGATGCTGCAGCCCAGGTCCAGGCCCAGCCCCGGCTCCGGGAGCCCCTTGGTCCCCCCCCAAAATGCCGCTGCGGAGCGGGAAGGGGCTCCCAGAGCCGCGGGTGGGAATCCTGCCCCCGCCACGGGGTGAGCGCAAAGGAACCCTGTCCTGGGGAGAAACAGGCGTCATCTCCTCGTGTCTTAACACGGGAAATATCACCTGCTCCTCCAGCTCCTCACATAAACACAGAATTTATCTGTCAGCCAGCTAAACCAATATAAGTTGAATAATATTTGTTGATTAATGTAGTCAATGAATTTCATATTTTCTTTAAAATATTTGCTGCATATTTCTGTAAATTATTCATCCGGTTTATAAAGCAAAGCAAATATTTGTGAATAGATATGAATTATGTGATTTATAAAAATGAAATATTCATGAGTCATTTTCATTATTCACCTCGTCCCGGAATTGCTACATCAATCTGATCAAGCAAATAGATTTGGTGAGGCTCAGCCCGAATTCACGGATATCGTGGAGCTGGCTGGCTCCCGCCGAGCAGACCCGAGTGGGTTTGGACGGCCAGTTTGAGCGGTTTTGAGCAGTTTGAGGGGTTTGCCGGTGTCTGCGGCCCGGCAGCCGCCCCCCGGCTTCAGGGAGAGGTGGGGAAGGAGGCGAGGGCTGAGCCCGCGGCGTGCTCTGCTCCACAAATCGGGCGGAAATCGGCTTTAACCTGAATTCCGGCAGCGGCAAGGGCAGGAGTGGGAGACTGACGTGTTTGGTCCCTGCCAAGGACAGCGGGATGCGGGCGCTGCCGGGAGGTCGCGCAGCACCGCGGGGAAGGTGGCGGGGAGAGGTGTTCCGACCGGGAGGGACGACAGTGGGAGCATCCACCGTGCGAAACGAGTGAGAAACTTGGATGAAAAGCCCTGCCCGGGGGGCAGCGCTCGAGCGGGCGCCTCGCGGGGGTCGGGGGGGCGCGCTGCCCTGAGAGTCCCGCTGCTGGACGGCGCGAGCAGCGGCTCGTGAAGGACGTGCTTGAGCCAGGGGCATTTATCTCTGTGCTCTCCAGAAACCGAACAGCACCTTGGCGTTGTGAAACGAGGACAAGTATGGAGAAGGCTGATGGCGGAGCTGTGACTCCAAACGAGAGCCCCCCAGGACGCCGGGGGACAGCCGGACCCTTGGCCATGGCTGCCTTGCGGGGTCAGGGTGAGTCTGGGAACGAGCCCGGTGACAGCCTTGGTGTTAAAAATAAAAAATTAAATGTAAAAAAACTCGGTTAAGCAGACGCTTAACTTTTAGGATGCGAGTAATGCCTCCGCCGGCGCTGGGACCGTGGCTCTGCTTGAAGTTATGCGCAGGCAAAGTGCTGCTTGGACGGGTGCCACCCGCTCGCTGCCGCTCCGTAATGAACTCGGCTTTTTTGGGAGCTGCAAAATGAGCACTCAAAAATTCAGCTTTGGGGACCTTCATATTTTCCAAAGTGTTAAAGTGCTTTCTTTTTTAAATAGCAAGCTTCCATTTAGAAAATAGACTATTCCACAGATAGCATTATACATCTTCTGCCACCGGGGTGTTTTGCACAACGCTGCGCGGGGACATCATAAAAACCATGTGCTTAGCCAAGTGGAATTGCTGACTCTATTACCCTGGCCCGAGAAAACCGTCTGTCTTCATCCTCCCCCTTATCCATCAGGAAGGGGCGGGCGGTTCGGCGCCGTTACATCCTGCGCATCCCCGATCTGCAGCCGGAGCCGACCAAGCCGAATCTTCGGGGATGCAGAACCCGAGGCCGTGGCTCCTCTCCGCGTGTTGAAGAGGTCGGACAGACCGACAGACCCCCGCTACTGCCGGGCACTGGGGACCCCCAGGATCTGGGGCCGGTGGCTGCACCAAGGAGGGACAAAGGAGCTTTGGATCCCAGGCAGGTCCTTCCGCGCTGCCAGCGACTGGCCCGCGTTCTTGCAGCCCCTCTCCCAAAGGTGACATTGCCGCCTGCCAGGCAGCAGCCGCGATGTTTTATTCCGGCCGAGGCAGTTCCTGAGTTTTTGCACTAAACTCCAGACTTGTTCAACCGTGGGATGGCATTTTTCCCCTTGCCGGCTCTGGAATAGCCACAGAGAAGCCATTTATCATCACCGTGTGTGCATCCAATCTCCGGGGCTCTCTGCTTCGCCTCCCATTATTGCCCGTCTCCGTGGCACTTAATGAAGCAGCTATTTTGAGGCGATGGCCTAATGAATTTCAAAAGTTTTTGACCCTTTTATGGCAACTTCTCAAATATCAGGTATCTGGAAAATAGTTTTAATGTTGCATAGACCATTATGAGCCAATGTATTTATTCTAGGTATTCTGCTCTGAGAGGTTCCACGGAGCTTTGGGACAGCAGCCAGCAAACGGGAGTAGCGGGAGATTCAGCAGGGGAGGGCTTTTCCTTAGGGAGTCCTCGGCAGGAGAAGGACACGGAGCTGTTGGAGCGGGGCCAGAGGAGGCCCCGGAGATGCCGGGAGGGCTGGAGCCCCTCTGCTGTGGGGACAGGCTGAGAGAGCTGGGGGGGTTCAGCCTGGAGAAGGCTCCGGGGAGACCTTCCAGCCCCTTCCAGTCCCTAAAGGGGCTCCAGGAAAGCTGGGGAGGGACTCTGGATCAGGGAGCGTAATGATAGGACAACAGGTAATGGTTTTACACTGGAAGAGGGAAGATTGAGATGAGATATTAGGAAGAAATTCTTGGCTGTGAGGGCGGTGAGCCCCTGGCCCAGGTTGCCCAGAGCAGCTGTGGCTGCCCCATCCCTGGAGGGGTTCAAGGCCAGGTTGGACGGGGCTTGGAGCAACCTGGGCTGGTGGGAGGTGTCCCTGCCCAGGGCAGGGGGGGACACTGGGTGGGCTTTGAGGTCCCTTCCAACCCAAACCGTTCTGTGATTCTATGATTCTATGTCTCCGTTTGCTGCTGCTTCCGCGTATTCCTTCTCTCCCGAGCCTAGCAAGCCCGGCGCTGCGTGGTGATGCTGGAGGTTAAAGCAGACTCGCAGTTGCAGTGGGAATGGGAAGAGCCGGCATCAGCTTTGCCGAGGAGCTCCCTGCCCACCTGGTCCTGTCCAGAGGGCAAGGTCCCTGCCCCAAACCCGCTGCCGCTGGGCTCCTGCAGCTCAGCCTGGAGCCAGCAGACCTGCTCCGAAGGGTAAAGAAATAAAGTCTCGCTGGCAGGGGAGCCCAACGGGCAGGAGAAGGTGCCCGTGGTGCCTTTCCCCCTCAGAAAACCAGCTGCGGTGCTGAGCACGGGCTCAGACGGGGTAAGGCAGCGGGCAGCGGTCGGTAGCCGGTCTGCAGGTCGGACACGGGCACGCTTCCCCCCGGCACGGCAGCGCTGCGAGGGCAGGTCTGGCGCCGGCCATGGGGCACCGAGAAACAAAGCCTCTTTTTCCAGAACACCAACATTTCCATAAATACACCTTCTCCATCACAGGGCACAGGCTGATAAGCTGCTTAGAGCTGCCAGCTGCAGACACGGGCGATGCGGCAGTGCCGGCGGCCGGAGAGGCGACTGGCAGCGGCAGTGTCCCACACAGCGAGCTGGGCTCGCCCGTGGCATCTCTGGCATCTCCCTGCGCCGGGTCTGGCCGCTCCTGGGTCCCGTCCTGAGCCCGTTCAAACTCAGTTGTTGCAGCTGTCTCGCTATGAAGAACGTGCTCCCACAAAGCCAGCTGGGCGCGGGGAAGCCTCCTCTGAGCACGGCTGTTTCTGCAGGTCCTGAGGCACCACCGAGAGCGCGCGGCCCCGGGAAAACGCTCTTGCCGAAAGCGGAGCAGATTCTCTTGCACCTGCACGCTGGGCAGGAGAGCAGGTCTGGCCCTGTGCCTGGGGGGTGCTGGACCACGCGGTGACCGTGTCCCACTGCATCCCCGTCACCCCTCCAGCTCCCACATCCATCCAGGAGCACCCCTCGAGCACCTCTGCATCCCAGACACGGGATTTCGGGGGAATTTGAGCCAAGCTTTGCAGGTGGGTTGAAACCACGCAGGGTTTTTTTTTCCAAAGCCAGAGGGAGGGGATGGGGGGAGGTACCTGCTGCAGCAGGGCCCCCAAAAGAGGGGACGGAGCTGGAAACCCCCCGGCACGACCTGGCCAGCGGCCGGGAGAGGTTTCCGTGCTTTGGCCCCAGCTCAGTAACAATCCATGGGTTTAGTAACGGAGAGAAACTGCAGCCTGGGGTTAGTGCAGCTGGAAACACACCTGCCCTTACCGGCCCACGCTTTTTCGGGTTGTTCCCTCCTGGCTCTACGTGGCCTCGACCAAACGAAGGACGGGGCGCAGGGGAGGGATCGGAGCTCCAGCAACAAATGTTGTAGTGGGTTTGGATAACACAGAGTTTTGCACGAGGAAGTCAAGAGTTTGGTGACTTAGAGACAATGGAGGCTTCCGAGGGCAAGGCAGTAAATTGTCCCTGGTCCACAGCCCTGCTCCGGAGGGGCCGGGGCTGCGTCTGAAGGGTATCCCGGCACGGGGTCGGGGGCTGCTCGCTGAATTATTGCAAGCCGCCCTGGTAAAGGCAGGATCCCGGGTTCCCAGGGGGAGGGGGAATCCCATCCTCTTTCCCCGGGTCGCAGCCCCCTCCGTGTGCCCGCAGGAGGGAGAGCACAGCAAGCAGCCGCCGCAGCCTCCGGGCTCAGGGACGTCGGCTCTCGAGCTGCTTCTTTTCCCCCATCTGCTTTGTTGAAGGACTTTGTTCCTTAGTCATTTATTTTTTAAAAGAAAACTGAGGTAAAAATCTGCAGTTCTCCCAAAGGACATTAATTGCTGCTACTTTAAAGCATACGGGGCTGGTAATTATATTTTTTGCTCAGCAGAGGATGGACTCAGAAACCGCTTTTAACCCTGCGAAGGGAGGCGGAGGGAGGCCATCTCCCAGGTAAAGCACGCGCGCGTCTCCGAGCACTGGGACGGTGTCTGCGTTCTCCACGACAGCTGGAGATCCCGTAACGGGGGCTGAGCGCGGTGGAATTAAAGCCCCGAAGCAGCCCTGGGAGGAGCGTGGCCTCTTCCCCCCTTCGCCTCCAGAAACGCTCCTCCAAATCCTCGGGGGCGCCCCTCGCTGCTGCCCCACACGGGACCATTTGTTTGTCAGCACCAGGAAACAAACGCAGCCAAAGCGCGCGGCAACATCGGCTATAATTTTAAGGTCTGTTAAATATGATTTAAATATTTTTTTACTCATTAGCAATAATTTAGAATGATTCTCTTTTTTTTCTTTTTTTTCGGAAACTTCAAGTATGATTGTAATAGCTTCGTAATTTTGGGCTCTATCATTAAAATTAATGATATCCTAATGCTCTATGTGCACTAGAAAAGTCTGATCAGTTTTTTCCCCTTTATATATCATTACTAATAGAACATTTTAATGGCTGTAATTTCCAGCACTGTAGATGGAAACCTAAAAATAGGAAGAAAGCCTATTTCATTACGCCACGCCAGCCCCTAAATAATTCAATTACACAGACCGGAATATCCGAAGCCGGGTGTGTTCCCAGCTGCAGATAACCAAAAGTACTCAGTATTACTTTTAGAGAAGGGCTGGTTATTACAAGGTCTTGCCCTCTGGCCCCTGCCGGGGATGGATGCCAGTGGGCAACCATCAGGGATGCAGCGGGCAACCATCAGGGATGCAACGGGCAACCATGGGGGGATGCCAGTCCGTCCCTCCCAGCCCTGCTCTGCGGTGGGGAAGGGCGAGAGCATCACCATGACCAAAGCCGAAAGCTTCCCTGAAACCCTGCTAAGCACCTGTTTATTACTCCCCGTGGTCTCCCTCCTCCTCAGGTACTTCTGAAGCCTTTCCTCACCCTACACACTCCTACGTACAGCTCACTCCTCTCACGTCTCTGCCTTGCAGAGTTTGCAAGACCTATTTCTGCCGTTTATTGGTTTATGCTTTGCCTCCACCAGCAAGAGTTGAAGATTCAATTCTCACTCCACGATGTTTGTTTATTTTCTTCTTTCTTTAATTTTTTTTTTTTTTTTTCCCCGCTAAGACGGCGAGAGATCGTTCTCCTGCGTTCATGTGCAGAGCCGAGCTCTGCCTTTGGCGGCCGGACGCAAGAGGTGGGCGGGAGGGGAAGGACGGCACAGGTTGGTTTCCAGCCTACGCCTTTTCTCACCTCACTAACACACCGTTTCGCTCCAGATCCGCCGTGTGGAGCAGAGCAGAGCCCGGCCTCGCCGAGGCTGCGGCGGCAGTGACGACGGTGCCATCGCCTGCCATTGCGAAACTAGAGGTGAAAACCCTGCGAGCGCGGATTGGCGCGAGGCAGCTGAAGCGAGGAGCGGAGCTGCCCCGGGCTGGGGGAGGTTGTGCTGCTGGGCAGGCGATCGAGCCCTGTGCGGCGTCCCCAAGGCTGTTTCCAACCCAAACCTTGCTCCTTCCCAGGCTGCCGCATGTGCCATCCTCTTCCCGCAGCTCTTCCCGGTTGCTCGGGGTCCCTTGCAGGTGCGTGGCAGCATCAGCAGGAGAAGCTGCATCCCTACGGGAGCCGCTGCCCGAGGGGTCACAGCATCCCCCGCCCAGCCCTGCCCAGGCTGTGAAGCTACGGCCAATTTATGCAAAACGCAGTCGGACCGAGCTCAGAGGGCGGTTAAATCGATTCTCCTGCTCTCAGGTACCCACGTCAGAAGGCAAAGAGGCTCCGCCGAGAAAGAAGAATCAAGGGAGGCTGGGGAAAATGGCGTTTATCTTCAGGTGGGACGCAGGCGAGGGCAGCTGGCGGTGGCCTGAGCCCGGCAGTATTGCCTCGGGTCTGCAAATCAATGCTTACCGCAGGATGAGGCGTTTAATGTAGGCTATTCCGAGGAGCTAATATTGGCCAGCTGCTAGCTGTGTGTTCAGGAAAGAAGGAAAACACTTTTTTCCCACCTTGTCTTTGCATTCCCAGCGTGGCGATGCCGTAGCACCGCTCCGCGTCTCGGTTTGCCTTCCGTGTTAAAGCTTGGGTGCCGAAGGGAGCGTGCAATGGCCCGAAGAGCAGCATCGGCAGCAGCGAGCTGTGGAATAACACATCAATTTCAGAGGGGCGAGGGCAGGCTGAGTAAAACAAGGTGCCGCTCCTTCCGAGACACCGATTTACAATGCATCAGCCCTGACCTGCCGACACTCTCCCGTGGAAGGAGGCGATTATCTGCTTCCCGCCCTCGGCTGAGACACGGCGCGAGGAGTTTCAGCCGCAATATTCTGTATTTCAATTACTCCGTACAAGTGGCTCGCCCGAGCTCCTGAATGGCTCAGGATGCATTTCGCTCTAAGGCCGCCGGCGCGGGGCGCGGGCAGAGGGGGTGCGGGCACCTGGGTTTTCGGGGGGACGCGAGGGGGCGGACGGAGCTGCCCCCCCTGCTCCCGGCTCCGCTCCCGCTCGGGTGCGGGAGGCGAAGGCAGGGAGCAGGCGCCTTCCCACGCTCCGCAGCAGATCAGAAATCCACGATATCGAAACGTTTGGACTTGTTCCCAACCCCTCGCTGCATTGAGAGTTAATTAATGCATTAAAGACAGGGCTTTTAAAGGCACAGTTATCTAAAAACACCAGGGCTATCTCCTTTCAGCGTTTGAATGACATAGGTCTGGAGTCGTGATATTCCGGCTGTTGAAGAGGAAGGATTTCTTCTTTATTATGTTCGCACTAGGACATCGCGACGCTTCTTGCCCTCCTGCCCCAGCACCCGCCATCCCCAGGCTCCTGACGTCTCCGTTGCTCCGTGGCAGGTCACGGGCTGCAATCAGACCTCGGGTAGAAACCCAAAGCTGCGTCTTTCCAAGGCAATTTAAGAGACCTTGTCATTCAGTTCACGCTGATCTGCAGGAGTACATTGCTTCCCACTTGGAAAGCTGCAAAACAAATTCTCTTAAAAAAAAAACAAAACACACCTGGGTCCATAGGATAAAAAAAAAAAAAAATTATTAAAAAAAATAAAAATGCTGGCCAAATTCCCAAGGAGCAGCATCGATTCGTTTGGCACGGGGGGGGCTGCAGCCTGCAGCGACGCTGTTTCCAACCAGGAGCCGCCTGCCCGCCTCTGCTCCCGCGTCTCATCCACCCATCGTCCCATCGCCCCGGCTCGTCCCATCGCCCTGACACCCTTCTTGGTGAGAGAATTTCCCTTGGCGCCTGCAACAGCGTGTAGGAAAACAGCTTCGGAGCAACCAGGATTTTCCGTGGTTTCTAAGGGGGCCGGTAGGCACGTTTCTGCAAGCAGGCCCTCGAGCGCTTTGCAGTATTTTCCCTGTGTATGAGGATCAACATTTTCTTAGGAAGTAAGAATTTATCACCTCACTTTTCCCCCTCCTTCGGGCAGGTTTTCCTTTCCCTCAGCCCGGGGGAGCGCAGAGGGGAGCACGGGAAGCGGCGGCGTGGCCCCGCTGGGCTCCACGTGTGCCGGGTTCGGCCACGGGACGGTCCAGCCATGAATATAATACCCTTTCACAGCGATATATTCAGCATCTGTGTTCAAAATGGATACGCTTTTCTATCTTAAAACCACTAATCGGTTTTTATCGGTTGCATCAGACTTCTCCCTGTGAGCACCGCGCCGCTATCGGCCGTACGAGTGTTACGGTGAGGTAAAAGATATTAGAACATATTCACAGCCGGGTTTCGCTGCTCCTCTCCTCTGTGGACGCTCGCTTCCACGTGGGCTGTTCGAACGCCGGCTCTGGGGTGCCCCATCTCCGCGCTGGGAGCACAGAGAGCCCCCTCTGAAGGAGATTCCCAAGGGCAGGAGGAGGGGGCCGGTGTCCCCGCGCCTCCCAAGCTCGGCAGAACTCGCCAAAACTTCCTTTCTCACAGCCGGAGAAAGCGCTCAGGGCAGCGATTAAAGTGTAATCAATCAGTGTCAAATAAAAGTCATCAGAATATGACTAAGAGTCTGATTGCCTGTAACCAACATAATTAGACGGTGAGGATTTTCTTTCTTTTCCCTTTCTGCAAGAAGGCTAAAAGCCTCCAAAATTGGAGCTAATATCCTCTGTCTGGAGCGAGGTGAATTCACATTTGACCTATTGTTCAAATAAAAATTCTCCTCCAATCCAGCCCAACCTGGCGACAGCAATCAGGGCAGGGGCTTCAGCACAGACCTATCTGCAGAACGCTAAAAAAAAAAATATATATATATAATCCCTGAATTTTTTTTCCCTTTAGCATGCGTGACGGGGCAGATTTCAAGGGCGACAGGGCAGGAGAAGGTCCTCGTCCCGCTCATTAATCACCGCCGGGCGAGCAGCCTTCGCCCCAGCCCCCTCCAAGGCACAAACAGCTCCTGCTGGGGGGGCCCTGGGGTGGATCTGGGGCTTTCCCTCTGCTTTCTGCAGAGAAACAAGGCTTTGCTGGGAAGCAAAGGATGAGCCTTTAAACGTGACCCCAGGGCGCTGCGAGGCTGCGGTCCCTGGCTGGGCTCCATCCCCGCACGGCGACGGCGCTGGTGTCACGAGCGGCGCCTATCGACGCAGTCGCCTTCGCATCTCCCGTAACGCCGAGCCGATTTCCTCGGGCTGACACAAGTGGGCCGTGTTTCCATATTCCCTGTCACCGCTTATCTGTCTCCTCTCACTCACCAAATCCTCTTTCCATTTATATTGGCGTTAATGAAGTCCCCCCCGACCCGGCACCCCGACGCGGTCCCGCCGAGCCCGAGGCCAAAGTTACGGCTCTCGCCCCGCATTGGCAGAGGAGAAGCAGGAGTTTTTCCGCCTGGTTAAGCCAGGCTGTCTGCCTGACGTTTAGGTGAGGCTTTTTTCCTCCAGCTATTTCTTTTTTATCAGATATTTGGTGTTTTTCTCCTGTCATCCTGCCTTTAAGGTGACCTGCAAAGGAAGCAAACAAATGAGGCTCTCATTATTTCACCCTTTTTTTCTTTGCTCCTTGAATGTTTTATTGATCCATTTCTTCCTCACCTCGTTTGCGCGTGTTTTGGCATGGAGATTGTTTGGGGACGTTTCTGGTAGGAAAGGCCAGGTCCTTCCCTCATGTAATTCTGCTTCTCCTGGCGGTGGCCCCGGAGGAGCCGAGCATCGTGGCGGATTCCCTGGACCAGCCCGGACAGACATCCTCTGCCTCCTCTCCGGGGGATCGGCTGCCAGCTTCACCAGCTGCACGGTCCTCGGCATCACCCCAAAAAATCCTCAGCATCACCCCAAAAGGTCCTCAGCATCGCCCTGAAAGGTCCTCGGCATCACCCCAAAAGATGCTGGGCCCCCGCCTGTGCCGAGCGTGGCCAAGCTGCCACCGCCAGCAACCAACCCCTCCAACTGCTCTACTTTCCTAAGCACTGAGTAATTAAAAAAACAGCGAATGGAAGTAATTCCCACTTACGAGAAAGGACCTGCTGGAATTAGTGATGGGAAGGAGACGTTCAACAGATGTGCATTAGCATAATGTGGAAATGGCGTGAAGCACGGTGCTATTTTTCTCCCCAAGCCGCTTACAGTAAGCGGAGCCGCCCTTCCCTCCGCTTCAGGTTTTCCTAGCAAAAAGGAAAGTCGGAATAAATAGACCCGAGAAACGGTGCGGCTGGAAGTCCCCGTCAAGCCAGCAGCAACCTTCCTCCCAGGGCTCTCCCGCCCCGCGTGAGCCGGGAGAGGATTCCTTGGGAGGCGGAGGAGGTGGGCGAGCGGAGCCGGGGCGGTGGGAGCCCTCCCCGGGGCGCCCGGCCCCCCGCTCCCCCCGCAGCCCCCTGGCTGCTGACATTTCTCCTCAGGCTCTGGCATTTATTTTAATCCGTCCTGGTTTTGCATTTCCCTCTCCGGATTACCGGGCAAAGCAGCGAGCCGGCGGTACATAAAGACGAATCCACCCCCTGTGGGAGTCCCTGCCGTCAGCCACAGCCCATGGCACGAGAGGGGAAACTGAGGCAGACTCAGCATCCCCTGCGAGGGGCGCGAAGCCCCCCCAGAACCCTGCAGGGCAGGTTTTTGTGCCTCTTGGGTGCTGGCAGAAGTTGTCTGTGGTTAAGGCTGTGCTTGCCTTGAGATGGCACCCCTGGGCTCGTCCCCAGCTGGGCTGCCAGGTCCTCCCGGAGCTGCTCATTTGTGTGCGTAGGGCCGGAGGGCACACGCGTGTGCGCACACACACGCTCGGACACGCGTGCATGCACACACACGTGCCTGGGGGCCGCGCCAGGTCCCCGGTCATCACGCATTGCAAAGCATGACGAGCCCCACAGCCGCTCTCCATCCCTGACCGGGCACCGCCTGGCAGACGGACACACAGATGGACGGACAAGCCGTCTCGCATCGCTCTCCGGCACCGCCTGGGAGACAGATGGACAGGCCACCGCGCGTCGCGACGGACAGACAGACGGCTGCTCGCCGTCCAGAATCCTCCTGGCTGTACATCGTCTGCCCGCAGGCTCCATCTTGTGGAAGATGCTCCCCCGAGGAGCCGGAGTGGGAAGCTGCCCCTCGGCCAGGGGACAATCGTGCCAGGGGCCACTCCGGCGAGGGTCCACTCCTGTGAGTGTCTACTTGTGTGAGGATCCACTAGTGCCAGGGTCCACTCGGCACCGCCGGCATGGCCGCGGGGTCCCCGGCGTGCTGGCAGTGCTGGCAACCAGCCGGCACCCCGGCTCCCCCGCTCTGCCTCCATGGGCTTCATAAATCGTTACGGCCCTGTACGGTTAAATCGGAGAAATAAATGCGGTGGAATTTATTTCACCAGATGGAGGACGATTCTCTTCTCATCATTTACCCGGCACGCCGAGCCCCCCCGTCGCAGGTCCCCGCGCGGCGGAGGGCTGATGCGAGTGCAGGTGGGTTACGCCGCGCTCGTCCCGCCGTGCTCTTCCAGAGAGAATTTCTCTCTCCCCGTTTAGGGGAATTCAGATCCAGCAAACAAGAGGAAGGGATGGGAAGCGGTGGTGAGCCGCGCCGTGCCGTACCGGCTAGCCATGCGGCAGCGCCAGGGTTTGCCGTCGGCAGCACCGGCAGCTCCCGGCCCCCAGCACCCCACGCTGCAGCAGAGCAGCTTTTCCCTCCCTGTACCCCTCAGCGCTCGGCTGTAGGATAAAATTGGGTGGTTTTCAGCCTGCTGGAGGTTCTGCCTTCCCTGGGGTTTATTTACCATATAATGTGACACAGTAATTTCACTGGACGTAATTTAATGATGCATTAGGAAAGGATTAATCACTGGAAGCGGCGCTCGCACCGGGCGGCTTCGCGGGGGTCTGGTGAGAGGAGCCCCACTTCCAGCCCTCGCTACCCGGCCCCGGGTGATGCTGCCCCTCGGGGGCGAGGGTTCGGCGGAGCAGAATCGCTGCCGGCACCATCGCTGCCAGCTCTCACCCCAGGTGCCCCAGGTCCCTTCGCCGCCCGGCTGCGCCCCGGGGCTGGGGACACGGCTGGAGACGGCGCTGGGAAGGAAAACAGGATACGCAAACCTCTCAAGAGCACATCCAATTTCCACTCATTAAGCCATAATTTCCATCATTTTAATTACATAAAAGGCAGATAAATGGCGAGTATGCTCCTACTTGTGCCTTTTCTCTTAATTATTAGTCCTTCGCACGGGCCAGTTTGCAATGAATCAGCCTTTAAACAGTGTTCAATCGGAACATGTTCTGCTTTATTTGAATTATCTTGTTGGCCGATCATTCCCCAGAACATAATAAAACAAACATTAATTACTACTTCAGCGGGTGTAATCTTCTTGAAAGCACTCAATGCTACTCAGATGCCATTGTAGCCTCATGCTCCGCACTTTAAGGCGCGCGGGTAAACAAACTCATCCGGCAGGACTGAACGCGCGAGCAGAGCCCTCGCTTGCTGCTCCAAATGGGCGGTTTTGGAAAAGTTTGGAAAATGCACGGGTACGCGAAGGAAAAAGCCAAGCCTGTTGCCCAAAGAGGCTGGAAGATGAGGTGGCTCAGGGGGATGCTGTGGGTTGGACTCGATGATCCCAAGGGTCTTTTCCAACCTGAATGATTCTATGATTGATTCTATGCTGCGGGATGCAGCAGCGTCGGACCACGGCACAGGGCTTATTTGGGTCTTGCCTCCATCGATTTGGAACATTTCACACACGCGTAAATGGCAGCTCCTAATCTCCACTCGTTTTCCAATGGCATTTCCAGGGCTGTTACTAAAAGACCCTGGGTGTTGCGCCTCACCGGGGGACAGGGAGAGCCAGGCGCTCGGCGTGTGGGAATGTCTGCTAGAAGATGAGCTGATGATGATGGAGTGGGATGGGATGGGATGGGATGGGATGGGATGGGATGGGATGGGATGGGATGGGATGGGATGGGAGGACACACCTCGGCTCACCTGGCCAGCACCTCACCGGCCCAGCAAGGTCAGTGCGGAGGCAGGAGGGGCCGGGGCCGGGATTGCTCCCCCCCTCCCCAGCTGGGGATGCGCACAGCTGGGGGCACTCAGCACCTTGCCCCTCGCCTACAAAGGGCTGCTGCAGACCCTGGGAAGGCTTTTGGGCTGGAAGGAGAGGTCTGTGGTGTGGGGGCTGCCTGGCCGGTGTCACTCCTCCTGCGGGGCTCTGCTTTGGAAAACCCCTGCCTGGGAAAGCCTGCCCAGGAGACCTCTCATCGGCTGCTGGGTCCGGTGAGGCTTTGCAGCCCCGGGGCTTCCCTGCCCTCAAGAAAGCTTTTCCCACCAGCAAAGTGATGAGAGCGCCAGGAAAACGCCGGCGTGGGGCAGGGATGAGGACTCTCCAGGAGCAGAGAGCTTTGGTGAACGTGCATGGAGCCTCCTCATGGTCACCCCCGGCCAGCTCTGGAGACACGAGGTGGGTCGGGGTTTGGGCTTTCCCGGCCAGGGAGCGCTGGCCCGATGGTGGCTCGGGAGGTCTGGTGGTCTCAGCTGCCAACACTGAGGTGTGAAGTTTCAGGGGGTCCCGTCCCCCAGGGAAGAGCTCTGGGAAGGCAGAGCGTAGGGACAGGCAGGGCTGCAGCCGGCAGCCGTTGCGATGCTGGTTGGAGATTCAGGCAGAGCCGGCTCTGTACCGATAGCTGCAGGGTTGGTTCTGTTGGGGACTTTCAGATGCGGAGGAGAGAGGGATAAATCTCAATTCCCGGCCCCCTTCTGCCACGCTGACTTACAGCAGAGCAGTGCACATCTGCCTAATGAGGAGCAATGCTGCTGGCAGCTGAATTTCTTCCTCTAAGAGATAAGTGGGATTTCTCCTCCCCGGTGCCATTCAAACACCCCCTGCCAAGGGAGCCCTCGCCGCTCCCTCTTCCTTCGTGGGCCGTGGCTGGGGAAGCGGCTGCGTTGTTGGTGAGCAGCCGTAGCCTCTTCCCACACCTCTTCCCTCGGGATGTGTCGTTCCTGGCCCCCCAGAGCCCCCAGGACAGGGCTGGGTGCTGCCCCGGAGGGTGCCGGCTCTCACCATCCTCACCAACACGGGGCACCCTGTGTTGCCTGCGGCACTTCGGCTTGTCCGCAGCCCAGGAGGGGTGTAGCGCAGTGCAATCCAGCCGCGTTCTGGCTGGGAGAGGGAAGAGACATGTCTAAAGCCAGGCAGCAGCATGACATTTTTCCAGCCAGTTGAACATCATTAGACATTCCTCCTACACGTACCGGGGCACGGGGAAGTTTTGGCAAGGTCTTTCCCTGGCGGAGCTGCCTTCTCTGAAGCTGCTCCCCACCTCCCTCCCGCTCCTCCACCTGCAGAAGCCCAGGCCTTCGGGTTTTTTCTTGGAGTTACTAAAAGATTTAAAAATGAGGGCAATTTTCCTTGCCCGTAGCCCCACTGCCAGCTGCAGTGCATTTCCAAGAGGATCTCTGCATTTCATTAGATGCGAAGCCTTCTGTCTGAGAGAAATCAATTGCAGCCTGAATCTTAAAGACAAAAATCAATTGTAACTCCGCTTTCCAAGTGTGGGCTCGTATGCATACATTGACTGAAGAGGCTCGGGCGGCCTCGGGGGCCGAAGGGACCCTTATGGACTGTCGTGTTCGGCGCCGGCAGGAATAGAAAGGCGATGTGAATGCAAAGAGAGCACGGGCTCTTCTTTGGGCTGCGGCTGTTTAAGGAGCCGGTTCTTGTCAGTGTGGGAACGTGCCCCAACGCAGTGAGAAACCCATCCTCCGCGCAGGTTTCCATGGAGAACCACGTGGAATCAGAACTTAGCCTGTGCCGACGTTCTCAGGTGTGCCTATTCAGGAAGGAAAATATCACCGAGTTTCCTAAATATTCGATGCTGTTACTTTTAAAGTCTGGTTTTGCGTCCGCGCAAGAAAAAGGCACTTTAAGTATGCTTTTAAAGAAGGAAACTGTTGCGTGCCATTTCGTTACCGTCGGTGTTTCCCTGGGGCAGGGGGTGAAGGGACAGGGGGCAGCCAGGGACAGCCCGGGTCCGGCCCCGGCATCCTGCGGGGGGAGGAGGAGGAGATGCTGTGTGGATAGAGCCATATGTTGTCAAGTTAATAAAAGACCTTGGAAAGCATAAATCCTCTGTATGCTGGCTGCTAGCCCAGGTGCATAATTTCCTTGCCGTCGGGGGGAGCGGGCGGCAGCTGTACCGCTCCTGTATTGTAAGCTAATGAAAAAGCCCACAATGAAACGCTCCATTCCTGAGGACGGCGCGGGAACGCGGCTCTCTCCGTCAGCGCCGTTATTTGTGTTGGGGGGAGCCTGGCAGGCTCCAGCAAGGATTCCTCCCGCTCCCCCGCGCTGGGGGAAGACTGTTCCTGCCGCAAAGCGGGGGTCCGGGGGGGGGCACGGTGGGGTGAGGGGCATCTCCGCGGTGTGTCCCCCCGGGAATGCACCGGGGGGAGCGAGCCAGGACCCGCCTGTGGCAGGGAGGGGAAGGAGCTGCTCCTGAAAAAGGAGGGGAAAAGCCCATTTTCCTGCTGCGTGCAGCCGGCCTGCAAAAGCCCCTTGCTGCAGACCCCCCCAAGTCCGGGATGCGTTCGACGGGATAAGTGCGGAGGGGAGGAAGCAGCGAGGGCTGCGGGACCCCGGGACCGTCGCTCTGACCCAGCGGATGCTTTGCCGGGCAGCCCTGGGCCCTGCGCCTGATGGATTTATTCCGAGAAACTTTTTTTTTTTTAATCAGTAAAACAAATTCTCAATGACCCACCTGAGGCTTAGCAGAACAGGGAAGCTGTTGTGTATATGACTCAACCGCAATGCAAAGCTATTTCCTTTCTCATTTGCGAACCTGAACACTCAGACATACACAAATTAATGGGTATTATTATGAGCCTCATTAAAAGAACTGTTCTTTAGGGGGAACCATCTTCCCCAATTCAAGCACCGTGTTCTGTTTGCTCGGCTATTAATTGATGGCAAACTGTGAAATTCTCAATTTCGTTATGATTAACTCGTGCAGTCTGTGACTTGCCGGCTGGTCGCCTTCCCAGTGCGAGTAGCGATGGTGCGGGATGCTGATGGAGACGGAGATGGCTCCCGCATCCGGCCACTCGTCCGGGACCGGGGGGACAGAGTCCTGCTCCGCTCGGGGGAGAGCGGTGCTGCTCCGAGGACAGCCCCACGCCTCCCACACCGAGCGAAATCACCCCGCTTCCTGCGGCTCCGGCAAAGATGCCGGACTTTTTAGGGAAATAAATACCACGCTGGGATTTTTTTTTTTCTCCTCATCCTCATGTGGATTGATCCAATACAAGTGTTCGTCCTCGCCTTAAGTAGCAAACCGGCGCCGCATCTCGAAGCCTCATTTTGCCTTTTGCCATTAAATTATATTAAAAGGGCTTTCATGTTATCCCTTAAGTAGGTGCTTTTCATTCCAGCCACATTCCCTCCCTGACCGCCGGCCTTCTCTGCTCACAGCAAGAGCTTTCCTCGCCTGTACAGAAATGGAAGGCATCTCGGTTATTTCTCTCACGCAGGTTTGAGGCACCTTAAACATGGCAGGGTGTCACCATCGGAGTGACAATGTTTTTTCCTGCAGGCGTGTGCATAGGTGTGATCTGCTCCCGCCCCCGCGCTGCATCCCAGCATCCCCCCCATCCCCTGGGAACTAAAGATGCTCGTGGGGATGAGCTGAACGCCAGCGTGTCTGGAGCCGTACCCCCTTCCTGCGGTCGAGATGTGTGTTTTCTGTTGCCTGCCCACCTCTAATAGAGGTGCTGCAAATTAAGAGCTGGATGTGGATCCTTCTAATTACAAGACATCAGGGAATTTCCCTCCTGGAAAAAAGGCTGTGTGTCCCCGTCAGGCACGTGGCCAGGCGCTGGGGCAGCAGAGGTGGCGGGGAAGGGGCTGCTCCGGCCCCGCCGCCGTGCTGGGTTTCCTTCAGGTGCATTAATCTCCGTCCCAGAAACCAGGAGAAAAGCGTCCCCGGCGTGCCGCCCGCGCGGCTGAGCCTGCTGACACGGTGCTGGGCCGTGAATGATGTCCCTGTTCCCCGCTGGACAACCAGCGGACGGTGCCAGCTGGGGAGCGGGGACCATCGCTGACAGAGTCTGTAGTCCAACTGGTGGAGCAGGGGGAGGAGCAGGAGGAGGGATGGCAAGCTCACAACCCTGGCAGCAGAGGAACCGTCAAGCCAGCCTCGCCGATCCCTTGGATGCCCAAGGACCCGCTGACTAATTGGGAGCGATGCTTGGCCCGAGCGCCATTTGAAGTCTCAAACAGATTCTTCTTTTCACAATGGATGGAAAAACTCAATTTTCAAGAAGTGCATCAAGCCCTTAATTGGGATTTTAATTCCTAAATGGCAGCAGGTACAGCAAACCTGTCTGCCCGGGCTAATGCATCCTGGTTATTAGAGAGCAGATACCCCGGGAAGGGAGGAGAGCGGCAGCGTTTGCATAGCAATGAGGCGTTCTGGCAGCCCCCAGAACCAAAGTTGATTTTCTTTTGCATCTAAAAGCAGACATGAGTGGTACTTATTAATTTGAGTCCACCTCTGAATGCACTTAACGATTCAAGTCCAATTAGTTTTCAGAGTGCCCAGGTAGGAAGTAATCATTAAAAACATGTAAATTAAGTTACTGGGGAGCTTAATAGATTAGTCATTGACTTTCTAGCTTATGTTGGCTCTTAACCTTCAGCTTCAATTAATCACCAACAATTTCTCTGAACTGGCTACAAAAGGTTAGAGCCCGGGGGCTGCGGCACGGCCAGAACGCAGGCTGGCCTTGGGGGGTGAACGGGCAGGGGTGCTGATGGGCGCAGCCCTCCCTCGGCATCTCCCTCGGGAAAAGGAGCCCGCGCCATGCTGGACACCCCCCTCTCCTTCTGAAAGCGAAGACCCAAGTGCTTCGTTTGCGGGTAACGAGCTGCTGCCCCCAGGCTGGGGGCTGCCTTTTGGTGGGGGGGTTGGCCCTGGGCATCAGACCCCCCGCCCCCCGGAGGACTCGCACCGCTGCTGGGCTCTGCCCGGATCCAGAGCCCAAAGCCATTGACAGCATCCAGAAATGGTCATTTTATTAATTTAATGAACTGGAATGGGTGTCTCAGGGATGAACTACTCCTAAGTGCAGGTCTCTGTCTGATTCTCCCACTGCCATCCCTCTTCCCGGGCTATTTTCCCTCCGTGCAGCACCGCCGTATTTCCCATCCCGCAATAACCGAATCTCAGTTGCGACAGGAATTAATAAGAGTTAATCTGAGATTATTAGGGGACTCCCAGTAGATGCCCTAATAGATTAGGAGGCGCCTAACAGAAAGATGGAGTCTCCTGGGGTGTCACCAACCTCTCGGTCTGTGATAAGGAGCATCCGTGGAGCCCCCGCTCCCCCCCCAGACATCCCCAGCCCCGGTGCCAGGGGTGTCTGCCGTCGCCACCGCGGGCAGCAACTTTATCACGGAGGGGAAAAATGAAGGAAATATCTTCTAAAAAGATATCAGGCTGTGAGCATTTGAAAAAGCTATTTCTAAAATTGCAATTACCAGGAAAGAGAACAAATTACCACTTCAGGGACCGTCACACATGGAGAATCAGAGCTTTGGGAAATAATCAGAAGAATATATTCACAGAAGTGCATTATTTATATTGAAACATTTTAAAGTAAAGGTCACAAGGAGAAGCTGAAGATTAGTAAATAGGAAAATGCAAGGATCACTTTACTGCCGTAATGATTATGGTCCATTTCGATGCTGACTGCATTAGTCCCCGAGACACGTAAGTCAGCGGGGATCAGCCCCCAGGCACGGGATTTCAGGAGTTAAGGGGATGATGGATCCTCACGGACCCCTCAGCGGTGCCCTCGCTGGTCCCTGCTCCGGACTTGCCCGTTGGCGTCAGCAGGATCCTCGGGGCAGGGCAGGAGCCGGCCAGGTGTCTCCTCCTCGCGGTGGATTCCCCCGTCCTTGCGGACCCCGGACACGGCTCCTGGCACCGCAGGGGTCCCACAGCTCCTGTCTCGCAGGTGACACACACGGACCCCGCGTGCACCGCCCTGCGGCCGCTCACCTCGCATCGCGTCCAGGTCTTGGCTTTTATTGGTGGTACCAACCACCTTTACCGAAAAACCCTGAGCATGGAGAGCTTTTCTTTCCCAAACCCACGGGCGTGCGTGTGTGATACAGCGGATCTGCTGATCACGCTCCCTTCCGTGCCGTTCAGAGACTTCTTGTAAGAGAGCGGTCTCTTTTTCCTCCCCTTTGATTATCGTACATCACTTTTAATACTGCGCCAACCTGTCAAGCTTCCCTTGGCTCCATCTAAGCTATTACAAAGGCCTTAAAACAGACGTACGGAGTTCTTCCTGGGGGGTGCGCAAGCCCGCAGGAGGCAGGAGATAACGGCGGTGGGTCTCCCAGGCCTTGGGGTGCCAAGGGGGGGTGAAATCTGGGGTCTCACAGCCCCTGCCCCCTTGCATCCTGCATCTCCTGCCTCCACGGGATGGAGGAGCTGAGCTGGACCACGAGGCCGACCCGCCTGTGCTCAGCTTTGCCGACGGCCCCCGGCTCCTCTCCGCCTCCCCCCCGCTGCTGAAGGAGCCCTGAGAAAATATTTGCCATTTATAAGCAGGGAAAATAGGATTGATTTACTGTAGCGACATCTCAAAGCATGAAGTGGCACTTTTACACTCGTATCACCCATTAGACATCTGAAGGCATCAGCACAGCCCATTTCATTTTTAAAGACGTACAAAATGCTCAGAGGAAGCCATTTGACATCCCCATTCTGGGAGCTATGATAGCGTGCTGAAAATAATACAAATGCATCAGAAGCCTTACGTCTGCTCGTTCCAGGCCCCGTTTTCCCTTCGAGTTGTGTCAATACGCTGCTAAGGAGCTGGTGAGAGTTGCTCGGTAATTTTTCTATATGTCACAGCTGTTGGAGGAGCTGCCTGTGGACGGTGCAGTTAAATCGAAGCGGCAGTCGTGTCTGCGTCTGGCGGGGGCTCCGGCCCCGTGTGCGGGGAGCATCCTACGGAGGGTGTCGGAGCATCTCATGGGAGATGTTGGAGCATCTCATGGGAGATGCTGCATCCAGAGGCTTTGTGTCTGAGCAGCCTCTGCTGCCCAAGAGGAGGAGAAAGGCACTTTGGGCAGGGATTTTTCCTGCTTTTCCCTGAAGCGGGGCTGTGGTAGCCTCTGAAATCGCTGCTCTGCACGGGGCAGCCCACCCGCGTCCAAACGGCTGCGTCACCCCCGGCCTCGGCCACCCTGGGGACCCCCCACCTGCACAGGGGCTATTTCTCACCCTCCGACTCCGGGGCTTTTCTCCCTGGACCCAGCATCGGCTCTGTGCTGGAAACGCTCGCAACTTTTAATGGTATTAATCTGTCACCGGGTGCCAGGGGGAAAGGGCCTGATGGTGTTTCTGAACGGTAATAGCTGCGCGCCGAATAGCGCCGGCCCTGATTTATTAATGAGGAGATTTCACAGGCTCCCGGCCACTGACAAATGGCCCCGGTTTTAGCCCCCCACCCCAATCGATACCTTTTAATCAAATCCAATCACACCAAATGAAATTAAGGAAAGTGTCCAAAATAACCCCAAAGTGCTGGGATGCCGGTCCCGGCACCAGCGGGCACTGGGAGCTGTGGGAGTGAATCAGCTCCGCGTTGTTGGCAGGGGAAGGAAAAGGGGGGTTGGGTTGCCGCCCCATCACCGGCGTGGGGAGTCCGTGGGATCCCCAGATTTCCTTGCCTGAACTCCAGAGGTTTTCCTGAACATACCCCGGACCTAGAGATGTTGGAGAGCCCATTTAATTACGAGGTTTCCTGTGGCCAAGGGCTGCTCGGGCAAAGCCTTTATAGCACCCAGCATGTGTCGCAGCCGCAGAAACCAGAAGGATTATATACACGTATGCGTCTATTGAGCGTAGGAAGCTAAGGGTGCTGCTTCGCTGGTGCCCAGCTTGGCACAAGCAAATCCAAGGAGCTGCGTCCGTGTGGGAGCTGGCAGCGAGGGAGGGGACCCCCCACCGCTTCCCAAGGCTTTCCTCGCGCCCCCCCCTCCCCGCAATCCAGAGCGGTGGCACCGCTCGCAAGAACTATCCTGGAATATTTCCTATCGTTCCTTCCGTATTGCTCTCACACTTCCATCGCGTTCGTGCACTTTCCTCATTGTTCCTTGGGGTTCGCTCTCTTTAGCTGCTCGTGCTGCCACTAAGTTTGAGAGCTATTTCTGCGTATGAATTATTCTCTGACATAATTTTGCAGCACTGGTTATATTTAGAGAGCTCGTTCATTGGGTGAGGCTTTCTCATTTTCCGTTTCATTGGGTGAGCTCCTCTGATTTCTGTATTCCATATTTCAGGCTCCGGTTGATGTGCGTTAACTAATTACGTTGTGGGGTGCCAGATGAGGCCGGGCTCGCGCTTCCTCCGGTTTTTGTAGCGATATTTATTTGTGATAACGCAGAAGGCAGCCGTGGAGAGACACGTCCCCCCGCGTGCATGTTACAACTGTATCAGCTTCCGCTAGATCAGCTATGAAAGAAATTTTCACCATGAAAAGAGAAAAGCCGTTGCAGTGGGACCCGGATTACTTTATTATGCTTTCTGTCTATCAGGCTCTCTGCCGCCGTGGCTGCATTTCACGTCCTCGGCCGAGCGTGGCTCTCTCTGGGGATGGATGGATGGTTTTGTGGGACAACCGGAGCCTCCCTGTCCCCGGGGGGGTTCCCTGGGGGCTGTGGCGGTTTGTCCGCCCGTCCTCACCTGGCTGGATGCTTCCCCTCCATCATCCCCCGCTTCTCATCCACCGCCCCTCGCGCGGGCTCTCATTTCCCCAGCCACCTCTCTCACCTCCTTACCTTGATCTATTTTTAATGCTGCCCTTGTTTTTTCCTCCTCGTCCTTCTGCCTTACATAAAATACTTGACTTTTCACAGTGTAATTGGCATTTCACGGGTGCTCCTCTTGCACGTGCCCTGGTTGCCCCGATGCCGGCCGGTGGCTCTCGGGAGCATCCCAGCGCCTGCCTCCCCAGCCGCTCGCCTGGCCCTGGGCACCGCTGGCGTGATACTGCAGGCCAATGGTGACCTTGGTCCTGTCACCCGTTAGTGGCTTCAGCGACCAGCCCCTCTCCTGGAGCTCCTCATCCGCGCCCAGCATCCCGGCACAGCCTTCGGAGACGATGGCTGGGCTGCTGGAGCCGCGCCAGCCACGGCAGCTGGAGCCCGGCAGAATTAAAGTCTTAATTGCCTGTGATAATTAAAAATCTGAGGAAGTTTCCCCAAAGCACGAAGCTGTGTCCTGGCCTGATCCGAGCGTGCGCAGTGGCGGGCGGTGGAAGGCCAGCTCATTTGTGCCTCCCAGTCAGCCCAGCGACGGTTTTGGGGATGGTTTGGACTGCGTTTTTTCGCAGTCCTGCGGCAGACGGTGAGGCGAATTCCAGGAGGGGGTTTGATCCCAGCCCCGGACCAGCGATATCGTACAGGCGGCTTCTGCAAACTGCGTCAGCATCCCGTCCAGCAGGTCCTGGGGAGGGGGCCAGGGGTGCTCGTTAAGAGCGGTGCCAGCCTGCGGCTAATTAAACAGCTCTGTGGGGAGGGCAGTGCCGGGGGGGGACACGGGTATCCCGGCTCCAGCCCTTTGCTGGTGGTTTGGGGTCCGTGCGCGGTTGGCCCCACGTGCCGTGGGGAAGGTGCCGCGGGGAGCGCTGAGGAGGTGACAGAGCCGTCCCCGCGCGGGGCTGGCTCTGTGCTCCCCGGCCACCAGCCACGGCCCCTCTTGGCCACCAGCGAGGGAGACGGTGCAGGAAAGACTTTAATAACCATCTTTAGTCCTGTGCATGTGGTTAACTGCAGCTGCAGATTTATGGTTCCAATTAATTGGGCGAGTAAAATTAGAGGCACCCAGGTGAAACCACAGACAGAAGACATTTCCTACGTGCTTTCTCTTCCTTGGCGCTTGCCCATCCCTGACACCTCGTGGAGCGGCTCCGTCCTCCCCCCCGAGGAAGGCATCAGGGATGCTGGTGTTTGTCCCCGAAGGGGGACCCTGGGGGGCCTGCCTGCCCCCAGCCCCATCGCCTCCCACACTTCTCCCAGCCTGGTGCCTCCCAGCCTGCCCCATTGCTGCCTGCCCCTCCTTCCCCACGATCAGCCCTGCAGGGGCCAGGCATTCCCGAGACCCTTCCAGGGGCTGATCCTGGCCCTGTCTGGGGGCACGGCTCTGCAAGAACGCCCCAGGGCAGCCCCTCTGCTGCAAACCCGTCTCCGCAGCCATCCTGGGGGGGGGCCGTCTCTCATGCTGGGGGCTCAGGGGGTCAGACCGGTGTTCGCAGCAGCCCCGTGACCTCGCAGCTCTCCTCCCTCGGTCGAGGCGAGCATCGCTGCTGCAGGAGGACGACCTTGCAGCCCGCGCTCCTCCACTGCCTCCCCTCGCCAGCCCTCGAAGCCAGGGGCGAGCCGCCGCTTCCCGGGAGAGAGCTCCATCTTCCCCGCCGACAGCGCATCCCGGCTCCCCGCCACCAAGCAAATCTCATCAGGCTCCCTCCTAACCTTTGCGCAAAGGTTGTGAGAAATGCCAGGGCCGTATTTCACAAGAAATACGAGTCCGAGCGGTCCCAGGCTCGTAAAGTCTGCAGCAGGAGGTTCAGCGGGGCGGCCGGGCTCTGCCTGCAGCAGCATTGCCCAGCCCCGGCGAGTGCCACAGCAGCCACCCGGGGACGGCTCCTTCGGAAGACGCCAACCCTCTGCGTCTGGGACGGATTAGGAGCGCCAGGCTTGCCTGTGCTGCCTTATCTGCCCAATAATTGAATGGAATAAGCTCTCTTATCGCTCTGGTCCGGCTTTTCCCTGGCAGTCCCCTTATCTCACAGCCCTTGGAGAATTGCGAGCAGCCGTCAAGCCTCCCGTTGAGGGTGCTGCATCCATCTGCCTCTGCCGGGCTTGGGCGTCCCGGTGCGGTGGGGGGCACGGCCCCTCCTCTGCCCCTCGTCCTGCTGCGGGGATGCGGGTCCCGCCGGAGGGGCCATGCCGGGGGATGCTCCAGGCGGTGGCTGCGGGAGCGAGGATGCTGCTGGGGCTGCAGGCAGGCAAGGAGCAGTGAGGGACGCACAAAAACCTCGTGTTTTCAGCAGGAAGAGCACAGGAAAGGCAGCGAGGCCCCTGCCTGGGCGCCCGGGGTTTCTGCTGCTCTCACAGCGTTAATTTTCACCTTCTGTACGCTGCCCATTGCCTGGGTAATACAGGGGAGAACTGAAGCTGCTGCTGGCTCCGGCTGCGGTTCTGGGGGCTGCGCGGGAGGCTGGATGCCGCTCCGCTCGGGCAAAGGCAGAACTGAACATGGGAATCAGCCGGGGAACCGGTGCATCCTTTTTGTTACGGACCAACTCTTCGCTTTGCCTTTGATTAGCACGTTCCGCTGCAGGCACCCCGGGCCCGGTCCATCGAGCATCTTCATGCAAAGATTGCGGGGAAAAATACTGACTGTTTGGGTTTAGTTAATTTATTATCGGTTATTGGTGGTTGTATGAGGAAATGGAGGATAGAAAGCAGCAGTGAGCAATTGCCACTAGATGGCAATGAAAATGTCACTGTGCCTTGACATAGGCAGCCTGGCAGGGCTGGTGGCCCTGGGCTGCTGGTGGCCCTGGGCAGCCAGCGGCACAGCCTGGGGCTCTCTGGAGACATCCCAGCGAGCTCGGCCCCCGGGCGGGGGTACCCCAGTGCCCCCTCCTGCCATTCCCCAGCCCTCCCCGAGAACCCAGCAAAGCAGGACAGAAACCCTTCTGCTTTTCGCTTTTTCACCCAAAACCTTGAAATTACACGGTGCCAGAGAAAAGCTTTGCGCGGCTGAAGCGGCCGGCGGTGGGGTTTGTCTGCGATGTTCAGAGTCAGCCCGCTCGGAGCAGAGCGCGTAATTGGGTCTCTCAGGTAAACTGCGCGGGATTGAAGGCGGCTGCAGCTGTACGGAGCTGATGGAGCACTGAGGAGACATTAGCATGTGAAATGATGACCATTAACTTGATTAAAGAAAGGACACAACACGCATTTTGTTCTTGTAGCGGAGCCGCTTCTTCCCATGAATTGTTGGTTGGGGATTTTGATTTCCTTATGCCAGGAGACGAAACACCTCGGAAGCGATGGGTAATTGCTTACAGGCTGAGTTTTTCTAGGCTAACCTAATCTTGCCAGGGATTTGCTTTTAGCTCGGATGGGAGGATGGATTTTCTTTAAGAGTGGGATGAAAAACACTGTCATATATTAGAAGCAGAATAAATGAGTTCTGAGCACTGGATTTACACAGGCTTTTCTTAAGTGACGGCTAACCCAAAAAAGCCTTCCCCAGTCCTGTGAGGGGGGGATCTGAGGACTGGCGGCAACGGGTGCGATCCTGATGGCGCCGTCAGCTCCTGGGAAAGTGACTGTACACGTGGGGAAAACGGCTGGGCGTCCTCCAGCCCGGGATTACAGCACGGGAAACTCTGCAGATGGAAAAGCTTCCTCTGGGGATGGCTGGCGGCACCCAGGGCTCGCTGCCAGGGGCCAGGAGGGACATCCCCAGGTCCCTGGAGAGGGTTGTCCGGCAGCGCTGAGCAAGTACCGCTGCCCCATCCCTCCCTCCCCCCATCAATCCATCCATCCATCCATCCATCCATCCCTCCATCCCTCCATCCATCCATCCCTCTGCTGGCCCCGACGCTGCGCAGGTCAGCCGGGACGCCGCGGGAGCGGGCAGATGTGCTCGTAATTAGGATGCATCAAATCAGTTAAAGCTGAAGACAAAGAAAATTAGAGAAAATGAAGAGGAAATGAAACAGCTCGCGCAGATGCAGGGAAAATATTTTTAGTCCTTCTAAGTCCATGGCGTCTGTTGTTTTTGAAGAGTCCGTGCTGAATCCTCCCGGGACTTGCTTCCTTTCAAATGAGGTTGCCATCTCCCAGTGCTGCAATTAGACATGTCCGCACAGCTTCTATTTAGTACAACCAAAGCACTTAATTTTCATTAAAAAGATGACATTGTGAGCAGTTATGAAGGACGGGCGGCAGCCACTGGTACCCACATTCCTGAGGACGGGACGGGACACACAAATACATAAATTATCGGGCTCCTTTTCCATGTTTCTTCTTCTGCTTCTCTGCAAAGAAGATCGACTGGATTGTAGGTGCCTCTCCTGATCTCTCTTTTTAAATCCTATTTACATTCCTGTTAGACAGTTCAGTATATCCATAAATTAGTGTTGAACACCAGTTTGTTTTACAGAAGTGTTGAATAGTCTCCGCCTCAGGGTTCGTCCCAGGATCCCCAGCAGAGGCGGGGGGGCTGGTGAGCGTTTGCAGGCAGGACCCTGTACCCCTGCGGGGTCCCATGGATCTACGGCTGACCCACGGCTGGGCCGCTGCCCAAAAGCCAAAGGCAGAAGGGCATTAATGGAGCTCTCGCTCGATTTTAGCTCTGCGGAAGGTGGGAGGTAACGGGGCTGCGTGCGTCTCCCTCGGCATCTCACCGGGACAAGGGCTGCCCTTGCTCCAGGAGCGCATCCTGCCCCGGAGCGAGCCAGGGATGCGCCCAGACCACGGATGCTGGGCTTTGCATCTGACCACACCACGCACCGCCTGTAGCCAAACTTCTGCAGTGCCTTTTCTTGCTCCTGCCAGAACCCAGCTGATTTTAAAGCGTAACCCCCTGGCGCCGCTGCCTGCCCTGACGGGGGGCGGCTGGTACCCGGCCCACTCGGGCATCGCGTCCAGGTGTTGACCGCGGCGTGGGCAGCCGTCCTCGCCCGCTCCAACACCAGCCCCGGGGTGGAAACCTCGCAGGGTGCCGAGGGGAAGAAAGCAGGGCTGGATAAAACAGGGTCATTTTTGTTTTTCAAGTTTTCCACGTTCATGAAAGCAAAGATTTGTGTGGCTGAGCCTGAAGACACACTGCTTCAAAGAGCAATTTTAATTGAAATGGTAATGATGAAAGTATTGCAGCCAAAATGGAAATATGCATTGCAAGTACTCCCTCCTCCCGTGAAGCGCATCCACGAGGAGCAATAACAAAAATAAGGGGTCTTTCATGAGGACTCTTTGGTCTCAGTCGCCGAGTGGTGGCAGTTTGCTCAGTCCACGGATTATCTTTTTATCTGTGAAAGCTCCTCTACAGCTTTTCCCGCGTCCCCCCTCGCTCGGGGCACCGGGGCTGGCTGAGCATCGCCACGGTGCTGCCTCTGCCCGCGCCGGGCCGGGTGCCAGTCGCTCCTCACGCTGTGCCATGGCACTGACTCCCACCGAGGTGTTTGAGCAATTCTCTGTTCCTGCTCTGAGATCCACCGCGGGCGGCGGTGCTGGGAGCTGGGGCTCTGCCCCGTACCACCAGCCTGCCGTGGGGTGCCGAGCAAAGCGCTGCCGTCCCAATGATGCACGGGGAGTCCCTCGCCGGAGGCCGCGCTGCCGTAAGTGGCCTTGAAAGGGCAAAATTTAAGATGGTTTTAGAAAGGAGAGGGCAGAGGTGCTGGCGCCTCGGCAGGTCCCTGCTGTGGAGCGCCGATCTCTCCGGAGCAGAGCCGTGCGGCAGGCGCCTGCCCCGAGGCGGGTCTGGGGCTGCAGAAACACCTCTGAGGTCTCGAGCGTTGCTTTGCTTTTCCTGTCACAGCCCCCAAAAAGGGCAGGGGTGAGGAGGTGGAAGGAGAGCCTTCGTCTCCCCGCTGAGAGAGGAGCGGGGCAGGGCTAGGCACGCCTGAGCATGGGGAAAGGATCCCGAGCGGAATAGCTCTCGTCTGATTTTGATGAATAACCGTTGAAAACAGCAATGGTTGCTTTTCAGCAGGCTGGCACTTGGGGAGTGGTGACTTTTTCTCTAATGAAAACAAAAGCGACCGGTGGAGCTGAGTGGGGAGGGCACACGCTGGCAGGTCCTGTGGCGGGGCAGGCAGGGGATGCTGCTGGGGCGGAGGCGGGGGCTCAGGCAGCCCTGGGAAACGGGATGGATGCTGCTGGACCGGCCTGTGCTCCCGCAGCGCTGGGAATTTCGGATCTGTATCCAGGGATTGCTCCCCTCCTGCCTTCCCCCTGCAGCATCCCGGGGATGCCCAGCGCTGCGCTGCAGATCCCCAGGTAACACCAGGGAACTTTCCCTGGGCAAAGACCATCCAAAAAAAAAGCCCCAAACCTCCTCTCAGTTCCAAAATGTTGTATTCATGGCACATTCCCGTGTAACCTGTGAGTGTGCCCAGAGTGACGCGCAGATGAGGCCACGTGTAGTTCTTATTACCCGGCACCAGGCGTTCGTTGTTGCGCTACAAAGCTGGGAAAGGACAAAGCGGCGTTCGATGGGAGGCCGTTGTGGGAACATGTGTCTTCTGAGAGTTAAACAGAGGAACAGAAACAGCTCTCGATGGAGCTGCTGTTTTCCCCCGGGGGAGCAGAGGGATGTAGCACCGGGGGGTCATCGCCGGCGCAGCAGGAGCAGAGGCTCTGTGCGGGGCTGCCATGGGGACCCTCTGCTCCGCCGGCAGGTTGTGCTGCCCTTGGATTTAGCTCCGATCCGCCAGGTCAGCAGAGGAAAGCTCTGAGCTGCTGCAGCAGGATGCTCCAGGATGCTCCCGCAGGGCTGGGCTGGCTCCCAGCGGGGTGGGATGGAGCCCCGAGGCCGTGCCCCCGGCTGGACCGCTGCCGGCTGCTGGCACAGGAGCACAGGGGCCCGGGGGTGAAAACCTCCTCCGCTCCTCAAACAGAAAATGAATGCTGGTTCCCCTCTCCTCGGCATTAATCTCTGTCCCTCCTGGGAAATTACAGCACGATAAATCTTTATTTCTCATGATGGCTTGCCAGCTTTAATAACAGTTTTGCCGGGGACAGGAGAAGCCGGAGCCAGAGCCCGGGCTGGAGGATGCTCCACTCCTGCGAACACCGACGGGCCAGGACTGATTTATCCTCCTTCCCCGAATCCTGTTTGTCCAGCTGTCGTACAGGGCCAAGTGAATAACTGTTTCCTCAGTAAATTTAGCCTCCTCTTAATCTCCGGGCACCCACGATTTCCTGGAATTTATTTGCTACCCAAATGGAGCTGGGGGGCGAGAGATGTAGGTCTTCAGCCCCTCCCTGTGCAAGGATGCCCACCTCGCTCTTGCACCCGCAGATGTGGGAAGAAGAGCCGGTCACCGCTGGGTGCTCCGGAGCATCATCCCGCCATGGCCCCGGCACGGCAGCTGCCCGGGATACCCCCGCTGACAGCGGGATGCAGGATGCTCTGCCGGGTAACAGCAATACCCGCACCCCGTCCCGCCGGCGGCTGGCAGGAAAACCCGTTGCATTGCAGCACCTCGAAAGGGCTGCTCGGTTGCTTCGTTTCCTTGAATGTATGAATATTGCGGTGCCAGGGATTTTTATTGTTTTCTAACTCAATACAAACCATTTGTAGAGCGGCGTATAAGAAAAATTGAATTTGTTCTTAGTTCCCACGGTATCCGAGCGGCGAATGTGAATAATTGTGTTTTCCCTTATTTGTGGAAGTAACTGAATGGCCAAATGCAATTCCTTCTGGAAATTCTGCTGCGATGCAGAGGCCAGCGTTAGCCCCCAATCAGTTTTCTCCGAACCAGGGTGGCCAGTGGCTGGTGGCTCTCGGTGGCCACCAGGATGCTCAAAGGCTGTCTGTTTCCCCTCCTGCTCCTCCCCTCTGAGCAGGAGGATGGGTTGGGAATATACATTTGTGCCCAACGAAAACACGGCCCACAGACGAGGAAGACGACAGAAAGATGCTGTGCAGGGAGAAAGGAGCTGTTGCACCTCATCCCCGGGGCCGCGAGAGCCGGTGCGTGGGGCTGCCGCGCATCCCCTCCCCGGGCATCCCGCCGAGCCGGCGCTGGGCTGGCAGGCTCCGCACCTCCCTTCCCACCCGCCCGACGGCATTTTCGGGGAAGTGCTGCCAGATAAATAACCCCCAAAATGGAGATGCTGCCCCTGTGACCGGGCCGCTCCCGCAGCCACCCATATGGTGGTTGTAATGGCTTAAAGCGGGTCCCGTAACGGACGGAGAAAAATGAGCGCAGGGACTCCACGGCCGGGGCTGCTCCGCTCAGCCCCGCAATCCCGCGGCACGACGGCATCCGCCGGGGCGAGTGTCAAATGTTTTAACAGGGAGTTACTATAGAAACTATCTCAACTCTTCTTTCTGTGCAGCCTCGTTGCTACTAATAAATAGCCTCATTATTTTGCAAAAAAAGTGCTTTGGAAACCAGCAGCACCACAGTTCAGGCCAATACAAAATTAATGATCGAAAATAGTGGGGCCATTTTTTTCCTGCGCCATAAAAAACGGGGAGGCCGGGGCTTCCATTAGGGAGAGTTATGGCTCATTTCTTCGCTTTTGCTGTATTTATGTTTTATGTATTCAAAAGTGATTTCAGCCACTATCACAAATTACCGATTCCCACATTACATTAAAGGTCTGTGAAGAGGAATGGCTCCTGCCTATCAAAATAAAGCAGTAAGTTCCGTGCTGGTGGGAAGCAGCCCCGGCTCCAGCGGTCCCGGCTCCTCCCTGCCACTTGCCCGCCCGGTGGCTCGGGCGATGCTCCCGGGGGCTGCCGGCCCCACTGGAGCCGGGGGGACTACCAGTGCCCAAGGCAACGGCAGCCCTGGTTTCCACGATGGATTTCTCCTCTCTCTCTGCTGCCCCAGCGGCTGCCTCCGCCTCCCTGCCCGGCTACTTCAAACACATCACTTCCATTTCGTTTCAAACGTGCTCTTCCCGGTGCCCAGAGCAGCCCAGGGGAGGACAGTTAAAAATAATAACAGGAATAACGCGACCCTCCAGAGAGGCGTTAAAACACACGTTGCTCTTTGTATATTAATAGCTCCTGCTGTTGATCACTTTTATTGCTGTTTCTCTCCCGGCTGGCAGAGTGCTCCGGCCACGCGGGGCTGGAGCGGGGCTCGGGGCTGTGCTGGGGACGGGACAGGCTTTCAGGGTTGGCCCTGGGTTCTTGGGTGTTTGTGGACATCAGCCCTCTGACGGGCTGGACGCCGTCACCATCCCCTCGTACGCACCCGAATCGCACCGAGAAAATCCATCCCTTGCCAATCCCTGCGGCCCTGGAGGCTCCCACGGCCTCCCCCGCATCTGGAAGAGCTGCCCTGCCTCGGGCTGTGGGATCCAGCTCGCTTGTGCCATTGGGAAAACCTCCGGATCTGGGCATCAAAAGCTGGAGCATTTTGCCGGCACAGCCAGGCTTCGCTTTGTTACAAACACCACCTGAATTACCTTAACCCCATGCAGTCGTACACGCAGCTCAGCCCCCAGTCACTCTTGTAAGGGAAAACGGAGCGTTTTTAGGGGCAAGCTCCCCAGGCAGCTCCCAGCCCGTGTATTTTGCTGGCAGATGGCTCTTGCCGTGCAAAACCTTCCATGGGAAGCGCTGCGTTTTCACTCCTCGCGTTTTGCTCTGCCCTGCCGGCGGCTGCCAGGCTCTGACGTTGCAAAATCAAATGTTGTAATTCACGGATCCGAGAGGCAAATATTGCCCAGGAGAAGATGAGCTGGATATTTGCCTCAAGGGAGGCTGGAAGCTGATAGCCCCCACACCGAGCCACCAGCACTGTAGTGCCTTGCCGTGCACCTCCCCCTGCAGGCATCTCATCCCTGCTGCTGGTTCGCGAAACCTTTCGCAGCCACAGTTTTCTCTCCTTCACCCAGTAAAAGCTGGACGTCATTGTTTATATTCTCATGCCATGTCTCTATATGTCGGCGTTTTTGTAAAGATCTGAAAGCAAACTAGAATTGATCACACTGGTTTGCCCCTGGCATGAATCACCACATACAAATAGGAAATACAGCTCTCCACGGCTCCTCTTGGAGATCACGTTAATGACTTTCCATGGTGCAGACCCAACATCTCGATGGGAGGCAGCCAGGCATCAGAGAAAATGATGGGGAATATAATGAATCATTTGTCTTCCCTGCAGAAGGAAGAGTGGCAGCGGAAAAAAACAGACCCTTAACTCTTCAACAGCCAGCGGCGGCTGCTGCTCGTGTTCCCGGGGCCCCGATGGACAGGGAAAAGGGGGGAGGAGGAGCACGGCAGACAGATGAGAGAGGCCATTACCACGCTGGCATGCTTGCAGTGGTTAAAATGGATGCAGGCTTGCTCTCCAGAATAGCCTGGTTGTCAGCAATTGCTTATTTTGCTGTTAACAATATAAGGCCGCTCATGGAAAAGGATTTAACTTTCTCGATAGTGGTAATGAAGTGGATGTGGCTTCGTGTGCAGCATCCTTCATCTGAGGGTCCCGGGGACGCTGGAGCCACCTGGAGAGCTGTGCCTCCAACACGGGGCGGAAGGAGCCGCATCTGCCAGGAGAGAGCTGAGAAATGAAGGGGAGGAAAATCCCAGCCCCAGCCCATGGATGCTGCCCGGCCCATGGATGCTGCCCCAGCCCCGGGATGCTGCCTGGCCCATGGATGCTGCCCGGCCCATGGATGCTGCCCCAGCCCCGGGATGCTGCCTGCCCCATGGATGCTGCCCAGCCCATGGATGCTGCCCCAGCCCCGGGATGCTGCCTGGCCCATGGATGCTGCCCGGCCCATGGATGCTGCCCCAGCCCCGGGATGCTGCCTGGCCCATGGATGCTGCCCAGCCCATGGATGCTGCCCCAGCCCCGGGATGCTGCCTGGCCCATGGATGCTGCCCAGCCCATGGATGCTGCCCCAGCCCATGGATGCTGCCTGGCCCATGGATGCTGCCCGGCCCATGGATGCTGCCCGGCCCATGGATGCTGCCTGGCCCATGGATGCTGCCTGGCCCATGGATGCTGCCCCAGCCCATGGATGCTGCCCCAGCCCCGGGATGCTGCCCCAGCCCATGGATGCTGCCCGGCCCATGGATGCTGCCCCAGCCCCAGGATGCTGCCCCAGCCCATGGATGCTGCCCCAGCCCTGGGATGCTGCCCCAGCCCATGGATGCTGCTTGGCCCATGGATGCTGCCCCAGCCCATGGATGCTGCCCCAGCCCCAGGATGCTGCCCGGCCCATGGATGCTGCCCCAGCCCATGGATGCTGCCCCAGCCCTGGGATGCTGCCCCAGCCCATGGATGCTGCTTGGCCCATGGATGCTGCCCGGCCCCATCGCTGCCTCTCCCCAACCTGGCTCTGGGAAGCCGCTCCCCGATGCCATGGGCTTCATTGCCCAACTTTTGAGCTTCGTTGCCCCGAGGGATGTCCCTGCCTGCTGCTGCCCATCCTGCCTGCTCCCCGCTCTGCCGCCAAACTGGGCGTACAAGGCAGGTTCGGCAACACCGGTGACAGCTTCGGGCATGTGAATGGGGCCCCTGCGTGGTTACGCCTGTGATAGAAAAGGGCATGAGCCTTAAAAGCCTTGCACTCAGGGATGCAGTGACATGCGGCTAAATTAGATTTGCTCGGTGTTCTCAGCACCAGCCCCCTAATTACTGGCGGTGAAAGAGTGATTTTTACGCAGCAGCACCGGCAGCTTCATTATATTGGGTTTGACCTTTCCTTTATTGGACAACACAAGGGAAGGCACAGGTGAAAGAAAGACGGGGGGCGGGGAGCGGGGGGAGCGCAGAGGTGCCGCGTCTGGCCAAGCTGGGCGCCCTCGTGATGAAGGATGAGGAGGGTCCGAGGGGGCGAGACGGGGGTGAACAATCCAAAATCACATGGTCAAATTTCATTACAGAAATCTGCTAAAATTTCTCCAGTTGTATTAATACATTTGATATATATTATATGTAATATTTAATATATATTATGTTATAGTATATATTATATTATATTATTATATATTATATTTAATATATTTTGTAAGTAGTGCTTTTTGAATGGCAAGGGAAGCATGGAGCACGAGGAACCATACCATTAGCCGTGACCACCAACAAACGACTTTGGTCTAATTAGGGCATGGAGGGGTGTCCCCAAAGGCAGACCCCAGGCAGGGCTGGCTGGTCCCCCCTCCCCGAGTGAGCGTGGGGTGGGCAGGCTGCGACAGAACAGTCTTCCTTTCTTTTAATTTAACAATGCGGCACAAAAAAATCTGTTAGGATTTTACTCGCTACCAATTAAACTGATGCGGGGGAGGGAGAGCCTGGAGCGAGTCCGTGCCAAACAGCGTGTCTGAGCTCCTGGAACGGGGGGGTTTCTCGCTGTGACCTGGATAGACGGAGAAGGGGGTCGTTTACCTGCCCGCCTGGGGTTGTGTCTGCAGAACGAGCACCCAGAGGCTGCTTTTCGGGTCACTTCTGCCTCCGCTGGCAGAGGGGGGGGTTGGTGACGGCCACCCCCAGCACGGGGGACGACCGGCCTGTCGGGGGCCGCAAACTTTCCGAGGGTGCCTGAACCGCTGACGGCTGGGAATAAATTACCAGCTCCCATTTAATCAACTCTGCTCGTTGCTTCCCGTTGAGTGAATTAAAAAGCTTTCAGCGGCACATACAAATTGCGGTCCAGACTCGCGACTGATAAATGTTCCTTTTGAACTTTAGCACAATAGGGGAGCTGATTAAACTTTTAACATTTTTAAACATATAATTTATTTAAAATGTATTAGCTGAAAAAAAAAAGAGAGCGGAAGACTTTTTTCTGTATTATTTTCCTAAGAGGAGTCGACGTTAGGGATAGATAAGGTACCACGGTGAGCTTGGCTCTGATGTTCCCATTCAACTCGAGACCCACAGCTCGGGCTGAAATTGCCGACTTTCAGCGAAAGCTGGGGCTCGGCCGGGGCAGGAATTTCCCTGGCAGTTTGGCAGCGTTCCCCCACCCGGCAGTGCACAGGCGGCAGCATCCCCGAGCCGCAGGTCTCGGGGCAGGGCCCCAACGGCAGCGATGCGCCTCGCAAGGCAAAATGCAAGTGGCGGCTCCCCTGTCTCTGTCGATTAAGGAATTAAAGTTGTTTCCCTGATCAACCGCTCAAAAAGAGAAATAGTCAACCTCAAGCGATTTCATTAATACGGACGCAATTTTCTTTTTTTTCCTCTTCAATAAAATGTGACTTGTCTTCCTGAAATCCGGTTCAGCGTTTTAACTCGGCTCATGCCGGGATGAGTAAGCCACAGTCACCCTTGAAGCCTGTCGGCACAACTAATATTTGCAATTTAAATGGGGTGAGCACTGGTGGAGCATGAAACGACCGTTACACAGCCAACCACTGCCCGGTGCCGTACGGCCGGGTGTTATCACCCCCGCACATCCCAAGTGGAATTCGCTCGGAACAGCACGGCTTATACACGCTTTACAGCCCAGCGAGCTGTCCGTGATTGTTGTTGTTACCGTAATTACCAAAGGAATTAGTAATGATAAACCGTCGAGAGTTAAAGCACTGGAGGCTAAAGAGCAGTCCGATGCAGCGCAAGGCTGGGAAGCGTTTTCCTAGTGAGGATCCACACACCACTTACCCGGCACGGCAAATGGGAGAGGGCGGAGAGTGCGCAGGGAGCTCGGCTCGGGAAGTGCTCGCAGGACACGTGGAGCTTGGGCTGCCATGGCACTGAGAGGCATAAGTGACTCTTCTGTTCACAAGACCGAAAATCAACACAAAAAGAAGGAAAAAAGGCCAAGTGTCTGGGCTTGGCAGCGGAATCCTGCCTGCCGCGCACCGATAGCAGGGATGGAGCCGCAACTCCCTCCTGGCCAGCTGCTGCGGAGCAAATACCCGCTCCGGCTCGGCACCAGCCCTCGCCAGGAAGCAATGCTTGGGTTTGCTTTTTTCCAACCACGTTGCTGCCACACGCCAGCGAGCCGACGGCATCGCTTTTACAGTGAGCTCCGGCCAAACCGGGGGCAGGTTTTCCCTGCTGGAGCTCCCCCTCTCCATGAAGCATCGTGCTGGCACAGCCGGCACCTCGCGCTCGGGCAGTTCTCCTCGCCACACGGCTCCTACCTCAGGCAGCAACCTGAAACCCGGCCTCGCCGTCTTTTTGACAACTTAATCTTTATTTGCTACTGACAACAATATATGTAATTGCAGCCCTTGACGGATCAGATAGAGAGAGCGCTCCAGATCCCGCAAGGAATAAATAAACGGCAATGCGTGGGTCGAGCCCAGCGCGTTTTCACCCCTTCTTGAGAGAGCTGCCAACTCTGCTCCCACGGCAGCAGCGGCGAGAGGGCGATGCTCCTGCCACGCTGTGCTGTGGGCAGTCCCCGAGCCCAGCACCCTCCCGCGGCTTTCTCGCCCACGGAAAATTCACATCAAATTCAGTGGTCACACCGGCTCCCCGCACGTCCTGACAGATACCGGCTCTCCAGCGGATTTTGTGCACTTCCATTTTCGGGGATGAGGACCGGGAGCGCAGCGGGATGCTGAGCAATCGCCGCCTCCTGCGAGCCGTCTCATAATCGATACCCCTGCCAACACTGATGCCAATCACTTTAATTCTTGATAAATGACAGGCATAAAACTGAGCTATTGTGTTGCTAAAAGAAATTTAATTAAGGGCGAACAGAAGGGATTCATCACTTGGCAGCGTAGCTGTTGAAGTCGGTTGGTCGTCCAGCCCCCATCAATAGCCTTCCAGCAGCTCATGCCGGTAACGGCGGGTCCCTGGGCGCTCGCTGCATCCGTCCCGGCTCCCTAAAACCAGCCCATTCCCATCACACGGCTCAGTGCCTCTCGCTGCTGTACAGCCAAGAGGGTCTCCAGCCCCCTCAGCACCCCCCCTCAGCGTCCCCCTGCCAGCATCCCTCCTCAGCATCCCCCTCCTCCAGCATCCCTCCTCATCTTCTTCCCCCTCAGCATCCCCCTCGGCATCCCCCCTGCCAGCATCCGGCCTAGTCATCAGGATGGAAAGTACTATCAAAATTTGTTAAATCACTGGTTTTTATCGATAAAGCATATTGTTGCTCTTCCCTTGCGAGTGAAGGGCACCACCCCTCGCCCTTGCCCCCCTCGCCCCCCCGCGTTCGGGCACATCCCAGCCTTGGGGACTCAGCGTCACGCAGGGCACGGGGGCTGCCACCTTCCCTGGCCGCCTGCAGCCCACCCTGTGGCCGTGGGGCTGCGTGGGTCAGTCCCCCCCCGCCCGTGCACAGAAATTATTTTTGTCTTTGCTAAGTTTTTAATTACAGGAAGCCTTTTCTTTGGGACATACGCTTATTTATGTCTGATTATTTTTCTTAGCGCATCTGTGACATAGTCAGGGTTTCCTCTGCACGCCCAGGAAGACTTCCTTCGTTAGTTATTAGGTTTCAGCCCCCGAAGAGCAAATTAGGGGACGTGAACATGCAAATGTAACGCTTCTAAACCGATAGCACCAGCGCTTCCTCCGGAGGGCATCAAAGCTGCGGTGACATTCGCCTTCCAACTCTTCGCATTCTGGGGGTGGGGTTTTCTACTGGCTTTAGTTTGGTTTTTTGCACTGGACAGAGCTAAAAGTAAAACTTCCACAAAAGTTGCTCTTTGTTCTTGCTTGGTTGTGTTTGGTTTGGCTTTTTCCTAAATAGTATTTGCACGGTGCTGACGAAGCCGGCCAGCAGCTGTCAGCCGGAGGGGCTGCGCCTTTTCCAGCCCCTGCTCCAGCCCCGTCCCGGCGATGCTCTGCCCGGTCCCCGTTTGGTGCCGCGGGGGGCGGTGACACGAGCCCGGCTGCCACCGCGAGATGACTGAGCACGAGGGACAGCTTGGGGATGTGCTGGATGGCAGGAACTGCGCGGCCTCACAGATGGCTTCAATTTGGGCCGTAACTTCCCCAAACAAGCCGTTTCCCCCCTTTAAGCCTTTCCGATCCCACCCCTGGGAACTCTGTGGTGGAGCGAGAGGAGGCGATGGAAAGAGCCGCCGGCTGTGCGGGGCTAGCGTTGCAAACCCACCCTCTGCAGCCCAGGCAGGGTCGGGCTCGCGGGGAGATGCCAGCACCCAACATGGGGGGGGGTCTGCTTTAAATCCAAAATAACTCCGCAGGCTCCAGGGAGGAGGGTTGGGCTCCCAGACCAAGGGTTTTTCACACACCATAGGTTGGCGGTCGGTTCTTCCCACCTGGCAGCGCTGGCACAAACCCCTGGTACGGGGCTCTGGGACATGTCCCCAGGCGAAGGGGCAACATCCATCCCAAGGCACCACCCGGGACCGTCCCCCCCTGGCCCTCGCATCCCTCCCTGGCACGGTGGGGGCTCCGCAGGCAGCGATGGCAGGTTTAACCACGACGCTTAAACCAAGGACCTCCAGAGGGCAACAAATGAGGAGGGGAAGGGGAAAAAAAAAAAAGGAGGAAGAACTTTAAATTCTGCACATCGGGAAAGGGATATTTTTAACAAATACTCCATTAACTGCCAGCAGGATTTGATATTTTTTTTTTTTCTCTTTCTTAGCGTGCAAAATGCTCAGGGAGCTTCAAATGGTGGCAGCTTGGCTCCTCCACTCCCATCTGTGCAACGCTGCCTTCAAATTAACAGCTCCGGCAGAGCAGCCCCCACCCTGCCCGGCCCCCCCCCCGGCTCCGCTCCCAGCATCCCGCATCTTCCTCTGCCCACAGCTCGGGTCCGCCGGAGGGGTCCGTGCATCCAGCCGGGAGGCGCTGGGTGCCTCTGCGGCCGCCTTGCGCATGAGCGTGCAGGAACGGGGAGGGGATCATCCTCACCTCGATGTTATTTCTTTATAAGAGAAAAAAAAAAAACAACCCTCTCCGCATCCTGGCCTGGCTGTAAATGAGGTCAGTACCACCGGGACAGTCATCAGCGCAATTACCGCCAGCAATCAGAATCTGTATCTTCTCCAAAGTGAGCCCAAGAAGTGAAACGAGCCCCGCTGCAATTATTAACCACCCTCGTCAGCAGGGGAGAGGGGAGAAATCCATGGATGGTGGGGCCGTGAGGTGGGGTGGGGTTTCCCTGCGCTCCCGGGAACAGAAACAACAGGGAAACGGTGATGGACCAAGACCATGGGGGGAATTTTTTGTACACCAGAAAAAAAAAAAAAAAACCCACAGAAATTTACCAAACCTCCTTCATCTAAATTACATGGCGCTTCAGAAGATGAAAGATCCCACCGAAACGGGCAGCCCCCAACTTATCAGTCTCTGGGAGGAAATAGGAGCTCGCAGGAGCTGAGCCACAGACGCTTGCAGAGCATCCCTGGTAATGGATTTCATCACTCTTTGCTGCGGATCGGAATAAAACAGCCTTTCCATGTGGAAGAAGAGACCATATTCCATGGGAAACGGGTATTTGCGAAATCATCGGGCAAACCAGCATAAACCCTCCGGACGAGGTGTCGCAAACCCTCAACATGTCCAGAGACAACACCCCGCAGATGCCGAAGCGCTTGCAGGGTCCGGACCCGCTCCCGGCATCAATGCACCCCGCACTCCGGCACTCGGGAATTTCTGCCAAGAAAGGCCCGAGTGCCTTTTCCTTGCCTTATAGCGATTTTTATCCCGGTGCACATCCCCTCGGCTAGAGCTCATCCTGACTTTCGGGGCCGGAGCGACCCGCTGCCTCTCAAAGCATGAGCTTTCCCAGCGGATCTTCCCGCGGCCGCCAGTGACGTGGGTGCCAACGGGAGGGATCCCCACGCTCCCCGGGAAGGGCTGCACGCCATGCCCCCCCGCCCCAGCATCCCTCCAAGCCCCAGGACCACCCCAGCCCCGCGCCCGCCCCCAGCATCGCTCTGCCGGCAGCTGCCCTCGGAAGGCTCCGTCCCCTGCCCACGCTCATTAACAACGTACTGGAAATGAAAGCGGCGCGCTCTTTTTATATCTAATCACGGCAGGGAGAATTATAGCTGCTCCGAAACAAATATTTATACTTTCTCTGGATGGCTTTCGGGGGCCCTTGCAGGCAGCGACTGTGGAGGGGAGGCAGCGAGGGGGGGTGGCGCCTATTGGGATGGAAGACGGCGTGTCCCTGCCCTGGAGGTGACCACGTGCCGACCCGTCTTCCTCACTCAGTAGAACCAAGCGCACGAAGCCCCGTCTGTTGCAGTGGGATCAGTGGAACGGCAGTGCCATGGAGAGGTACGGTCCCACCTGCCGCAGGCGACGCCGGGCTCAAGAGAGCGCCGGTGCCGGGGGGCTCAGCCAGCAGAGAGGGCCCTGCACCACCGCATCCTGCATCCCCATGGGCATCTCCATCCCTGGGGACTCCCCAGGTAAATCCTTGGTAAATATTGGGAATCAGAGTGGGGGATAATAAGGAACTCCAATAAACTCCCCGCCAGCAGCAGCTGTTAGTTCATGTACCACCCCCCAGGGCTGTAAATGCCCTTGGCTGGCTTTCGCCCCGATCCGTGCCAGCCCAGCCTCTGCTAATAAGTAATTAGGAGATAATTAACATTTGTAGCATACAGCGAGAAACATCTGGGCCTGATAACGTATGAGGAGCCTTCCAGGGTGATTAATGGAGTCCGGAGGAAGGAGAGCTGCGGGTGGCTCGGCAGAGCATCGTGCTGGCGGGGATGGGCTGGGGACGAGGGGACGGGCTGGGACGTCCCAGGGGAGCTCCGGGGACGCCTCTTCCCAGCCTGCTCCCAAGCGAGGGAAGCAGCGACGTGCCCCCGGGAAAAGGGTTTCTCAATCAGGAGCCGATCGCTCAGAAGCGACCCAGAGTCGGAGGAAAAACAGAGGGCATTTGGTGGAGCTGGAATTTATTTCGTATGACTCCTACTTAATTAAGTACTTCATTTGCATAACCTTGTGCAGTTACTCATTTCTGTCATCGCGAAATTCAGCCATGTGCAAACAGTTAGCAAAAATAACAGACATAACTCAAACTTATGTTTGTTGTAAAAATGGTTTTACACGATGCGGTTAAATGGGCCTGACGTACAGCCCAGAACCGGCTTCCCTTCCCATTTAAAGGCAGGAATAAATCTCCGCATTGATTTCTGGGGAAATTATTTTGGGTTTTGCTCGGCTCTATCGACTCCCCTTCGGCAGATTTCCCTTTCTGTCTGGTTGTGCCGCAGCGAAGCTTTGCAGAGGAAGGGGAGCCGTCGGGCTCCCCGCAACCGCTCACACATTTATTTCCCTGTAAATTAGCAAAAGGCCGAGCTGAGGCGTCCCTAGGGCCTGACGTGACCTTATTAAACCTTTTCCTTGCTCTTAAAGGTTACCTGTGTTCAGGTCTCTCCAGCCTTTTAACCAGCAGCATGCGTGTTGAATAATGAAGAAGCCAAAACTACACACGTGCGCATACAGATAATATATTTTTAGGGCTGCTCTGACCTTCTGCAGCTTGCTGCTGTCCTCCCCGTGTGACACCAGGAGAAATATCCCCGGTGACGCTGGGTGGTGGCTGGCGAGTGGCCTGGGAGCGAGCAGCACGGCGCGGTGCCGCGCGGGCACGCCGGGACAGACGGCGCAGCCGGGAGGGCCAAGCGCCGCGGGAGGCTTGGCAAACCCCGGTGACATTTCCCAGCGTGACATTAATAAAGGTGGGCTTGAGCGACGAAGGGAGAGCTGGGGGAGAAGCCAGAGCGTCCCTGGGGGACTCCGGAGTCTGCTGGATCCTGCCTTGCTTTTTCCTTTTCTCGCCCGTGACGGAGCGATGCTTAAAAGCGTGGTGGCAGCCGCCTGTCCCCGGGCTGCAGCACGTGGCTCCACCGCGTCCCCGCGCTCACTTCGCTGGTGCCCGGGCCCCCCCCGCTGCCCACCGTCATGGGCGAGCAGCCCAGACCCAGCCAGGCACCTCCCGGGCACCCGCGTCCACGGCAGCTGCCCAAGGACTCCCCGTCTCACCGATCGCCGCTGCAGCCGAGCCCTCCCCCAGCTTCTCACGGCAAAAAAGCCCAGGTGGGGAGAAGCATCCTCGCAGGCAGGAGCTTTTCGCTGGCATCTGAAGGTTTCAGAGGCGTTTGAAAAGTCTGAAGCACGCATAGGTGCAGTTTACTACTCTCTTTGCCTCCCCTGGGCGGCTGCGGCATCGCTGCTGAGCCTGGAGGTGGGGGGGGGTTATTTCCAGGCAGCCAAACGGCAGCCCCCGAGTCAGCTCACTCTCGGATGCACTCGCACGGAAAACTCATTTAACCGTGCCCTGGGAGGCCCCTGGAAGCGGCCGAGCCCGGGATGCCCCGATGCGCAGCCGGGGCTGCTCGCCGCACAGGGGGCCGCTGCTCTTAATTCCCTCGTTAGCAATATTAGCACGGAGCAGCGAACCCCCCCCCCGTGGACTCCTCTGCCGGGGCACCATCCCCGGGAACACGCACCCTCCTGTCTTACAGCGGGGAAAGAACAACTCAAAAGGCCTAAAAATACCCGGGAAGGTAAATGCATTAACCTTATCTTGATCCCAGGGTGTAATTACATAAAGCCTGGCTCCCAAGTAAATTAGTACATTAATAACAATTTTGCTCCTGTAATTATTATCATTTCTTAGATCTCTCAGCTATTTGCTAATTCAGCCGCGCACAAGGACATTGCCACCACCAAACCTGCCACTGCCTGTGACGGCCAAACCGCTCTCCGCAACGCACAAGCTCTTGGGAAACTTTTTTTGGGACTACAAAAGCTATTCATAGTTTAAATAAAGATGCTACAAACAAATCAACCTGACTCCCATCCCGCGACAGGGCCGGTCCCCACCTGAAGACAAGCCCTTCTGCTGGCCCAGCTCCCCGGGGCGCCGGGGATCAGCTCCCACGGGCGAGAATAACTCGCAGGAGCCGCAGAGCCGGGGGGACACACCAGCGCTTAGCGACGCACTGAGCAAAGGGACATCGGCTGTGACAAGCGAACATACAGCTGGGGAGGGGGATGATGCTTCTCCTGAGGTGCAGACGCCGATTGCAAGGAGAGGTGCTGGGAATTCCTCCCGGACGGCCCAGGGAAAAACCCCCGTCCGTCGAGCTGTTCCTCCCCTCCCTCCCGGGGCGGTGGGGACGGGTCCCAAGCCCAGCACGTTACAAGCAAAGCAGAGGAGCTGCGGCAGCGCCAGCACACCAGGACCAAAGATTTGCGGGAGGGAAGCCCCTCCTCGGCTTTGGGGGTCTCCAGCTGCAGCCTGTTGGGTGATGGGTGCTTGAGCATCACCAGCAGCCCCAGGCTCCGGCTCTGTGCGGCTCCTCATCCTGTCCCATCCCATCCCATCCCATCCCACCCCGTTCCATCCCAGCTGCTGTAGAGCCCCTGGATGCTCGGGGCCCCCCCAGACCCCCCGAGAGGGTGCCACTCCATCGGCTCCGGAGGAGGAAGGAGCATCCACTCGGATCTCCATGGAAACCCGCACCGAGCGGCGGGGAAGGCTTTAATTTGAAGTGCTGATTTGGCTGAGACCCTGGGAGCAATCGGCAGGAGATGAGCTGCATTAAGAAGCAGCAGGGGTGGGATGCTTCTCCGAAAATGGGTGCCAAAAGAGTAGCTGATACCATTAGGCTTGAAAACCTGCTTCCGAAAGGCAGGGAGCCGAGCTGGGCCAGCCCGTCACAGCGAAGGATTTATTTAGTTCATTTGGCCCCTTTTTCCTATGCGCAAATTACCCATGAAAAGATTTTAATTATTTTTTTTTTTCTTTCTGAATTTGTTCATTAATTTGAAGCGAGGGGCAGATGGTCCGCGCAGGCAGAGCTCAGAGCATCCTCCGGCACGCACTGCGGGTGGGGACAAACGCCACCGCTGTCCCCACGCCGCGGGGACCTCAGCCACCCGTCCACCAGCCCGGCAAAACACCCCAGGTCTGGAAAACCGTTTCCCGAGAAACATGCAGGCCTCCAGTTTTGGGGCAGGGATCCCAGGGGCCAAAATGCCAGCACCAGCTGCATCCCCATCTTCCGCCACCAAGAGCTGGCGGGGCTCACCCAGGAGGAGGTGAGGTGAATTATTTCCAGTCTGCCAGTGCTGGAGTTAATGACCAGCAATTAACTGGGATGGGACGAGGTGGGATGGGACGAGGTGGGATGGGATGGGACAGGAAGGGATGAGGAGCCGCACAGAGCCGGAGCCTGGGGCCGCTGGTGATGCTCAAGCACCCATCACCCAACAGGCTCCAGCTGGAGACCCCCACAGCCGAGCAGGGGCTTCCCTCCCGCAGATCTGGGGGAGCTCCGGGATGGCACCAGGGGCAGGGGGAGCCCAGGCAGAGACCCCCAGCCTGCAGCTGACACCCAGGCAGCCAGGCGAGGGCTGGCAGCGGGTAATCCCAGCATTATCCCTCGGCAGCAGATGCAAATGTTAACCTCCGTCCCAAGGGGAGCCTAAACCCGTGCTGACGGCAGAGGACAGCTTTTGTGATCAATTCTCTTTTACAGCCTTTCTCCAGCAAAGCGGGTGTAACGGCAGGGCACTGCTGTTCCCGGCACCCCGGGTGACGACGTGTCAGATGCCAAGAGGTGACTCACCAGAAATTCTGAGAGATTTCCAGCCGTAAAAGCGAAGCCTGGCCCATCCAGTGCACGATGGATAACCACATGTGCCGTAACTCTGGGTAGCAAGGGTAGGGTTTCAGCGAACTTGCAGGTCTGGCCTTTCCATAGAGAGGAGACACCTTTTAGGGAGAAAATACAAAGCATGGAAGTATAAAAAGCTCCATGATAGACGGCGATGCACAGTAAAACTAGCAGAGACCCAGCCTAGCCCTCTGGCATCTCCCGTCCCTGTCTCCCTCTCCATGTGTATTTTGGAGATCAACAGAAGGCCGTAGCCTCCCAGGCTTTTATTCCAGGACTTTTCATTTAATTTAATTATTGAAGTATGTTTCCCCCGAGATAAGATCTGCGTGACATTTGATAAGCCGTACCTCCTGGCACAGTCCACTCTCACGCACCAGCTACCAGCCGAATAGATTTACCGCCACTAATAAACTGGTCTTATTGCAAACAACATCCCCGGGAGGAGCCTTGGGGCATCTCCATCGAACACCTCCCGGATGAGCAGGAAGAGGGGCGACCAGCCGCAGGAAAGCAGGGCAAGAATCCAGCGTCAGTCCGGGCTGGGAGGTGATGAACGGCTGTCAGTGCTTGGCCCGTTGCGTCCCTAAAATCAAGGTTTCTAAGCATGAATTCGGGGCACACCCTGCCATACCTCCTTTGGCGCCTCCACGCCGGGGTCCCACCAACAACCAAGTCTGGTCTCGCTCCCACGAATGCCATCCGACGGGAGCTGCTGCAGGAGCAGGAGTCGTCCTGCCTGAGGTGCCTTCCATCGCCTACAGCAGCCACAGAGTTTAGTGGAAAAGCTTAAGAGTATTTGGAAATAACAGGCGAACGCTCCGTGCCTTTGACTTTCACTAAGGTGGACGCCGCGTCCCGCCTCTGCACAATAAATTAACGCAAAGCCTCCGTTCTCCACCAAATGTCAAGCCTGGGACAGAAAGAAGGGAAATTATTTTAAAACACCCAGCAGTTTATAAATGCTACACATTTCTGATTATGCCGCTCAAATTACCATCAAAAACTACTCCGCCCTTAAGCATTGGTCTGTACTGCACAGAGCAGCCCCTTCACCCCACGGCTGCGGAAAGGCCCATCAGAGACCCCAAAAATCCCCCGGAGCATTGTGAACTCGGAAGCCCCCCTCGACTTCAACCCGGGCCGGGGACAAGCGCCGGGGGGAAGCAGCCGACATTTCTCCTGGCGGATTTTGCAGTGTATTTGTGAGGATCGGGATCCCCTCGCTCCGGGTCCGGCTGCTCCAGCCCCGGCTGCCGAGAGGCTGCCCAGGAGCATCCAGCTCCCCCCAGGCAGAGCCCACCGGGGTAGGACATTCCAGCTCGGAGACGGAGGGATGGCTCCCGTCACCCTCCTCCCAAGAGGACCTGGTTAGAGAGCGAGGACGTGTTTTGAAAATGCCCTTCACATCTCATCCATCCCAGCTGGATGGGAGCGCAGCAGCCGCGGCTCGGAGGCTTTTCATCTCCTCTGCCAGCCCTCCTTTCTGCCGGAGCCGCTAATAAAATGCATTTCCTACAGCCATTGTTTCACTTATGGAACCTTCAGCCTGGTTTTGATTGAGTGCACTTAATATAGTTGCTCTTGTAGAAAGGATTTTGAGCCTGGTATTTGACAGCCTTGATCTTAAAGAAATCCATTAAGAGCAGCTTTATCTCTGGGTTTTCTAACCATTAAATCAGGTTTTTATCAAGTCGGTGGTGTGCTTTCAGGAAGACATGTGGGAGAAATGGGGAATAAACCTCCCGAACTCCAGCACTGCCACTGCTGCGCCATATTTGGGCCACGTGTTAATCACCGAAAGGGGATTTTTCTCTGCGGAAGAACATCTTACACCTCCCTTTGGAGAAGTGCAGGGCCTGAACTTCCAGAGGACAAGAGAGAAGTGTAATTGGCCTCATAAATATTCCTTAGCGCATTCCTTCTGGAAGGTGAGCACCAGGAATCGCATCTGGCTTCAGCCACCGGACATCCACTGGTCCCAGTGCCAGCAGCCGCAGCGACTCCAGGCTCACGTCCTCTTGGAAAAACCTCTCCTTCCTTCCTTCTCAGATAGGAAAATTAACAGTCCTTGAAGACAAAGCTTTTCAAAGGAAGCTGTTTCTAAAAGACAATGTGCTGGGCCCCTCCCTGGGGCGACGTGGTGCCTGGAAAGCCAGGACGCTGTCTCTGCGCCTCAGCCAAAAGAAACTTGGGTTTCTGATTTTCCTCTGGAAAACCAGCCCGAGGAAAGGGGAGGGCAGAGCCCGGGCTCAGCTGGCCTGACCCTGCCAATAGCCCAGAGGGGAGCCCACCACCCATCTCCGCGGTGCTCTGTCACCTCTGGAGTCATTCGCTTGCCTTAAAGCTAATCCATAATTACCCGCAGCAACTATTTCTTCCCCGTGAAGCCCAGCAGCTCCCCAGAGAAAACTTCTACAGGTTTTTCTGAAACGCTTTCTCTAATACGGAGCGAAGTATTTCAAGTTGCGCTGAAACAAAGGCTGCCAGTGCCCGGCAGCTCCCCCAGCACCCAGCCGCTCGGCGCGGGCGCAGGCGGGGAGGAAAAGGTCACTTGTCCCACTCATGGCACGAGAACGTCGAGATGGTCTTTGGCAACGCTGGCCGGTGGCTCCCACGCCTTCTCCTCGCTTTCCGGCAGGTTTTCGCGCTCCCCGTGCAGTCAGAGGGACTGTCCCCGAGGAGGGCGATGGGGAGAGCCGGCAGCTGGGGACGCTCTGCCGTCAGCCGAGCCCCCCGAAGAGCTCCTCCTCCGAGGGCAGCCGGGGCCACGGGGCACAGGAGGGCTTTTGCCTTCCCTCGGGTGAAATGTGCTGTTAAATTAAGAAAGGAAGAGATGTGCGGAACCGGAGAGAGGAATTACTGACCCTGCAGCTGGAGATGGTTTGTGCAACCTCATTAAAGGTGACTTGAAAAAAAACAAACAAAGCTGCTGCACCTGCATGTAACATACATAAATATAAATATCTCTAATATCTATGTGATGTTTTGCATTGCATGCATCGAAGTGAGCAGAGCAGCACTCTGAGAGGTAGAAAAGTCACCTGGAGCTGACAACCCACCACACGGCTCCCACGCAGCCACCAGTGGCCTGGCAGCAGCCATGGCAGTGCCTGTGCTGTGCCGCATCCCGCCCTGTGCCACATCCCACTGTGTGCTGCATCCCACAGTGTGCCACATCCCACGCTGTGCCGTATCCCATGGTGTGCCGCATCCCGCCGTGGGCCGCATCCGCGGCCCCTGGATCCCACTGCCCGAGCGCTGCCCGACGCGGCGCACGCAGCCGGCAGGTTGAGTTACCGTGTGCCTGCCAAAGACAGAAACTTATAAATTCATCCCAGGTGAATTAAAGCATTTCATTTAGACTTTTGACCTTTCAAAAGAAAATGAATAATGCATTTCAAAATAAAAACTCATTTCAGACTTGAGAATCAAAACACTTCCAGCTGGAAATGCCAGGGCGATACATTATAACACCAAAGTTTTTTGATCCATTAGGTGGAGAGACTGATCCCTTAACCCTGGGTGCCAGCAGCCGCCCCGAGGGCTGCCCTGCACCCCTTCTCCGGCTCTTAGGGGAATTCACAGGAGTTTTTACGGAGCCAATGGAGCGGTAGATTCCCTCCCGTCGCTGTTCCAAGCATGGCATCAGCCTGCCGGTCACCCCGGGCTCCGGCAGCACCGACAGCCGCACCTGGAGCAGAGACCGTCCGCCAATAAATTCCTAGTGTAACCGTCCTTCCATGTGTCGTTGATTAATTGATAATGAAATTATGTTCCAGGACATAATTGTCCTCTGCCGTGTCCAGAGTGCTCTGCGCAGGGGCTCGTTCAGGAGCTCCCCGTGGCTCTGGGCACCGCTCCTTCAGCCTGCAATTAGGCACTGCAGAAGTTAATCAGCTTCAGTAACAGCCCCAGCGCCAGATCGGCCTCTCCCGGCTGCGATCGTGTCCCCGTCGCTTGGCCAACGCCAGCCACAGGCAATGCACGGCTCCATCAGCGGGACCCCGTGTCTGCCCTAAGAAGGTGCCGCACTGCGGGGGGATGACACTGGGCACCTTCCCGGCCCCCTCCCACGCCCAGGGCTCCGGCAGCCGCCCTCCACCGCAGCCAAACCTCACCGGCAGGTTGCAGAAGGGTTTGCTCGATGCTGCAGTGCCACTTTCCAACAAGTCTATCAGCTTTCCATTTGGCAGACACTCTAAATACTCATTTCAGCTAATAAAGATACCCGGTAACGTCGTATTACGAGGCTGGCGAGCTCCCAGCAAATATTGTGGTGAGCCTTTGTTTAATTAGGGGTTGCTCAGGCAGTCGCAATTTTGTCCTCATAATGGGAAAAACAAGTTGGGTTTAAAAGTTTGAGCCCGAGGAGGACCCTGCTGAAGCCCGGGCATCTCGGAGGCCCATTTCCCAGCCTGAAAGGGCATTTTGCTGCTGTAAGGGCTTTTGCACCCAACTCTGTTTCTTTCTTTCTTTTTTTTTTTTTTTTTTTAATTTATTTTCTCATTTCTGCTTGCCATTTTTTAGCAGCTCTGCCCTGCCCCAGGCATAACAGGGCTGGGGCTGATTTAACTGCTCCCCTGCTGCTGGTCTTGCAATGCCCCCCCAGCCCCTCACCTCCGAGACCCTGGTGTAACCTCCAGAGCTGAGGACCGGGGACCCGGCGGTGCCGGTGCCAGCACAGCTCCCCCGGGAAGGAGCTCAGGCAGCCGCGTGCCAGCATCAGTCCGGGCTTTCTGCCGGCTCCCGCCTCCCCCCGGTCCCGGACGCAGCCCTGGGAAGGCTGTTTGTTCTCAGGATGGGTAAAAGTTCAGCCGCCGCAGCAGCGGAGCCGCAACAGCCCCCGTCTGGGTAAGCAAATGAATTTTGATGGGTTTTCCACCCACCCTGCTCAGGCTGGGAAATGCCAGCGCTGGCCGGCAAAGCTCCCGGGGAGCAGCCCGTGGAGGGAGCGGGAGCCATCCCCATCACCTCCCCGCAGGGCAGCCGCAGCCGGGGAGGGCAGAGAAAGGTGCCGAAGCGGCACCGCAGCACGTGCCGGCATCGCTCCATGTTCTCGGCCTCGCTCCCAGCTGACGGAAGCCCATATCCCACGGTGCCGGGGCAGCTGGTGCCGTGCTGGATGCCTTCAAGCAATGGCTACAAACCCCACCGGGACACAGACGCCCGGAGAGGCAAAGCATGAGCAGAACCAAAGGGGGCCATGGAAAGCCTTCGGGGGCTGGTTGAAGTGCCTGGGAGTGATGCGGAGCATCCCTGCCCTCACCTCCAGACAATTCAGTACCTGCTGCTACATGAGCTCAATTAAAGAGCCGCTGCGGAGCCTCGGGAGCCCAGCCGGATCCACCGGCACCAGCACCCACCAGCCACCCAGGAGCCCACGGAGGCGAGAGGCAGATTGAAGAGACTGAGGCTGCCCAAGGCAGAGCATCAGCGATGCTCCGGTCCCCGAAGGGTCGCGCCTGCTCTGAGAGGGCACAGCGGTCCCAAGAGTTATTGAAACCCCGGGATGCGCTTCCCCATCTTTTCCCTGTGCGCTGCGGTGATGAGATGCGAGACGAGATTTTTAGGGTGAATTAATTATATCATTACTGGAATCCAATGTTCTTCCTGACATGAATGAAATGGGAAGAGAAGAACAGGTTGCATGCGAGGCACGCGGTCCTACAAGTTTATTGTCATTAGCAGGGACAACTTCATTAACAAGCGTGAACCCAAGGAGCGGCCCCATCCCAGCCCCTGCCTGGCAGAGCTGGGGGGGGGCAGACGCTGCTCCTGCACTTGCCCCGGGTTCGAGCGGCGGCAGCATTTCCAAGGGATGTGGTTTTAACGCTGAGCAGCACCGTGCACGGCCCCAGCTCCCGTTCTGCACCTCTGCTGAGGCGCTCTGCTCGGTCTCACCCCCCCGAGCCCCCTGCCCATGGGGCTGCCCCTCCGCAGCCCCCACCACACCGACAAACCCGCTCGGCTCAACCGCCGTGGTTTGCTTACGGTCAAAGAGACAAAATTGTTTAATTAAAGCAAATGTAGTGAAATCAGACTAACAGGCGCCAGCAGGGCAGATTAAAGCTCTACGAAGATGTACGGGACCGTGCGTGCCGTAGGAAAGGAATTCCGTGCTGGAGAAAGCACCTGGGGAGAAGGGAACCCCCGAGCTGCCACCTGGCTCCCGGTTTCCCACACTCCCCTTAAACTCCGCAGCTAATTACAGGCACGGGTGCAGTTAATCCAGCCCCCTCGTTACACCCCATAGCGTCGCTCTCGGCCGGCAGACAGCTCAGACCAGCTCCAGCACGGGGGGGACACAGGGCTCTGCTGAGCCTTTTCCCACATACCCTTACACCACTAAGTGACAAATTCTCACTCCGGTTCCTTAAACCGGTGCTCTCGGAGGCTTTAATTGCCATCCCTTCCTCCTGGCCACGGGCAGCACCGCAAAGGAGAGGCCGGGGGTATTCCAGGTCCCTCACAGAGGAGCCGGGACACAAAACACCTCCATTTCCTAATGGAAAAAGTCTTTTTTGACTTTTCTTCACGGCCTCGCCCGTTGTGTGGATTCTGGGTGGGAGCCATGGCACAGCGGGGAGTTGCGGGGGGGCAGGCAGGACCCTGCCCGCTCCTTACGGTCACATTCCTGGCAGCGCGGCTGCAAGTGCCAGCTCAGCTCCGGTCCCCGCAGCCCCGGCACATCACTCACCGGCGGGCGCGAAGGCCTGGCACTGGAGCCGCCTCCGCCGCCGAGGGTACGGCGCCAGCTCATTCAATAAGCCTCCAAGAAATACCGTTGCACGAAAACGTAATGAAAATTATTCAGCTAATCTACTTTAATAACCCGACTTCGGGGCCTCTCTGGGCTGCAGACAGCGTAATCATTTTGAAAATATTAGCTGTCATTTGCGATCAGTCCGAGGGAGGCAGAGGAACCCGGCACACGACTTCGGCGGGGTGACTAATGCCCCCGCCTCGGACGCGGGAAGAGAAGCGACACGGTGCTCAGGGAGGGACACAGCGCTGCGGGGGGTGGGCTGCCCACTGGGGCTCTGCCCGCCGTGGCAGAGGAGCACGAACCCCCACAGCCCCCCCTCGCCCCTTGCCCGCCTCAGCTGCCATTTTCCTCACCTCTTTTGGTTTTTCCCCCCCTTCACACAGCAAACCTAATGGCATCCCGGTGACAGACGGGCTACAAACTGGTGAGGAATGGGGGGAGCCTTTTAGTACAAGACCACAACGCACTGGGACGGGACCATCATCCCTGAGCCCCCACTTCAAATAAAGTGTCACCCACTCGATTTTTCCCCTCCTTCCCCTCCGCAGTCCCTGCTCCCACACAGACCCCGGGGATGCTCCAGGCGACTTGGGGTGACACAGGGGACACCAGCGCTCCCCACCACGGGACTGACGGCACCCAGCGCTCCCCCCCACGGGACGGGGACTCCAAGGGTTTCCACGGAAGAAAGTGCTGCCACATGCTGCCAGCTCTGCACAGCAAGTTTAATTGATCAAGGATGAGTAAAAAGTATTAAAATAAAATCCCACAAAACTGCCTGGGTGTGTGCAAAAAACTCAGTTTAGAATGTAAAATACTTTAAAAACATCACGCAGAATCAAATCTGCAATCTTTAAGTTAAAAAAAGATTCCAACATGCCCAAGATATAGTAACAAAAATAAAGACATCCTGGGTGGTAGCAAACACATTGGCCCTCCCCGATTTGAGCAGCTGGAGCTGCGTGGCACCACCGGCGCTCGCGGCAATGCCCAGGGATGTGACTACGAGGGGACTGAGCTCGCGACCCCCCGTCTGCAAACAACGCGGCTGAGGAGAATTCAGAGAAAGTTCAGATGCGTGTGTCCCTGAGGCGGTGCCACCGGGCAGCACAGGACCTGCTGCTCTGCCGCGGCCTCACTGGTAGAGGACCTTCACACAGAAGGTCTCCTCATTCTTGTCCTCGTGGTCGTTGATGTGAATGAGGATCTCCTCCTCGCCCACGCTCTGGCTCGGGGCAAAGCGCAAGCCGATGGTGTACACCTCACCGCCGGCCACCTGCGGGAGAAGGGGCGGGAGGAGAGGTGGCAGGACACGGTGTGGACCCCGCGATGTGCCCACCCTTCCCAGGCCAGCCTCCTGCAGCAGCAAGCCCTGCATCCGCCCAGCATCGCGCCCTGCATCCACCGAGGACCATGCCCTGCATCCGCCCAGCATCGCGCCCTGCATCCACCCAGCATCGCACCATGCCCTGCATCCGCCCAGCATCGCGCCCTGCATCCACTGAGGACCATGCCCTGCATCCACCCAGCATCGCACCATGCCCTGCATCCACCGAGGACCATGCCCTGCATCCACCCAGCATCGCACCATGCCCTGCATCCACCGAGGACCATGCCCTGCATCCACCCAGCATCGCACCATGCCCTGCATCCACCGAGGACCATGCCCTGCATCCACCCAGCATCGCACCATGCCCTGCATCCACCGAGGACCATGCCCTGCATCCGCCCAGCATCGCACCATGCCCTGCATCCACCGAGGACCATGCCCTGCATCCGCCCAGCATCGCACCATGCCCTGCATCCACCGAGGACCATGCCCTGCATCCGCCCAGCATCGCACCATGCCCTGCATCCACCGAGGACCATGCCCTGCATCCGCCCAGCATCGCACCATGCCCTGCATCCACCGAGGACCATGCCCTGCATCCGCCCAGCATCGCACCATGCCCTGCATCCACCGAGGACCATGCCCTGCATCCGCCCAGCATCGCACCATGCCCTGCATCCGCCCAGCATCGCACCATGCCCTGCATCCGCCCAGCATCGCACCATGCCCTGCATCCGCCCAGCATCGCGCCCTGCATCCACCCAGCATCGCACCATGCCCTGCATCCACTGAGGACCATGCCCTGCATCCACCCAGCATCGCACCATGCCCTGCATCCACCGAGGGCCATGCCCTGCATCCACCCAGCATCGCACCATGCCCTGCATCCACCGAGGACCATGCCCTGCATCCACCCAGCATCGCACCATGCCCTGCATCCACTGAGGACCATGCCCTGCATCCGCCCAGCATCGCGTCCTGCATCCACTGAGGACCATGCCCTGCATCCACCCAGCATCGCACCATGCCCTGCATCCACCGAGGGCCATGCCCTGCATCCACCCAGCATCGCACCATGCCCTGCATCCACCGAGGACCATGCCCTGCATCCGCCCAGCATCGCACCATGCCCTGCATCCACCGAGGACCATGCCCTGCATCCGCCCAGCATCGCGTCCTGCATCCACTGAGGACCATGCCCTGCATCCACCCAGCATCGCACCATGCCCTGCATCCACCGAGGACCATGCCCTGCATCCACCCAGCATCGCGTCCTGCATCCACCCAGGACCATGCCCTGCATCTGCCCTGCATCACTCCACGCATCGTGCGGTCCAGCCAGATGAGGACGGGGGTCCGGCAAAGGGGTCCTGGCGGCAGGAGGACATACCTCGAAGGAATCCTCCTTGAACTGCAGGAGGTCGGGGCGGTTGGTGCACAAGAAGTAGAGCCTGGGCGAGGGGTAGGGGTTGGTGTAGGTGATGCGCTTGTTGCAGCCTCTCCCGCCTCCCGCCGGCAGCGAGATCTCAAACGCCTGCGGGTCGAGCACAAGCCATGGCAGAGGTGGCAGACAGCGGGAGGGGGACAGAGGGAAGAACAGGCTCTCCCCCAAATGTACTACGGGGAATTGCCTCCTGCATGGATGCACCACAGGGGACGTTCTGGAGGACACATTGCCTTACGTCCCCTCCTGCTACACCTTACATTGGTCTCTGCATACAGAAACCACCCGCGAGTGAAAGCGTCCTCCTCGTGCTGCCGCTGGCACCGGCGCCTTCGCAGAAGTAATTATGAGCCCGAACAACAAAGGGCCAGGGGAGCAGCTGGCCCCGGCCAGCTCATTCTCCAGCTAATTAACGGACGTCCACGGGGAGAGCCGTGACGCTCGCTCAGATAACGCCCCGCGGCACCGGGAGGTGGGCTGGCACTTGGCAGGACGCTGGGGCATCGGTTTAAATGCTGATCTGAACTTCCCTCGGTACCGAGAGTTTGGGAAAACATTTTTAAAAGGAACACATTAGCCAGGAAATCTAATTTTCTATCTTTGAGGCAAGGCCTCCGCCAGCACAGTGCTAATCGAAAGCAGCATGCTGCAGCTTTAATTTCACAACCGAGAATACTCCCGAGTGGGCACTCCTCAGCATGGGACTGCCTTCGGAACAGCCTGAGAGACACCTCACCGTGGTCTTCAGTGAGATTATTCGAGCACCAGCGGGCCAAATGTTTGCTCAGGGGGGCAAGTGTCAAAAACCCCATAGGCATAAAGAAGGAAGAAGCAGGAGACAGCCCCGGGTTAGTGGCCGGAGAGCGACCACCGGTCCGTCACCGCGTTTTCCTGGCGCAAGAGCTGCCGTACCTTGGAGATGAGGGGCTGCCTGCAGGACAGGCAGAGCAGCCAGGAGGACACCAGCTGGTGGGACTCCACGTCCACCAGGTTGAGGTAGATGAACCTGCTGCCAGCCCGCCGGGGCCGCACGCCCACGTACAGCTCCTGGATGCCGTTGGCGGGGAGAAGGAAGGCGCCGTCCGGATCCACCTGCGGAAAAATAACACCGGGAGATGCAGCCGCCTGCAGTGGCCCATCACACCCCCACGACACCCAGCGTGGAGTGTAAACTAGACCCAATTGCTCCTAAAAACCCGCGCAGCTCTGCCCCCGCTATTGAATCCCACCTACGGGAGTGCCCCAGGACTGGCTGCGTGTCGGGAAGGGTCGGAGCTGCTCGGGGACAGCCAGCCCCCCCAGCCCGGGGACTCCCCCCCTCGCAGGCTTCACCAGGGGAGACTTTTTGCTTTTGTTTATGGGCCAGCAATGGAGTTTTTGTGCCTTTTATTATTCACACTCGCAATTACGGCCAAACGAACTCTAAAGAAATTGTTAGTCTTCAGATGGTCTCATTAACGCAGATAATTTGCCCTCCGGGGTTTCATGCCGATGATCCTACACATGACAGCTCTAATCAAAAGATAATTATCCCAAACACTTTACAGCAGTAAATCGTTCATAATTCCGAGTGGGCTGCCTTTCCCGGGGCTGGTCCAGGCCATCCCCCCACCCGGCGCAGTGTGAATGCCCTGGGCAGCCCCGCGCCCGCTGGGGATGGGGTGTGTGGGGGGGGGTTACCTGCAGCTCCTGGGGGTGGGAGGTGAACACCCGCACCCTGCGTGGGGCCGGGGTGCCCCGCAGCAGCAGGGAGAGGCGGGCGAGCTGCCCGGCCGTGCAGCTGACGTCCAGGCGCTGCAGCGAGTGCAGGTAGAACTGCCAGATGCGGGCGGGCGCCGCCAGCCAGGCGTCCCTGCGGCACAGACGGACGGACGGGGCTCGGCCACGGCTCCTGCCAAGGAGCCCGTTTCCGTCCCACCCGTTCCCACAGCGCAGAGAGCACCTGGCTGGCTCAGGAGGCATTAGCCCGCGCGCCAGGGATGCTCCGGCCAGGGATTACTTAGAGGAAAAGAGAGCGACGTAAAACCCTGAGCTGTGAACATTTTGGGAAGCCTCCTGCCCGCCTTTCTGCTGCCCAGCGATGCCGGCCGCGCTCAGGAGGCCGCGAGCAAGGAAAGGGCGGCGCAGACCCCCCTCCTGCCCCCCCACGCACCCAGGGTCAGTGCTTCTCGCTTTTTTGGGGTCCCCCTACTTACATATAAATAGCAACAAAGAACTTTTTGATCTGCGGGCTTGGTCCTCCGGCTACTTTTAAGAAGATGTCCTGCGGCTCCCCGGGCCCCTGCGTCAGAAAGCAGAGCATCGTTCCAACAGTTCACCTCCAGATCAAACCCGCTAATGAGGACTCCAGGGTTTGCTTCCCATTAACGGAAAAACCCGCCACCAACCCACTTACAAAAGCAGATGCTTTCGGCATCTAGTTAAACTATGTTATTAAGTTATTATACAGCTTGGCTGAGCTCTGCCAGTATTTTTAATTACAAAAAGAGGATACAAATGACTATCGCATTCCAGGTCTGCATCTGTAATCAAATTTTGGCAAATTTTCCCCAAGTTTTCTAACAAGCTGTAATCCAATTACCATACTAACACGTTCCTGCAATGGCAATTAGCAACTACCCTTCGTTGCCATCCGCACGCATGTGCCCAAGTTTATTTTTCCTTTCTACCTGCCCATCGCAAAGCGAGCCCAGCAAACCCGGGCTGGGCACCGGGAAGAACGCAGCGCGAGGGCTCGGCTCGGCCCAGAGACCGCCTCAGCCTGGCCCGTCCCCAGCGCCCCGGCGTCGCCCCGCGGAGATGCTCTGCCAAGGGAAGGTCTATCCCCCCGCCCGACAAAAGGCTGCTTTTCCCCAGCGTCTTAATCATCTGGTATTTGCCGAACAGAACAAGCGAGTACAGGCTGCTGCACAATGCGATAAGGTGCAACATTCTGCTTCAACCGCAGAAACAACGCGTCTCCTTTTAATTGGGAATAAAGGGCAATTCCAGCTTCATCACCGCCAGCGTTTCGCTGCCACGGGCTGATAAATGGGGACGCTCCGTGGGTGCAAGGCACGTCTCTGCCGACAAAAACAACCCACAGCAGAAGGACACAAAGGACAGACGGATGCCGAAGCGCAACCGTTACCATATTTTTGGTTTCGCAAATGATGTCAGGGTCACTGCAGCGAACGAACATCTCAGGCTCCCCCCCCGGCATCCCCACTGGCGCACCTGCGGAGGAGAGACCAAGATGAAACTGTATTCAGCATTTTCTCTGTTTGCGCTTGGCCCCCTGCACCCCACGCAGCCGCGGACCCTTATGCTGGGCTACCAGCAAAGCACGCGGGCATACTGGTGCAGGGAATTCAGTGTAAAATTAACGCAGGCAGGCGGATGAAGTGCAAGCGCGGGGCCCAGGGCTGTGAGTGGGTGCGGAGGCAGAGCCGTGCTCTCTGGGCGCTGCTGCACCTCCAGGAAGGCCCCTGTGAACCGCAGGTGGTGTTTAACAAGGAAGAGCCCGATCCCCTGCCGGGCACACCGTGGGCTCACCGGGGAGGGTGTGCCAGGGGGGCAGCCGAATGGTCTTCTTCAGGAAGGTGAGCTCCGGGTGGTAGAATCGGAACGTCTGGTCCACCACGTGGGGCTGCGGCTCCACCTTCACCCGCAGGAGCGCGATGGGCTTCCCCCCGCTCACCTGGAAGGAGACCTGTCCCGGGGGCCAGGGGGAGAGGGACGGAGTTTTGCAGGAGTGATGCTTCTCCTCCCGTGCGGCCACTTGGGTGGCATTTTTACAGCTCCCTCACCTGGATGTGCTTCATCCGCCCGGCCCCGCTCTTCCCCAGGGAGCTGGCAACCGTGTCGGCACCGGCACCCAGCCCAGCCGGCCCCTGCGGGGGGCAAGAGCAGGTTGCTTTGGGATGCAGCATGGCGATGGGTGCACAGAGCTCCCCGAGGCCGCACCACCCTGCCCTACGTAGGCAAAGAGCTGAGGGAAACGCTTCCTACAGGGAACAGCTCAAAACGGGGGCCCACACATACCTGTGCCGCAACAACCGCGGGGTCCGCAGAGAAGGTCTGGTATTTGAAGGGGATGCGGACGGTCTCGTTGGGGCGCAGGTAGACCTGGGGCCTGAGGTCATCGCGGAGGTGGAACATCTCCTCCTCCACTGGGGTAACACTCTTGGTCAGCTCCTTGAAGTGGCGCCACTCCCTCGGGTCCAGTATGACACTGGGGGAGCGGGTGGAGGAGACGCTGGTGAGGACTGGTCGGGAGCCGGTGCCACCCCACCATCTCCCTGCACATACAAGGGAGGCCCCACTTCGGCCCCCACCTGAGCTCGGGGTGGTCGACGTCGATGGTCACGGTGTGCTGGACGCCGTAGGGGTTCTTCAGGGTGAACTCAAAGAACTCGGCTGTCCCCAGCACGGCGTGGACAGTGTGGGTGGCAGTGATGGCCTGGCTGAGCACCCGGGAGATGCTCTCACCCTTGACGTGCTCCCGGTAGGCGTCGATGATCTGCAGGTCCCGCACGTGCCGGGCACGCTGCTCGTGCCAGCCCTGCCGGGAGCAGGGGGACCGTAAGCCGGAGCCACCGCAGCAACCCCAGCCCCTGGCACCCCTCTCCTCACCGAGAGCTGGGGCGTCCTCCCACCGCCGGCGTCCTCCTGCTGCCGCACCAACGCCATGCGCCGCAGCTTGCGCCGGCGGGCAGCCGCGGCCTCGCTGGGGGGGGCCGGGGGGGCCAGCCTGGCCTCTGGCCGGCGGCTGCACAGCACGGCAGCCAGCTCACCGTCCACCTCAGCCAGCCTCCGTGCCCGCGACACCCGCCTGCCTGCAGGGACACACCATGGCACCGGTGGGGCACCCCCATTACCACGGCCCCGAGGGTCCCCACGGGGCCAGGAAGGGGCGGCCACCCCACAGCCAGGGGCTCAGCACCAGCACCGCGGCGGCAGAGACCGGTGCAGACCCTGCCAACCCAAACCCAGGCGGAGGGACAGGCCAAGCCCCATCCCGGCAGGACTCACCAGCGGCGGCGTTGATGGGCAGCCAGCTGCCAGCCAGCACGCTGCCGGCACCGTCCGGCACAGGCCCAAGGCGGGAGCGGGATGGCAGCGGGGACGGCAGCTGCCCTGGCATCTCCTCACACGGGTGCCCTGCCAGGAATGGAGACAGGGGTGAGCAGAAACTATCTGGTTTTCATCGTTATAAAGTCTACTGAAAATTTTTATCCCCACTGCAGCTCTTCGCAGACACTTTAAAGGAGCAGGAGCAAATATCTGGTTGGTAACGATGCTCCGCAGCATTCCCTCCAGAGCCTGTCGCTGTTGCCACCATACAGCCGCCCACCCGGAGCCGCATCAAAAGCGCAGCACCATCCCGAGCGATTCACCGCCTGAGCCCCTGACCAGCTCTAGTTTTCATTTCATTTCATTTCCCCAGGCTGCGGTGCTGCCGTCGGCACAGCCGTGTGCCGCCGCGTCTCCATCCCTGCTCCCACAAAGGCTGTGCCCCGCGGCACCCAACGGGGCTGTAAACCCGTCGGTATTCACTCAAACTAGAAATCCCCTCCCCATCCTTCGGGCAAGGGTGCCAAGCTTTTCAATACTAGTTTTAACCACAGTATTTTGAAATTTAAAAAAGAGGATGGGGGGGGGGAAAAAAACAAAACAAAAAGCTATCAAAGGGCAGGTGTTGTCCTGGTGCAGCGTCTCCGCTTCCTCTCTCCCCTCTCGCGGGGCACGAGTTAAACCTCTCCCCAGGTTGTGAGTCTCAGATTCTCCTTCCCAGGAGCTTATCGTCCCTTTGCAGGCAAAGTACGGAAGCGACGATTTAAGATATCTTATAATGGAGCTAATCTTTCTTCTGAAGATAAGATTTTAAAACCTGGAGTCACTGCACATTTATAGGACGGGAAATTAAATATATAAAACCGAAGCACCCAGCAGGTTCTGGGAAGAATAACGTTCTTACAAGCGTGCTTTTCCTTCGGGTACAGCCCTGTGTGTGCTGCCCAGTCTCTCCTGCAGCCCCGCGCTGTTGCTAGCACCGAACCGCACGGCGCCGTCCCTGCACGCAAGCCTTTTGGCCAGCGGGCTCTTACCGATGTTGGCCAGGCAGAGATGGAGGCGGCCCCTCATGGCCACGCGGACGCCAAGGGGCCGCAGGGCGCCGTGCCGCAGCGCCTCCCGGCCCATCACCGTTACGTCCGGCTCGTACTCTGTCGTGGCCACCTCCAGCTCGTGGTGGGTCCTGACGGCCGCCCGGCCCTGGCGCAGCAGGGACTGGGGAGGGGTAACGAGTTACAGGGGAGTACGGTCTGGGGGGGTAAGGGGTCTGGGTAAGGATGCCTCTGGGTGCCCTAGGTCTGGGGGGTTCAGCCCTAGAACACTGCAGGAGTTCTAGGAAAGTGGAAAGAAGTTAACGCTTTGCCATCACTTTTGAGGAGAAGACGACAAATCCCGTGATTAGGGGCTTGTCGGGCTGACGCAGAGGGGCTGACAGCAACTCGATTGCTAAAAACACGCGGGTAATACAACAGCATCTCGACACGGGACCAAAGGAACAGCCAGGCTCTTCCTCAACACTCCTGCACGCTAAGCGGGGGTCTCCTTCGTTAGCAGACCTGAGGGCTTGAGGGAAAAGACCTTCAATTTAGCCCATACCTCCAGTTTAAGGGCAGCGGACCCGACAAGGAGCAGGGAGTCCCCGTCCCAGACGTCGATCTGGAGGCTGTGCTCGGCCAGGTACCGCACAAACCAGCGCTGCTCCCCGGCTCGCAGGAAAGCGGGATCCACCATGTACTTCAGCTGCAAGCCTGGCGGTCCTGCGAGACACACGGCACCCTCGTGGAAATGGAGCTCCCACCGACACCGCGACACTTCTGCTCCAGAGAAGCCTGCCTGCTCGGACACCCACTCTCCTCCACTTAATGAACCCAGCGGTCAATTAGTAAGGTCCGAGTCCCCCCAGGACTGGCAGCCTCCCACAGAAACACTCCGTCTGTACGGATCCTCCCCTCGTTTCCATTAACAGCTCCACATGGAAGAGGAGCTTCATCAACCACAAGTGCTCGGTGTCTCTTGGGACCAGAATTTGATAAGACAGAGAAAGAAGCAAAGCGAAGCGCCCAGCGAGGAGGGTCAGAGCCGCTCTCTCCAGGCGCTGCGCTCGCACGTCTCGCCTTTCTCTTCAGAGGCGCTTTAGCTGCAGCAGGAGCCGGCAGCCTCGACGTGCAAACCGTGCCACCAACACTTACCAGTGTTTTACTTCAAGAGTTGGGCGTCTTGGACGTTTTTCATTATATACCACACAAACTAGCGGAGGTTTGCTATTAAAGCAGACACTGGCCCGTTCCTCAGCCCAGAGGCAAGCCCAGACCTGACTGATGGAAGAGGAGCAGCCACACGAGGATGCTAAAACCAGAGCTTACCAGTGCCGAGGGTTCCATCCTTGTTCACCCGGACGAGGAGCTGCGCTGGCACAGCCGCTCCGGCCGCCGGCCCCATGTCCGTGCTGACCAGCTGCAGCCGTGGCGTGGTGACCGGTGGGAAGCGGTAGAACTGGAAGGTGAGGAAGATGGTCCTCGGCCACGTCCCCTCCGCGCTGTCCCAGGCATCCCTTGAGGGAGAGAGCGGGGTTTGGGTGAGCTCATGGCACGGCGCTGCCTCCCCACCCCGAGCTCCTCGTGTGCTTGGCACGCACCAAGAGGCAGAAGAACAAGAGAAGATCGGCAGCATCACAAGTATTTGGACTTCTCTGAAGACAGCAGGCATATGGTTTGCCTTGGCTTTCCAAAAAACTTCATAATTCCAGCTGTCTCCCACCATATGGAGGAGCCCAGCAAAGGCCGCGTTTTACCTTCGCACACTGCCATCCACGGAAAAAAACACAAGCGGGGCTTCTCCAGCCAAAGCCACCCCCACGGGTGCCAGCTTTCCCCACTCCATATGCATTTACGGAGAAACCCTGCATTAATTAGCTTTTACATCACACTGTGGCTAATGGATACAACAAAAAAAATTGGAATACGATTTAAGGGTGCCCGGAAAGGACAAGAGCACCATTGTAAAACTGTTCACGGCAGAGGCTGGAAGAAGCGGCACCCTTGCCAGGACTTCTCCCACTCGAGCAGGGAAGTGGGTTGGGGGGGAATTTGGGAAAGGACCCTCCCCCAGGAGACCCCGGGATCTGCCTGCAGAAGGCACCACGAAGAGCTGCCATCCCACCTGCCAAAAGCCAGGAACTGCAGGATGATTTCGTTGCCTTGCAGAGGGTCGGCTTCCTCCAGCCGCAGGCTGAAACTCGCCGGATCCGTTGGCTCCGAGATTTCCACCGGCTCCTGGTTGTGGTCCAGGATCTGGGGGAAGCCGGCGGCGTGCAGGCGCGCCAGGGAGGCGCGGGAAAGCTGTGTGCGGGAACTGATGGGGAAAAGGGGGTGAGCCGTGTGGAGGCGGCCGCGGGGGAGGCAGGAGCCCGGGGAAGGGCAGCCGAGCATCACCTGCCTGCCTGCAGCCCCACGGCGGCGATGGGCACCTGCAGCGGGGCGAAGGGCAGCGCCCGCAGCTGGTCGCTGTCGGCGCAGGGCTCCGGGTCCGGTGAGCCGAGGGCAGCCTCCAGATGAGTGATCCCCCCGTCCTGCCGAGGGCTGTGGCCATGTGGCACCGGGGACTGTCCCCTGCCCCGTGGTGGGACCGACAGCTGGGACACCGAGAGCTGGCGGGAGAGCGGCGAGCGTGAGCCCCCGCAGCCCCCCAAGGAACGCCGTGAGTTCCCACCTCTGCCTCCTACTCGGCTGCTGCGCTCCCCCCACAAGGGGAGGAATGAGAAAACGCAGCAGGAAGCTCAAACCGCTTAATGCGGCCTTATGAAGCATTTTATTTCATCAAAAATATTTGTGTGCATTGATCCCTGCATCAAGATATAAAAAAGACGCATAAAGAGGGATCTCTGTATTCATAGCTCTCCTTAAATCCCAGTAGCTCCGCATGAAGAAGCCATGCGTCACTGTCAGCACATACTGGGGACAATAGCACCCAGCAAATCTGGGCTGTCAAAAACCAGAACGGCCCTTACAAATACATTTGGGGTGTTAAAATTGCTGAGGGAATCTTGCCCAGCACGTTACAGGCAGGATCTGTGTTGCTGCCCCGGAGGAGGAGGTGGATTTGAGCAGGACGCTCGGTGCCTCTCGGACACAGCAGCCAGAAAACCGGGAGAGGACGGGACCGAGAGCACCCTCGGGAACGCCGCTGCCCACCACCCGCATCCACCGGCGCACACGGCACTTACCCCTGGTCCCCTCGGGGAGGCCGCCGTTCGCAGCGGGACCGGTGGACCTGCGGAGAGGGACAGGAGAGATGCTCTACCGGAGCCATCACCCACCCACCCTCTGCCACGGAGCCCCCTCCAACTTCCCGCCATCCCTTTCACTTTTGGGGGTAGGACCAGCTTATGGAGCTGCCTTAACATCCCTCGACCACTTATTTGACTTATTTTTCCAATAAGACTGTTGCCTGAGGGGGGTGAGATGCAGCCCATCTCCAGCTCCATCCATTATTTTACCGGGAATTAGGCTAACTCTGCCGTAAAAGGCAGCTCCTCCATCCCCAGACAGTGCCGCGGTTCCCCCGCGGCCACGAGGCGCTGCTTAAGTGGGATGCTTAATGAGACGTGAAAGTTTTAGGATACTTAAGGTTTTCATCGCTCCTCCGTTATTTCTTGTCATTCCCTTCATCTGTTCGCACATTCGTGCCCCGAAACTGTACGAGCTTTATCGTGTTTATATTTGGCTCCTCGGCTGGCGCGCCGGCACAGCTGAGCTCGCTGAGCTGCGGGTCCCTCGGAGCAGACCAAGGGCACAGATGTTCCAGCTCTGCATCCACGTGATGCCGAGACCTTATTTTGCTTCCACCGCCACGTATATTCCAGCTACGTCATGCTGGCTGCTGTGCCAAGGAAGCCACCCTGGCTCCCTTCCGTCTAAAACACCGTTTGCTTTCAGGTAGGAGGGCTTTGGCCACTGCTGAGGAGACGATGGATGTCCATCGGCACCACCGGCCACTGAGCTGACAGAAGATGTGCTCGGCTCCCCCCACCCCCGACCAAAAGGCCCAGATGGTGGCTCATTTTCCAAAGGAGCTCTACAAGAATTTAACCCAACGCTCTCCTCAGCGGCTCGGGGTGCGGGCTGGCTCTCGCGTGTGGCCGCTCACCTCACGGCATGGCTCCAAGAATCCCTGCGCTTCCTGAGCTCCCCCAGTGCCACCAGCCCCCCAGAGCCATGCCGCTCATTCCCCGAAACCCTGCCGGGGTGTCTCCCCTCGCTGGGCACCCCGCCGGCACCCCTGGCTGCTCTCCCCAAGCCGGAGCGCGCCAGCCCAGCACCGGGCTGGAAGCTCGCCGTCGGTGCACGCTCCCTTCTCCTTCGCCGCACCACAGCCCCTCAGTGCCCCGGCCCCCGCCAGCTGAAGGGCGTCCAGGAAAACCTCTCAGGCAGCGCCAGGAAGGTTCCAGCAGCCATGCTGAGCGGAGCCTCACCCAGCGCAGCCCCCACACCGCCAGACCCCTCCGTGTCACCCCTGAAGACCTCTGCTCGAAAGCCCTGCAGGCCGGCAAACCAGCTCCCCGCCGGCAGAGCCGGGGCTGGCTGCGGCACAGCCATGGTGCCACTGCCATCTCGTGGAAGGCACAGCAGCACCGGAGCCGGCACGGGAACAGGCGCCCACCGCACCGGGCATCGGGGCTGGCAGCTACCGGCTCGCCAGAGCAGCTGGATACGCTCATAAAACTTGTTTAAACACCGTCGGGTACCTGGAGCATCGCACCGAGACCCGCATGGGAACCGGAGCGACACTGCAGGGGAAAGCAGAATTTGCTCCCACCGATCGCAGAAGTGGGATCAGACAGAAACAAGCCGGAGAGGATTTCCAGGAGCCCGGGACAGCGGCTCAACTCCCTGCCTAAGTCCAAGCCAACATCGGTTTTCTTTCCACCTCCAACGCAAGGAGCAGACGGGCACCAAAACCCCGACCTGGCACCCTGCACTAGAGATGGATGGATGCAAACACGCGCACATGCACACACACACACAGCGCCTGGTTTTCCCCAGCTCGGCACCGTGTGTGCCGATCGAACTGCGCTGCTGTCACACTCCCCGAGCGGCAGCACAATGAGATTATTATTTTTTTTCCCCTCAGCCTATAATTGACATCTCTCCTCTCCTCACATCGGGAGGGATGCGGAGAGATGAGCAGCGGCGCTGGCAGGGAGCAGTGTGCTGCTGGAGCGGCCGCTGCGCCCGTCCGGCTCTTCGGGGTGTCGAGCACAGGAGCCCAAACGCCGTCAGAATGACCCAAAACGGGATCGGGCCGGTGCCGTGCTGGAGATACCCCGGGATTCTGCACGTGGCTCAGCGCTACTATTGCTGGGGAATTTCGCAAGTTAAAAACTGAGAGCTGAATTCAACTCGACGGAAACTTGGTTCGCTCCGGTAATTCATAAACCAGCTCACTGAGACTCGGTGAAGTCGTGTTTTTTCTCCTGAGCAGACACCAGTGCCACACTCTATATTTTAAATGTCAGCGATCTGGAAAACACTCACTCAGCGGTGGCGTAGGAGGCTTCTCCGACTTGTCCCTGTCTTTACGTAGGATCTCTGCAGCAGTTACAAGATGTTCTTCCGAACCAGTAGAAACATGGAATTGGACGGTCCCAGACTCCGCGTGCTCCCCCTGAAATTGGAAACGAAGTAGTTTTAGACAGCGTGCTACCCGCAGCCTCCCTCGCTCCTCCGAGAGACCATTCCCTTGCCCCGCAGCCGGAGAAACGGTGGTGCACGCTGGAGGCAGAGCTGGCAAGGGGCTGTACCTTAATGTCTGACCAAATGCCTCTGTCCTTGCGCAGACACACAGAGACCGGCCACCGCCACCCAGTTGAAGATCTCACTGAGGAAGTTCTGGAGACAGCCCCTGCCCACCCTCCCCTGCAGAGCCACCCAGCCGGCTTCGCTCCACATTTTGGCCACCCCCTGGTGAGTCCTTCGCCCCAGACCTGACCTCCTCTTGCTGATAAACCTGGGAGCGAGGTCTTTATCGTGTGCATCTCTCAGAATAAGCCGGCTCAGGGCACGGTGGCCTCCCAGGAATATCGCAATAACTAACGGGGTTGGACCGGTTTCACGGTAGCTCAGCCCGCACATTTGTAGACACTGAAGTCAAGCAGCGCAGGACAGAGCGATATCTATCAGTGCAGATGCTCGATGGCAGGGGGTGGGGGGCTCTCACCCTCCTCTTCCCAAGCCTCCTCATTCACTCGGGGATCCGCAGAGCTTCCCCCTCCCCTGGCACCTAAAGTTTTGGCAAAGAGCCCCTCTAACGGCACCCCCATCCAAGCACCGGCAGCATCCCTGTGCACGTGCAGCGCAGCAGCCGGCCCTTACCTGGCGGGAGCTCCTGCCGCTCGGTGGGGTCCGGTAGACCAGGGTTTGGCAGGGGCCGCGGCAGGCGCCACCGCGCAGGGGCAGGACCACCTCGGCCTCACCGGCGCCCGGGACGGGGCTCCACAGCGCCCAGCGCACCGAGCGCATGTCGGCCGCCTCGCCGCCGGGCAGGGCCTGGGGGAGCAAGGGGGGGACGCTCAGCGCCGGGCACCCCCCGCCTCGTCACCGGGACGGGGGAGCGGGCACTGCCAGATGGACATGGGTACTCCCCTCCACTTTCAAGCCATTCTGGAGACATTCCACCTCCCAGCACCTTATTTCTCTTTTTGCACTCATTTCCCCCCCTCCCCAACTGCCCCCTTCCTGCTCCCGTCCCTCTGCAGGCTCCGGGGAGCACCAGGAATGTTTCTCTGATGGAGAGGGACACGTCAGTCCCAGGGAGGGGACCCGGGATCGTGACACCCTCCCAGTGAAAGAGCCCTGAGCCGGCCCGCACGGTTTCCAGGTTTGCTTCTCCTCCCTCTGCCAGCGGCGTCGCAGGCAGAACCGGCGCCTTCCTACGGGATCCCCCTCCTCAAGGCTGACCACGAACCACGGCTGCACACTGGGGTGAATCCCACTTTCGCCCTGTAAACCCCGCACCACCCGTCCCGCACACGTACTCTTTGGGTTCTCTTGCACGTACCCCATTTACCAGCCCGTCGCTGACGTTATTCCCCTCCCCGCAGGCTGCAGCTGTGGGACACCAGGCACCCGCGGCCCAGGGGATCTACCTCATCCCTTCTCCAAGCTACGCAAGGGAGTACACCTCCACATCATCCATCAGCATAATATAACGCTGACAGAATATATAAACGCAATATAATGCTTTCCAAAAATAACAAGGCTTTCATCCCTTGCGTTTTAGCACACGTCGGCTGAGGCAAAGACCCCAGCACCCAGCCAAGGGGCTGTCAGCCCTCACTCAAGCAGCTGCATTAAGGGATATGTGTTTGACCCCCCCACCCCAGAGAGAAAGGGCAGCGTCAAGGCTTCCACTTACCCGGGTGCGTCCCCAGCCTCCCCCTAAACCGAAGGAGAGGTGCAGAAGCAAACCGAGAGGTCTCTACCAGCGCCCGCAGCCACCCTCGCAGCCTGCTAATTATGGCACGGAGGACACGGCGATCGGCTCGACAAGCGGCTTTGGGATTAACCGCTCTGCCCAAGGGCTGCGCCACGGGGAACAGGGGGAATCGGGAGTGCTCCCGGCACCCAGCCCTGACAACAAATACACCTGGGTCTGCAGCCCCAAATCTCCGCCAGTCCTTTGGCTTCAGCTTTTTAAAGGAGTTGAACCCAACACCTAATTTCCACCGGCACTGCTCAGCTCCTCCTCCTCCCGCCAATGCAAATCCCCTTCGCCTGGCACGCGTGTCATACTTTATAAATATCCTTTTTTCCCCCCCCAAGTTTTGCTCCAGACAGCTCCAAGGAGAGAGGACACTTGCTGCATTTCCAATGAGCGTCTTAGCAGGACCATTAGGGACTCCTAATGAACCCATCACCATCGATTCAGCCGCCAGGGCTCAGGCTGGAACAGGAAGGATCTCTGGAGGGTTGGGAACTGCTCGCTAAGCCGGGTTTAACCCGCGGAAAGGTTAAACTGAAATACACGTAAATGGCTGATAAGTAGGCGTTAGCGAGCATGGTCTCCACAGTCAATGCAGAGACTTCTCCTGGCTTTAAGGTCCAGAGAACATCAGGCTGAAGCCCCCAGAAATACCTCAGCTTCCAGAAAAAAAAAAGACTTCCTTTTCAGCATAAATGCTAAATTCTGAAGAGAAGTCTTTAAATTAAAAGAAGCTGAAATTCTCCAAAGCAGCTTGCCAGAACACTCTGGGACTGCTGCAGGCTACATTTCTCCATATACATATGCACGGTGGAGAAATGTAGTCACCTGTAATTAAAATGATTCAGTGAGCTCATTTGCAGGATACTTTGTGCCGCGCTGCAGAAGGCGCCTGGACACTTTATGGGGCCATTCCTTAGGCAGCACGGCCATGTGATGAGGGGCTGCAGACTCTTGGGGGTGTGGGATGGTGAAACGGGGGCAGAGGAGGGAGTTATGGAGCAGGGCATCCCTAAGGAGCATCCCTAAGGAGCATCCCTACCTTCCCGCCGACTCTCCCCACGCTGCAGAAGACGTACTCCAGCTGGAAGCAGACCCCGAACGCCGGGTGAGGGACCATTTCACTCAGGTGGATGCGGCTCCTCAGGACCAGGGCTTGACCTGCACCCCTGCACCAGGATGGAGAAGCGGCTGTGGCAGCACCCGCGGCAGGAGGGGGGTATTGGAGGGTCTCCCCCTTACCTGTCTCCGGAGCCGGGCAGCCCCCGGCAGCTGCCCCGCGCCGCCTCCGTCTCCGGCACCAGCACGGCCACCTGCGGCGCCTGGACGAAGCGCAGGCCGTTGTGGACGCCAACGTGCAGCCGCCGCTCCCGAACCGCCACCCCGTCCCCGTCCGGCGCGGTGTTAGCCTGCGACAGGGAAGACTTCCAGCGCGGGCATCGCAGGCAGCACAGCATCCCTCCCTGCGCTGCCCGCAGCCGGGAAAATTCAGGTAGTCCATCGGAAACTCAAAAAACGGGACCCACCCCCCAAGCAGCTGATGGATATTAAAATCTTCTGTCTTTACGGCAGAGTTGGTGCAAATCTAGCAAATAAAGGACTTGGCCAGCAGTCCCTACTGCGCACCAAGCACTGCCGTTCCTAAAGAGATGTACTCAACACCCACTGCATCCTGTCTTTGCATTTCCCGCGGCAGGGCAAAGCCAAATTCTGCTTGTTAGTGTCCGGCTGTTCAAAACAAAGCCGGCCCAGAGCACCTGTGTGCTCATCCAGCGGTGAAGCAAGCAAAAGGCTTGCACAGCAAGAAAAAAATAAAATAAAATCGGAGACTCCAAGCAAAACAGACACACAAGTGCCATATATCTGAATGTTTCCACTCCACCCGAAGCGCTGCCATTACCGCCTGTGCGCTCTGCTTTCCCCCGCCGTAACCGCATCGGCGGTACCTGCAGTAAGCGATCGCTGTTCAGCAAGTCCAGCAGTTCCTCCTCAAATTCCTCCAAGGAAGGGTACAGCCGGACCGACAGCCTCTCCAGGTAGCAGGTGACCGGCTTCATCAGCCGGGGTTTCTGCAAGCAGTCACCTGAAGAGACAACGTGGCGGCCACAGGTGACGCTGCAGCCGGGGAGGACATTGCTGTGAACGCAGGAGCACCCGCAGCCGGACCTGAGCCAAAAGCAGCACCGGGGAGAGGTGGCGGTTGGGTGTGCAACCCCCAGCTTCCCCGGCACACACGCACGTCTTTATGGCCGGGAGAGACCCCAAAACACCCAACGCCTTCGGTGCCAATGGCTGCAGTCTGCTGATTTAACAAAGCCGCCGCCAGCGCTGTGCCGAGGTGTCCCGCGGCGCCAGGCGGCAGCTCCCCCCTCTCCTTCCCAGCACTCGGCTGCTTTGGGGACCTCGCTCAGCTTTCACATTACCACTCACGACCCCCGGAACGGCTACAGCAGGGTTTTCCAGGCAGCAAGCTGACGAATAATTCAGCTGCGTGACGGAGAGTACTTTTTACCCTCTGAATCTTCAGATCACATAATATTAATCACAGCAGCTGGAACAGCAAGGCTACTGCCCACCGGGAGAGATTAACGAGGGCTGAGCGTGCAAAAGCTCGTCCCCCCGCACCTGCCAGACCCCCAGCGATCCCGAGCCCCACCACAGAGGGGAACGACTTTAAACAAGCTGCAAGGGCTTCTCCTAAGGCTCCGCTGAACGACTGTAATTAAAGCAACCATCACTTATCCCTAGCAGCTTCCCAGGAGCAAAGCAATTAAGAGAAGGAGAACAGACCAAAGCCACTTTGACATCTTTCAGGCTGAGCTATGGATGAAGGGCTGCAGCCCCGCCGGCCTGAGCAGGGGGGGATGCTCTTGCCAAGGGGCAGCACCGCAGAGACCCCACCGGTGCTCCCAGAGACCCCCTGCCCGCAGCCCCCCCGGGGACCTGCTGCCTCCAGCGGGAGCGGTGCGGGCAGCAGGAAAGGGAAGGAGCCCTTACTCGTGTCTCCGTGTGCTGGCAGCAAGCCGGGAATAGTCTGCAGCCCAGATATCAGGAGGTTTTCGGGAAGGAGGTGAAATATCATCTCCAGGGGCTGATGGAGCTTCAGGGAGTACTGCAGATGGCTCTTCTCCATCACCGTCAGGTATTTGTTCTCTGAAGAAGAGAAAACATCCCAAAATGACAAAAACCGGGGCAGGGAGACAGCTTTGCAATGCCACTGTTGAAGAAATCACACGAATGCACGTGCTGGGAGCAAAACAAAACCTGGGTTTGCCCGGCCTGGCTCTTCCCAGCTGGCAGTACGGCACCTCAGCGCTACCAGGGCACAGACCACGTATCGCATCGACCGGACACACACCACGCTCATTCGGACAAGAGAGGCCCCCAGAAAGGAGCGGGATGCAACGCCTCGCTTACTTTCCACGGGGTCCTGGAAGCGTGGGTGCAGTAAGGCACGTGGTGTCCCATGGTACAGCTTCAGCCTGAAAGCAAAGAGCACAGGCGCAGCGGTCAGTAAATGCCCCCTGCAGCACATCTTCACCTTCCGCAACGCCTCTGCTCAACAGTGAGAAACCACCTTCCTACTCCGCACCCGCGGTAAAAGCCGTGTCCTTCAGGGAAAGGACAGGCATCACCCACCACCCCATCGCTGCCCCCCCAGCAGTGAGGAATCCCAGCTTTCTAAGCACTAGTTTTGTTTCTGCAGCCCCAGGACCACACTTTCTCCCCCAAAGCAGGCATGCACGTTGCCACCCCAATTCCCGGTGTGCCCCATCACGCGCCGGAGGGGGGCACCTACGCTCTGTCCTCAGTGGCCGCGTCCGTCGCCTCCGGCCCGCTGCCGAAGAGGGGGATGAGTCCAAAGCCGCAGGAGAGTTGCTGAGAGCCCCCGTCCCCCTTCCCGGCCGTCGCCACCACTTCCACGACAGCAGCGATGCCGGGGTGGTTCAAGGAGGTGTGGAAATAAATGGTCTGGGATGGGAAAGGAGAGAGAAAGGGCATTTCAGAGCTGGCGGCAGAGCAATACCTGTTGCATTTGGACAGCCAGCAGCACAACCAGAACATCCACTAAAGCTTCCAGGCAGCGGCTCATGGCAAACAGCCTCCAGCACCACTTCAGAAATCTCAACATCCTTAAATCTCAAACACCACTGACTTTTTTTTTTTTTTTCCCCCCCATCTTACGTTGCCAGCACCCATTTTCCAGAGTAACTCGCAGGCTGCAGACCCCGTAAGAGCAGGGCTTCAACACACCCCTGACCCACCGCGTTACAGACAGCACTGCACCGGGACAGCCAAAGGAGCTGGAAACTCTCCTGCCACAGGTGGCCTGGGCCTGAGGGGACAGGACACAGGTCACCTCCCCAGGACAGGATTTAAAGCCAGGTTAATCTTTCTATTAAAAACTCATTACTGCAATGTCCCAAGGAAAACGTTTACTGTAATCACAGGCTGTCAGGAAGGGATAACAGAGAGAGACATTACCACATCAACCCAGGGAAATAAATCGTTATTCTATTATCTTTTATTGCAAAGCGTTGAAATAATGACCGCTGGCTGCAGACCGATGCCTCACCTTGCAAAGACACAGAGAGCCCTTAGAGTGCATCCCTGGTAGAACCGAGCTCGCCGGTCCCTCCCTGAACGCCAAGAGCGGTTTGCGACAGCGTGCCCTTCTCCCCAAACCCTGCGAGGGCGAATCCTGCCGACGGGGCCACCTTGAGCTGCCACATTGGTGCAGACCCCGTCCCCTGCCCCAGCGGGGCTGGCAGGTGTGCAGGCAGCGGCGCAGGCAGCGGATGCGACACCACGAGGCAGCTCTCGAGCAGCATCTCCGGCAGGAGGAGCGGTGCCTTTCCTCCTTCCTCCCCTTACACAACTCGATTGCGCCTGAACTCTTTGCAACACTGAACTGCGGAGTATCATGGAGGTAAAAGATCCCAGTGCTCAGCCGCGACGGCGGCCAGTCACATCAGGCCCACAGACCATCCCGTCGCCTCTGCAAGACCCCGAGCGCTGCGGCTGTGCCGTGAGCATGCCAGGCAGGCTGCAGGGCACGGGCAACGCAACTCAGCGACTGCAGACAGACTGGCACAGGTGGTCCCCCAACGCGCCAAAGCTCCTGCCAACGGCTCCCGACCGCATACCAAACACCCGTGAAGCCAGCAGATGCAGGGATGGGGCTCAGAAAAGCAGCTCCTCCCAGCATGCAGTGAGGTGGGGAGCAGCACCGTGTTTTTCTGGCTGCAGCACTCTCTACCATAGTTTTTTTTCTTTGTCCTACTTCAAAATAGCAGGGGTCGGCCAGTGGAAGAAATGCACACATCAGCACCCCTCGGATAGTGCTACTGATTTAAATAAATGAAGGAGCACGGCTCTAATCAGTGCTACACTTCATCCATGGCACAGAGCACTGGAGGAGGTGGAAATAAAAGTTTAATTAGAAAACTTGACATCTCAGCTGTCATCCAAGCTACAGGGCAGCGGGATCTCCCCAGTAAGGGGGCACCCCGCTTTGCCGGTATCAGCGGTGGATGGAAACGTGGCTTTGGGGGAGTTTAGTTCCCAGGTAAGGGGAGAAAAGCGCTGTGCCAGCTGCTCCTTCCCTTCCTCCCCTCTTGTGAGGAAACACTGCTCTCTGCCGCCGGCTCCCAACACCGCAGCCGGCACACAGCGGCTCCCGCGCCACCACCCAGCCCCAGAGGCAGCCCAAAACCTCAATTTCCCCATTCCAATAAACTGCGCATAAAAGCTTAATAACGGGGCAATGTCTGGAGCACACCCTGGGCAAAGGATCGGGAAGCATCAGGAGGGAAAAGGGGCTGCTGCTGCCGTCCGCCTGCGTGCAGGAGAACACACCGCCACGGAGAAGGCTCAACAGACAGACAGACCGACCGACCGACCACGGCCAGAGCCTGCGCACCCTGAGGACTTGCTGCTTTAAAAGGCTCAGCTACAGCGTGTGGATGGCAAGGTCCCAGAGCTCTCCCAGCTCCGCTTCCACCACACTGACAGAGAAACCAGCACCAAAGGAGAGCGGCTCCAGGCTGAACCCGAGCAAAGGCGTCTTTTCATAGACTCACAGAACGGTTTGGGTTGGAAGGGACCTCAAAGCCCACCCAGTGCCACCCCCTGCCCTGGGCAGGGACACCTCCCACCAGCCCAGGTTGCTCCAAGCCCCGTCCAACCTGGCCTTGAACCTCCCCAGGGATGGGGCAGCCACAGCTTCTCTGGGCAACCTGGGCCAGGGGCTCACCACCCTCCCAGCCAAGAATTTCTTCCCCAGATCTCATCTCAATCTCCCCTCTGTCAGTGTAAAACTGTCACCCCTCGTCCCACGGCTCCCCTCCCTGCTCCAGAGTCCCTCCCCAGCTTTCCTGGAGCCCCTTTAGGGACTGGAAGGTCTCCCCGGAGCCTCCTCCAGGCTGAACCCCCCCAGCTCTCTCAGCCTGTCCCCACAGCAGAGGGGCTCCAGCCCTCCCGGCATCTCCGGGGCCTCCTCTGGCCCCGCTCCAACAGCTCCATGTCCTTTATGCGCTGAGAACTCCAAAGCTGGAGACAGTACTCCACTTTTCCCTTAGTGCATTAAAACCTTCCCTTCTCAGACTTGCCCCAGACGGCACGGCCACTCCCCTGGCCTGCCCGCAGCCCCCCGCACCCTACCTCGTTGAAAGCCACCCTGGCCGGACGCGGTGGGGTAGCACGGGCAGCTCGCCAGCTGCTCCTCCATGTCCTCCCGAAGAAGTGGTGGTAGGTGGCGTCGAAGAGGGAGAGGCGCAGCTGGTACTCAGCTCCCTGCAAGGCACAACGGGACGGGAGATGCCGGCATTCTGTCCTGCTCAGGGACACGCCAGCTCAGCGGCCCCAAACTGCAGGAAACACACTTCAGCACGAGAGGACAAATAATTCCCGTTTTCCAATCAATGCCCAAATGAGGCACATGGCTGCATACAGCTCCGTGCGTTGCTGGAAAACCTCACTGAAAACCAGAGGCCGAACAAGCAAAGCGAGAGTAGGAAAACTGAATATTAACCATATAATAATGGGGTAGCAGACTTTTAAAGTGTTACCCAGGGATTTTAATTTTAAAATGCTTAGTTAAATTAAAAGTTAGCAACAATTAAATTAAAAATTAACTAAACGCTAACTCAGATTTGCAGGTAAAAATACACGGGATTGAGACACAGCTCTGATATGTTTTTCCCGAGGATTTACAGTTAGTTTCCCCCCAAAACAAGTAACCTTGTTTCGAAAGCCTCCACCTTTATGAGCTCCCAGTGGCACCGTGGGGCGGCGGCGGGCACAAACCAAGGGCTCAGCGCGAAGGCACGGCTGGGCTGTCCCCCGCGGAGCCGGGTCCCCCGTACCTGGGCGAGGGCAGCCCCTTCCAGGTGCTTGAGGACGCAGCGGAAAGCGGTGGAGCCCGGGGGGCGAGCCCGTCTGCGCTGGCCGTGCGGGGGGACGGCGAGGTTCTGCACGAACACCTTCTCCCACTCGCCCATCCTGCTCCCCCGGAGGTCTCCTCTCCCTCCCGGCACGGGCTAGGGCGAGCGTTCGGCTGGCAAACAGAGGGAAACGCGGGCTGCAGGTACGCTCCACAGCCACGGGGACGGAGGACCCCGACGGGACGCGGCGGAAGGGGGTCCCGGGCCCCGCGGAGCGAGGCGCCGGCCGTCCCGTGGGCGCGGGGCAGCTCGACGGGGCGTCCCCGAGCCCAGAGGCACGGCTAGAGGGGCGACCACCGGCCACCCGAGGGTACGGTGAGACACCCCTCCCGGTGGCCCTCCGGCAACACCGGCAGCCCCCCCGGGACGGGGAGCCCCCGGCCCCGACGGCCGCTTCCCCCCCGCGCCGGGACAGGGAGCCGGACACCAGCCACCCATCCCGGTGGACCCAGGCCCCACCGGCCGCCCCTCCCATACAAATCCATACACTTACGCGCGTATGTGCACGCAGAGGCCCATATGTACACGTGCATGGAGACCCACGCCGAGACCCGCACCTGAGCCCGCACCGCCCGCCGGACCGACCCCCCCCGCGCACTCACCGCGCCCCGACGCCATCTTCTCGGGCCCTACCAACTTCCCGCCGGTCCAGGGGGGGGGTGACGGCCGCGCAGCCGCCGCTCCCCACCCCGCCGCCCGTGCCATCGTCCCCCCACCCCCGGCGCGGCAGAAGCGGGAAGGCGGCGGGACGGTCCTGGATCCGTGCGGGGCGCGGCGGCGGTGTCGGTGGTGTCGGTGTCGGAGGCCGTCCCCCCCCGGGCGGGTGGTCGCGCCCGGCTCAGCATCGGGTTACTAGGGCGATGGTGCCGCACCGCGGGGGGCGGGGCCTGAGGGCGGGGCCCGGGCGGCGCTTCCAGCCAATGGGAGCGGCGCGGCTCCCCCCCGTCATTTGCATGCGGCTGGAGAGGCGGGCGGCGCGGCCAATGGGCGGCGGGCGGGGCGGGGCCGGCCCCCCACGAGGGCGCCGCGGCGGAGCGGAGGGGAGCGGCGGACGCCGGGCAGGTGCGGGATCGGGACCGGGGTCGGGATCGGGATCGGGACCGAGGGGGCGATGGGGGCGGCGGGGGGACGGCGATGGCGATGGCGCGGGTGGCGAAGCCGGGCATGGCCGCGGGCAGAGCGGTGGTAAGGCCGCGCCGCCGCACGCCCGTCCCCGGCGTCCTCCGGTAACGCCTGTCTCGTCGCCCCGGGAGCGACGGGGGAGGCTGCGAGGGGCAGCCGGTGCCCCTTCCCGCACGGCGTCGGCTGCGCCCTGAGCATCCTCCCAGCGCGGCCGGGCGTTAACGGGGGGCGGCCGGCGCAGGCGCGGTCCCGGCAGCGCTCCGCGGGAACGGAGGGGGATGCTCGGGGCGCGGGATGCGGTGCCCGCACCGGCCGTGCCCTCCTCCGGGCGGCGCTCCCTCGGGTAGCCCTCTCCCGTGCCCTGCTCCGCCCGAAAATCAGAGTTTTTGCGCACAGACTCCGATTTTTTCTCTCCCTGGCGCCGGGCAGCGCTTTGCTCCTGCCCCCGGGAACGGCTCCACTCGCTGCCGGTCCCTCGGCGGCCCCTCTCCCCGCAGCCAGCTCTGCCCAGTGGGTCCCGTTCCCGGTCCGAGGAGCCCTGCTGGGAGCGGGGACAGTGGGTTCTGCCCACCCGTGTCGCAGGGCGGCCCCGGGCCGATGCCTGGCTGCGGGCAGCCGGTGGCCCTGTGGCATCACACCAGGGAGCAGCAGGCGCGTAAACCCCGGTGACACAACGCGCTGGTAGACCCGCGGGCAGGAGAATGGAAATGTTGTTTTTTTCCCAAAACATCTTCCCCTAGTTTGTAATCAGAGCCGCTTGACGCACAGCGGAGACAAAACCGCAGCATTTTCTGTAGAAGATGGTGGCTCCGTTACCCGAAGTGACACGCAGGGGGGTTAGGAAGGAGGACCCCCCTCCCGAGGATGCCCTGTCCAAGTGCTCCCCTTGGCCTTTCCTTCAGCCGTGCCGTAAACTCCTGGTTTCACTGGCTCACGAGCCCCTCAGGCCTCTACTTTTTAAGGCTGTTTTCCTTGCGATGGGGGAGTAATTTCCGCCGTCTGCTGGGGAAGCAAAGCTGCTGCCATGCTGGTGCTGGGGAGTGCTCCCCAAACAGGATGGGGTTCACGTCCTTCCTCATCTGTCGCACGTTGCGCATGGAGCTGCCACAGCAGGGAAAGGGAAACCTGCTGGGGTCACCCCCCGGGCGGTGCCGAGCAGGTCCCCACCAGTGCTGGCGCGGTTCAGAGTGGGCACGGTGCTTGCTGGCCCCATCGCCAGCAGGACCACGCTGGGAGGGCAGAGGAGCTGGCAGGATGCTGCAGTGAAGCTGAGCCGGACCAGGCAGATGGAGAGGGACCAGGGTTTTGCTAATTTATAAACGAAAGAAACTCTGCGGCACAATTCCGAAACCCTGACCCCTTTTTTCTGGTTTGGCCTCTGGTTTTCATGTTCAACACATCCGCATCGGTGGGGTTATCGCTGCAGGATTACAGTGCTGTGCTGCTGCTGGGGACCAGTGTGCTCCCATTACCGGGATGTCTCAGAACCACACGCTCCAGGTTGGGTTTTTTGCCCAAGAAGGCCAAAAAGCAAAAGCCGATGAGAAGCGGAGAAGGGCAGGCAGCTGGCAGGGGAGACGCGGCGGCTGGGCCAGCCCCGGTGCTGGGAGGCAGCCCCACAGCATCGTCTGCGGACACTCTGGTTTTATTTTCAAAGAAAAACACCCAGCATGATTTAAAGGCGTCCAATGATGGGAGCATCCTGGTCCAGGCTCCCCAGGGCTGCTGGATGAGCCTCCTCTCTCACTCGCCCACACGTGCTGCCGGAGCCAGGCTGCGGCGCCGACACGGTTAAGGCACCGGCGGGATGGGGAGCCGGGCTGCACGCCACGGCTGCACGCCACGGCGGAGCCAAACTTGCCGAGTCAGGATGTGAGCGCGGCAGGGACGGCTCTGCAGCATCCCTGGGTGCTGCCGCATCCCGGGGTGCCGGGGGCTCGGCCTCCCTCCTCCGCCGGACACCTTTTCCCAGGGACAGAGTGGGAATGGGGTAGGAACCGGCACCTGCTGGGGTTGCCTCTGGCTGTCGCGGCTGCACCGGCACCGGCGCCGCTTCCCGGAACCTGCCGAGCCTCCAGCTCTGCCAGCAGCTGGGGGGGTTTATTTCATTTTTTTTGCTTCCTGACTGCACACCTCCCTTAGAGCTCCGGAGCAGGTAGGTGGGGTACTGGGGGGGGTCAGCGCTGCCATGGCGGTGGCTCAGCCATGCGTGGCGGAGAGCCCACGGGCTTTCTGGGAAGGGTCGCAGGCTGCCGGTGCTGCACACCGGGGACCCGCGGGGGCTCAGCGGCTTGACAGACCCCATTGCTTTCCTGCCAGTGTACGTGACGGCAAAGCAGGAATACAGGAATAACCCCGTCTGACGTGTCGCGCGTGGTTTTGGGCTGTGTCATTGACTCGGGAGCCGCGCAGCGCCGGGTGCCTGCGCTTCAGCGCGGTCACGGGCAACCTCACGTGTCGCAGCTCCGTCCCCAGCACCTGCCGCGTTCCTTGTCTTAATGACCGGCTTGAAAACATGTCCGAGCCCACGGACCGCGGTGGCAGGGGGAGGACGCTCTGCAGCAGAGGCTTCCCCGGGCAGAGGGAAGGGGCAGGGCTGCTGTCGCTCTGCGGATCCCTGCAGCGCTGGCGGGGTGGGGGGGCACAGCACCCGGCACAGAGAGGTGACGGCAGGAGGCACCGGGTCAAAAGCCGTTGTTTGCAAGGCAGAGCAGGGTGGTGTAGGTAATTGTGCTAAAGTCACCTTTCCCGTGGTGTTTTTTTTTTGGGGGGGGGGGGGGGCATTTGCTGAGGGTGCTGTTTACAAACCTGGTAAAATAGGGGTAGAAATACAGGGATGGGTACCCGGAGTCGGGAGATGCTCAGCGATGTTTCCCCTGCAATCCCTCACCTGCACAGCTGGGAAGGACATTGGGATGCCCGGGACAGGGGTCCCACAGCTCCCCCCACGCCAACGCCTCACCCTCGGGGGCTCAGGCTCATCAGTAGGTGCAGAGGCTTCGTCCCTATATTCAAATTAATTCTGTGTGCAGTTCCGCCTCCCCGTGCTCTGCCGGCAGCGTTTGGGAGGCTGCGGTCTGCAGACCCTCCCCGGGGCTGGCCCAGCAGAGCTTTGGCTCCTGGGGGCTTCCCAGCCACAATCCCTCCCAGTGTCTCAGTGACCCCCGTTGTGCTGGCCAGGGGTGGGGATGGGGATGGAGCCCAGTGGGAGCACAAGCACTTGGGGCACCCTCGTACCCAGGTCCCAGGCACATCCCGCAAAAGAAAACACTTTTCTTCCCTTTCTGTGCGTCACCCTGCAGGAGCTCCTGCAGTTGCAGACTCACGGGGCAGGAGTGGTCATGGGGAAGCACAAAGGGGACCAGGCTTTCGGCAGCGCCTTTGGCTCGGAGGAGCCAGAGGTGCAGGTTGGCCCCAGGGGCCGGCATGCTCCGGCTCCTCAGAATGCCGAGCCCTGCTCCGTATGCCAGTGGTCCAGCAGCGCTTCCCGGCAAAGTTCCTCAAATGCTGACAGAGACTTGCCAGGCACCACGCTTGTCCCCCCAGCATTACCACGAGGTGACAGATGAGGGGTGTAGGGTCCTGCTGAAAACCGCGGCGAGCTGAGCTCATCACCCCACAGATCCCCAGGATGTGTAGGCAGAGCCAGTCCTAAGCCCTACAATAAGTTTGAGTCTCGGCTTGTGGCCATGCAGGCAAGGAAGCCGCATGGCTGCCCCCACTGTGGCTGGGGCAGGGGGGATCCAGGGACATCCCCCCAGCTCCCTTCAGCTTCATTATAATGCCGCTAATTAAGTGACGCTGAGTGGGCATGAAGCGACTTGCAGGAGCGTAAAGACACTGCCCGGGCCAGCGGCTGCCGTTGCCCTGCGTTGGTGCAGGCAGCTGCCTGCTGCCAGGAGAGGGACGCAGGGACCGGCAAAGGTGACACCAGCATCCCCCGGGAGAAGCCGGCGGGGTCGCAACGGCTTTGGGGACTCAGCAGGGTCGCGCAGTGCAATGGTCCAGGGCCGCGGGGGGGGCAGCTCCCTCCTGCCCTCGCAAAAATAAATCGGTTTCATTGAGCTTGGGGTGGCTGCGACCGAAGGGAGCCGCGTTTCTGCAGCGCTGAGGGGAGGAGGAGACGGGGCTCTGCACCGGGGCTGCACCGGGGCCGCAGCGGGGCTGGGGGCTGCGGTGGGCGGGCAGGCAGCTCCGCAGGGACGGGCTCGGCTGCCGCAGCCGCTGCCATTGGGCCGCGTGGGCTGCAGGGGCTGCGCCGGGATGCAGGGACGCGGGGCCAGGATGCTGGAGGGATGCGGGAGGGATGCGGGATGCAGGCACGCCGGAGGGATGCAGGCACACTGTGCCAGGATGCTGAAGGGATGAGGGATGCAGGATGCAGGCATGCTGGAGGGATGCAGGCACACTGTGCCAGGATGCGGGATATGGGAGAGATGCAGGATGCAGGCATGCCCTGCTGGGATGCAGGCAGGATGCAATATGCAGGCACGCCGTGCCGGGATGTGGGAGGGATGCAGGATGCGGGCAGGCTGTGCCAGGATGCAGGCAGGATGCCTGCCAGGACGGGAGCACACCGTGCAAGGCCAGGCTCCCCCTGTGCCCAGGGCAGCCAAGGAAGGAGCGTGGATATCTCTCAGTCCCCATCTGGGGAAAAAAAGCAGCTCGTGACCTGCGGCATTTCACGGGCCTAAATAAAGACACATTAAATTTAAAAATTAGCCCCAGTTTTGTAGGGAAGTGTGGTGGTTTTCTGTGATACTGGAAACTGCTGACGGTGTTGCGGGATGGGGAGTAGGGAGTCACATCGGATGCCCCCCTGGCATGGGGATGGGGACAGGGAGGTCGGGTGCCGGGGGGCGAGCCCCCCTTTTCCTCGGAGCTCCTGCACCCTCGCTCACACAGTCACGCAGAGACTGCAAGAAAAGCCGGGCTATTTTCTTTTCCTTGGCTCATCCCTTGCAGACGAACCCTCTGGGGGCTGCTTTAGTGTTAAACACCAGCAAAATGTTTAATTTTTCAGGCCTGCATTTCTTCACCGTTTCCTGATATGGCGTAAGACCTCCACGGCACGGGTCAGTGGCTCGCTGCCGTGGCTGGGTTGCCCTGTGGCATGCCCTGCTCACCTCCCATGGGCAGCCAGGCGGGCGGCGAGGTGGGCAGCAAGCAGCCCTGCTCTGCCCTTCCCGGCAGCCCCAGAAGTTCGGGGAGAGCAGCCGAGCTGGGGGTCGCGGGCACAGGGCAGGGATGGAACGGGTATGGGATCGGCAGTGGGTCGGGTTCGGGGGTCTGGGGCTGTCAGGGCTGCTGTGCCCTGCCTGCCGCTGCCTGCACCGCTGCCCGTGCCACCCGCCCATCCGGCTCACGAGCTCCTGCAACAGGAAGCACCGTCATGTGGGCGCCCCAAAAACCCACGTTTCTTCCTCTTTTTCTCTTCCCCTGCGGCAGGGGTGAGGCGGCGAGCGGCTCCGGGGAGCCCAGGCTGGCTCCATGTATCCCGAATCCACCACTGACTCCCCGGCGCGACTCTCGCTGCGGCAGACGGGCTCCCCAGGGATGATTTACAGGTAAGGGTATGGGGCGGCACTGGGGGGGCTCTGTGGGTCCTCAAACCTGGGGCCACAGCACCCCCAAAACCACCCGGGCATGCTTTGGGCAAAAACTTCCAGGACTTAAAAACCTACATGGCAGAAGCAGCATTTTTGGGCACTGATGCCTGTTATGGGAAGAGTGGCTACTTTCGGGGAGCGTGCCGGTGCCCGCTGCCGGTGCCCCGACCCTCCCTGCGGCCGCCGGCTCTGCCACGGTCCCGCATCACTTTTCTAACGGGGTTTGTGGCATCTTTCTTCTTTCTCCCCTTTGCTGTCGGAAGCGCGAGGTACGGGAGCCCCAAGCGCCAGCTCCAGTTCTACAGGTAACCCAGCCCTTCCCCTCCCCAAAATCCCCCCGGCGAGCGGACGCGGCCGAAGCCCCTGCATGGCTGGGGGGGTACTGGGGGGCAGCCACCGCAGGGGTGCGGGGCTCGGCTCGAGGTGGGGGGAGCATCCTGCACCGACGCTGCGCTGGGAAGAGCCCGCTGGCTTTTCCCAAGGGCGGCTCCAGGAACCCGGCCAGCCGCTCCGCTGCTCCTTCCATTAAGAGGAGCGTCGTTAAGTGGTGCAGAAGGCAACGCGATTCCCCCCCCCCCGCCAGTCCTTTTACCGTCTGAAATGAAGGCGGCACTTTTCCCCGCACACCGTGCCAGCAGCCGCCTCGATGCTCCCAGGCGCTTCGCGTCCGGCCTCGCCGCAATGGGGTGGGAGACGGGGGGCTGCCCCCCAGGGGAGCCGTGACCTCCCTGCTCCATCCCCGTGCGCGGCGGGAGGAGGAGACCCTGTGCAGGCGGCACCGCGAGCGTGCCTGTCCCGGCTATGTGCCACTGCAGGTGCTGCCGAGCCCGAGCCACGGGTGGGTTTTGGCTGCCAAACTGGTCAGGCACGGCCGCATCCGGAACCACTGGGCACATCTGGTGGGAAAGGCTGCCCAGGCCGACAGGCAGGAGCCGGCTTGCCCACGGGCTGCCTGCTGGCAGCTGCCGCCGGTGCCCGTCACCCACCCCGGCTTCAGGGCTCCTGCCCGTGTAAGTCCGTCTTTCGGTCCTGCCACAGCCCGGCTCAGACGGTGCTGCCATGGGGACCGCGGGGAGGGCTATGTCCGCCACAGGGGACCGGCTCTGCTCCCCGATGGCCCTCGGCCGTCCCTGACGCTCCGCACGCCGGTGGCGCGGGACCTGTCCCCGCGAGGCGAGGGTCGGCTGCGGGCGGAGGCGGCGATGCCAGGTTTGATAAAGCAGTGGCGCATCCTCGGGCTTTTAGCGAAGCGGCCATGAATAATTTAGCTCCCCTTTGCGAGGAAGAAAATCCCCTAATAGGGCTAATGGAGCGCAGTGAGAAAGCTGGGCTCTGGGGGGGCCCGTCGCAGCCGCCAATTGCTTTGGACGCCAAGCGCCGACACTCCCCTAATGCATAAAAACCCGTCGGCCGCGTCTCTTATATCTGCCGCGGGGCAGCCCGGCCGCCCAGAGCTCCGCCGTGGATGAGCAGCATCCCCGGTGCGCGGGTGAGTCGGGGCTGGGGGCACGCGGGGCCGGGCACAGCCCGCCGCGGGCAGCAGGGAGGATTTGCTGTGCGGGGTGACTCGGGGTTTGTTGCCTTGGGGAGGTTTTCGTTTGGGGTTTGGGGTCTTTTCAGTTTGAGGCAGGCTGTTGATTGCCAACAAGTTCCCAGCTTGGCAAGCTGGGCTGGAGGGACGCCTTCCCAAGCAGCCGCCCTGCGCTCCCGACTGTCACCCACTTGTTGTGCCCCTGACCTGCGGTAACGGTCCCCCGTTATCCCACAGAGCCTGTGTCCCGTCCCCATCCCCGCTCCTTCCCCGCTTGGGCACGGCACTGCTTGGGCTTGGGCAGCTCCTGCAGCCCCCGCTGCTCCGTGTCCCTCGGGCAGCATCGGGATTCCTGCTAACGAACGGCCCGCGGGCGAACCCGCTGCCCCCGCGCTCTCACTGCTGCCCCGTGACGTTGCTCAGCCGAAAGTCAGGGAGGTGTTGAAATGGGGCGGCCGGTGGATCCCAGCCCCGGTCCCCAAAGCATCCCAGACCAAAGCCCCGGCTCCGCGTGCTGCAGCCACGTCATGGCAGCGCGGCGAGGCTGTGGAGCAGCAGTGCAGCCAGCTCAGGCTTTTCCCACCTGCTACTGGGAGAATGGATCCCACCGGGGGGTGAGGGGGTCCCGCTGGGGACAAAGGGTTCCCCCGGGGCTGGGTGCTGTGCCCGTGCCCAGCAGGAGCCAGCGGCGCTGCCCGAATTAAACCCCCCAGCTGCAGAGAAGGGCTGATGCCGGCACTGCCGGCTCCAGGCCCGGCTTTGGGGCATGGCAGGAAGAGGAGGCTGGTGGCCAGCGTTTGGTTTGGCTTTGCCACAGGAGAGGGATCCCCTTCCCACATCTCCCTGCATTCCCAAGCCCTTGCTGCAGAGCAGAAGCGCGGGAGGCTCTCCGTCGGTGCGGGGTATCGCAGGAGCTCCCCAGGGTTTCAGCCCCCCCTTGCCAGATGCTGCTCGGCATCTCCTGGGATTTCTTCTTTTTTCTGGAGGTCACACCTCAACGGGAAAGCGCACTTCGCTTTTGGCTCCGGCTCCCGTAAATTTGAGCTTCGCAGGGAAAGAAAAGCCCACCAGTGGGAGCCCCGCCACAGCTCTGGCACGGTGCGCTCCCAGCTCCCAGCAGCCGCTTCGGCACCAGCGCCGTGGTTTTGGCCTCGGTCCCCGCTCCTTCTTCCAGACACTGAGTGCGAGGGACGCTGCGGAGCGCGGCAGGGAAATCGATGCCGGTGCCACCACCGGCGAGATCCCACCGAAGGGGTGGCGAGCACCCCCAGCGTGTGAGGAGCCCGCTCTGCCGCAGGCTGTTCTCGGCAGCCCGCTCCGGCTGGGAGCCTGCTGGGGAAGCTGTTGGCCGGCCGTCGGGGTTGCGGCAGCCCGTTGCAGGCATGGCAGCCATCGGCGAGCACTCGGCAACCACGGCCCCTCTACAGGTGCTCACCCTCCCCAAGAAGCCCCGTGGGGGCACCTTTCCCATCCTGGCCTCTCCCACCCGTCGGCACACGGTGCCGGATTCTCAACAGCAGCGATTGTGCCACTGCTCGCACCCCCCCCAGCCGGCACCCAGGGCTCACCACGTCCCACACGGGGATGCAAACCACGGAATCACAGGATGGTTTGGGTTGGGAGGGACCTTAAAGCCCACCCAGTGCCACCCCCCTGCCCTGGGCAGGGACACCTCCCACCAGCCCAGGTTGCTCCAAGCCCCGTCCAACCTGGCCTTGAACCCCTCCAGCACTGCAGGGGGGTCCCCCCGAGCCGAGCAGAGGGGCAGAATCCCCCCCTCGCCCTGCTGCCCACACTGCCAGGGATGCAGCCCAGGCTGCGGGGGGTTTCTGGGCTGCCAGCGCACGTTGCTGGCTCCTGTTGAGCTTCTCACCCCCCAACACCCCCAGGTCCTTCTCCTCAGGGCTGCTCTCCAGCCATTCTCCACCCAGCCTGGATTTGTGCTTGGCATTGCCCTGACCCGGGTGTAGGACCCTGCACTTGGCCTGGTTGAACTTCATGAGGTTGGCAAGGCCCCACCTCAAGCCTCTCCATGTCCCTCTGGGTGGCATCCCTTCCCTCCAGCGTGTCGACTGCGCCACACGCTTGGTGTTGTCAGCAAACTCGCTGAAGGTGTGCTCCATCCCACTGTCCGTGTTGCCGACAGAGATGTTAAGCAGCACCAGCCCCAGAATGCCACTGGGCACTGGTCTGTGGCAGCCCTGCTGGTGGGCGCTGGGACGTGGTGCAGCCGGGGCACGTGCCAGGCGGCAGCAGCTCACCGTGCTGGGGGCAGCCACAGCGGGCACCCACTGCAGCCCCCACTGCCATCGCCTCCCTTCCTTCGCTCTCCGGCTCCGCCGCCAGGGCTTTGCTCTGCTGAAGCGATTGGCTTTGCCAGGGCTCCTGCGCTTCCCTCCTCGTGCCGCAGACCTGCCGTGGATCCGTGCAAGGGTGGGTGCCACCGGGGTTCCGGTATCGCAGCGCAGGCACGGCTCTCCCGTGAGCATCGGCAGAGCCCGGCGTGGCGGCGGGCGCTTTCCCAGCTCTCTCCGTAGCATCGCTGAGTGGTCGGCGGCGGGGCCGGCCGGCAGAGCCCGTGCTCGGGCGGCGGGATGCTCTCCATGACGTACAGCGAGAGCCTGCGCAGCGTGGCCAGCCGGCACCCCCCCGAGTGGGGGCTGCCCCCGGCCCCCCGGCCGGTGGACGGGCTGGAGCTGCGGCGGCTGCGGGACGTGCGGGCGGCAGCGCGGGCGAAGACGCTGGAGGAGTTCCTGCGGATGCACGGGCTCTCCCTGGCCGACAGCACCGCCCGCACCACCGGCATGAAGTACAGGTAAGGCAGCGCCGGTGCCGGCCACGGCAGCCAATGTGGCCCGAGATGCGGGGACGGAGCAGGGAATGCTGCTTGTCGCTGGTTTTACGCCTGGCTTGCAGGATTTCACTGGTTTCCCTGGGCCGTGACAAGGTCGGGAGGAACCGGTGCCCTTGGCACAAAAGGCGATCGCGCGGCGTGTGCGGCAGTGGGGCAGCGCCGTTGCCTCGTGCTTGGTCGATGGTCTTTGAGCTTCTCACTTGATTTTCCTTTTTGCTGTCGGGAAGCTTCAAGCGCAAACACGCTCCGCGCTTTTAAAGATGAGGCAGTTGGAGCGAACAGCCGCGGAGACGCTGTGTCCATCTGATGAGCATTCGCTGGCGCTCCATTAATTTTGCATGCGGGTCGCGGCGCGGCGCGAGGTGTATCAGGATTTCAGATGACTTTTGTCCTTCCCGTTACCGCGTGTGCCGGGAGGCCGCGACAGGCAGCCAGCGAATCGGCCGCGGCTCCTCTGAGGGCACGAGGCTGTTTGGCCCAGCACGTCCCCTCCCCCTGTCCCCCAGCATCGCAGGTGGGCGATGGGGCACGGGGATGGGCTCCCCCAATAAGCCAGTTCAGGCTTGGGCCGGGGGCGGCAGGGTTGGGGACGGTGGCTGTTGCCTCTGTGAGAATCCCAGAATGGTTTGGGTGGGAAGGGACCTCAAAGCCCACCCAGTGCCACCCCCTGCCCTGGGCAGGGACACCTCCCACCAGCCCAGGTTGCTCCAAGCCCCGTCCAACCTGGCCTTGAACCCCTCCAGGGATGGGGCAGCCACAGCTTCTCTGGGCACCTGAATCCCCGTCTGCTCTCTTCAACAAGGGTCCAACCAAGAGGGTCCTCCTTGCTTTACGTCCCAGAAATACCTTGTATTGATGGAAATTGCTCCATCAGGACAGACTGGCCCACAGAGTGGTCTAGTGACAAAGCTCTGCCTCCAGAGACGGGTGTACGTTCCCATCTTCTCGCAGAAAGAGAAGTGTCTCAAAGGCCACTAGTGGTCACATTTGTCTCACGATTTCAAATATCTAGAGTCAAGTGGCTTCACATGCTGATAGAAAAGCTTTTGCTCCTACGGCCGGTGGAGCAGATTGCCCCAGGAGACTGAGAGGTCCCCATCCGTCGAGACCAGACCCCAGAAGCCCCACACGACCTGGTGTGATCCCAGCACTGACCCCACTCGGAGCAGGAGGTTGGGCCAGAGCTCCCCCAAGGTCCTTCCCAGCCTGGGTTACCCCGGGCACTAAGAATTCATCCTCCCTCCTTCCCTCGTCCTCTCTGGGGCCCCAAAATTAAGCTTTCTCTAGGGATATTTACACTTGTGCCTTAACATTTTCTTCCGAAAGCCTGGTGACATCAAATGCTGGGGTGCCTCTTGGCCTCCCCGCTGCAGCAAACCCCCCGGGGCCGGCGGCTCTGCCGGCTCCTGGCGTGCGGTGCCGTGGGTCAGGTTCCCCCCCGCTCACAACAGCAGAGGTAACATTTACACGGTGGCAGAAGCCCATCTAATATTCATGGGGCGGTTATTTATTGATGGGCAGAGGCTGGCACAGGGACCCCCAGCGATGCTCCTTCAGGCACCTGCCCGCTGTGGGTTGGGGGACCATGGGGATGCACCCCCAAAGTCTCCAGAAGGGTTCCTCCTCCTCTGGGGAGCTGCCAATTGCTGCTGCCCCCCCCACCCCCCCATCCCAGCGCCGGAGCCGGCGGGATTACCCGGCTAAGGAGCTTTGCGGCAGAGGGAAGCGGAGGAGATTACAAGATTTCGCATTAGGTCGGGGACGAATGTGCGTGATTTCCCCGCAAGCTGAGCCCCGGCCCCGCTCCCGGCTCCTTACCTGGGGGGGCACGGTCGGTGCGGTCCCACGGACGGTGCGGTCCCATGGCCGCTGCGGTCCCACGGTCGGTGCGGTCCCATGGCCGGTGGGGTCCCACGGCCAGCTCACCTCCCTCCTCTGGTGGGAGATGCCAATGGGCTTCGCTTTAATCCGCTTGGCTTGTGCTGGGCAAAATTTGGGAGGTGCCACGGCCCCGAGTGGGGCAACTGGTCCCTCTTCAACAGCCCCTCACTTCCCCTCCCTCAGTTTTAAAGGTAAAATAGTGGCCAGAGCTGGTGAAGGATCAGTGTCATTAGAGATCTGTCTCTTGCTCATCAAAAGCAAGAGGATCTCTATTTCTAACTATTGGTTAAACACTTAATTGTATTTAACGTGATAATTACAGTAAGGCTGAGTGTGTATTTGATTAACCTCAGATTTTCCCAAGAACAATTTTATTAATGTGTTGTGAATTTGGGCTGAAAATAAAAGGATTGCTCTTTCATTTTTTTGCCGTGACAGACAATAATCCCATGCTGAGAGCATGGGGGTCAAATATCCCATTCCTTGTATCTCCTTCCCCCAAAAAAACCTTGCAGTAGGTGTAGGGTTTTTTCAGATTAGTGGGACTGGAACAGGTTGGGAAGTTTTCGATTCCTTCCTCCCACAGGCTGTTATTTTCTGAGTATCAGGTGTTTCCTCTTTAACAATTGATGTTGTTGCATTATGCGTGATAGTGAAAACAGACTTGAAGAGGGGATAGCAAATATTTTATGTATTTTTGGCTTCTGTTCTTTCCGTTCTCTCCTGCCGGGAGATTTTTGTTTCAGGCTCGCATCCGCCAGAGAGAGGGATGCCGTGGGGAGGGGGGATGCTGTGGGGAGGAGAGGGGTGCTGTGGGGTTGGGGGGATGCCGTGGGGAGGGGGGATGCTGTGGGGTTGGAGGGATGCCGTGGGGAGGAGAGGGATGCTGTGGGGAGGGGGGATGCTGTGGGGAGGAGAGGGATGCTGTGGGGTTGGGGGGATGCCGTGGGGAGGGGAGATGCCGTGGGGAGGAGAGGGATGCCGTGGGGAGGGGGGATGCCGTGGGGAGGGGGGGATGCCGTGGGGTTGGGGGGATGCTGTGGGGAGGGGGGGATGCTGTGGGGAGGGGGGATGCTGTAGGGAGGAGAGGGATGCCGTGGGGAGGGGAGATGCCGTGGGGAGGAGAGGGAAGCCGCGGGGAGGGGGGATGCTGAGCAGCGCGATCCAAGCGGCTCCTTCCCCCGCCCCGGGGGGGTCTCAGCCCCCCGCTGCGCCCCAAAGCGGGGCTGGGCGGGGATGCCGGGCGGGGGGTTCCTTCGGGGGGGGTCCCCCGCCGCGGCTCTCCCCTCCCCGCCGGCCCCGGCCCCCGGGCGCCGCTCGCCCGCCCCCTGCGCCGATGGAATATCGAGGGCAGGAGGGTGCCGGAGCAGCCCCCGCCGTCACGTCGGCGGAGCGGGGGGCGGGAGGAGCTCCCCGCCTCCCCCGGGGCGCCGGCTAAATTTAGGCAGCAGGCGCGGGGGCCCGGCGGAGCAGCATGCAGGTCTCCTTCGTCTGCTCCGAGCACAGCATCAAGAGCCGGAGCGCGGAGGACCGGCTGAACCGGCAGAATGCCGGCAGCCCCAGCCTGGGCACCCGCGGCAAGTTCCGGGCGGTGGCCATGGTGGCCCGCAGCCTGGGGCAGCTCTCGGTGCAGAACGCCCCCTCCTCCAGCGAGTCCAGCGGCAAGCAGCCGGGGATGAAGTACCGGTAGGAGAACGGGCGCTGCCGGGGCAGGCGGAGCTGCCTCCTCGGTCCTCACCGGGCGGGGGGGGGGGGGCTGGAGAGGGGCTGGGGGGGCTGCACCCCCCGAATCCCCGGCTCGCGTCCTGCTCCGTACGTTCCTCGGTGCTAAAAGCGCTGACGGTGCGCCTCCATCGCCTTCCTCACTGCGCACTCCTCGCGGGCTGGCTTCGATCCGTAAAACCAGCGGGATGCGGGGGAAAGGGACCCTAAAATTTGGGGTAGGATTAGTAGGATCCCCAGCGCCTGCCGGGGCGGGGGCGGGGGGGGTGTGGGTCTGAGAGTCGTGTTAATCCACGGGCTGCCATGGCATCGTTACGGACTCGCTGCCCTGCGAAGCGTGTGGGGAGCTGTAAGCCGGGATTCGGAGCTCGGCTGCCCGCTGTGGGGCTGGAAACAAGGGGCAGCATGTGCATGTCGTGCCCCTCCCCAGCCAGCACCCACTGGGTTCATGCGCTCCACGTCCCTGGCACCGGAGTGGAGCGTGGGGGGCTTCCATCCCCCGGGCTGAGCGTGCAGCCAGGCGCGGGGCTGGGGCTCCCCCCGGGCTGAGCGTGCACACCACAGTCCAGCTGACAGCCGCTGCGTGCCCCCGCTGCAGCCCAGATGTGACCAATGTTAGGCACAAAGCGCATCAGGCCGGCAGAGCGTGGGGATGAGTCCAGCCGTCACCCACCATCATTGTCCAAATCAGCTGAGTCCCCTTGCCCGGGTGCTGGGGAGGGGTCCAGGGTGGCCCCATCCAGCTCTCAAATGCCGAACCCTTGCGGTGGTGGCGCTGGAGCCACACGTGGTGGCATCCTCCAGGCTCAGTGCTCGCGCCCTGCGGTTGCATCCCCATCCCAAGGAGGAGCGTGCCGGGGGCCATCCTCACCCTGGCAGCGTGTGACTGGCTTGGGCGTCCCCACCAGTGGCTACAGGGGGGACAGTGGCGCAGGAGGATGCTCCATGCAATCGGATGGGATGGGAAGGCCAGGGTGCAGTGTGGGGGGATACTTGGCCTCCCTCAATATCTCCTAACATCTCCATTGTGCAACGGGGCAAGCCACATTTGGGCAGGAAAGCCGTGAGCAGCGACGTGCTGCTGGTGCCCGCACGCCCAAGAGGACCCTGGCGATGTCCCTGCAGCCTGGGATGGCCGGGACGGGGCTGGTGCCCCCTGCTCCCCGCCACAACTCCCCGTCATGGGGTCTTGAGCCGCCGCTGCCCCATGGCCTCTCCCCGCCATGAAACACTCTAAAAATAATGCGGGGCTGGGGGGGAGCGCCCGCGCCTCCAGATGTTGGGCAATAACGCGGTGGTGCGGAAGGAAGATGCCCCGACTTGGCTCAGCCTGCGATTCACCGCTGCCGTGGGATCGCGGCTGCTCCCGGCCCGGCTCCCCGTGCCCGTGCCGGCGGTGGCGGTGCCTCCCGGTTGCTACGCGACACCCGCGCGGGCGAGCTGCCGCGGCTCACCTACACTTTATTTATTTTAACGCTCGTTTCTCGAGCCTTTGTCATTTTTAACAAGAAACTGGCTCTCCATCACCGCGGCGAAGGCGTCTGCCAACCTGGCCCCCTTCCCAAAAGCTGTTCTCGGCTCTTTGTGCCAGCCAAATTTTCAGGGGTGCTCCATTTCTCCAGGGCACTGCCCTGCTCCCCAGCACCCACTCCCCATGCGAGCACTGAGCCACACCGCAGAGAACGGGCGCAGCTCACATCATATGTGAGATGCTCCAGGCCTGATGCTGCCGTGCCATCTCCCCCTGCTCCTGCCCTGTCACCCCGCGCTGGTGGCACTGGCAGGGGAGACGGACATGACGGCGTTGTCACAGGGAGCCACTTTAACCATGCCACTGCCCGCTGCCGCTCCCGGTTACCCTGCCAGGCACAGCGATTATTTTGCATCTAGGAAAGAGCATCACCGCGCCGGTGCTGGCCCTGCCGACAGCGAGCCGCGGCACACCTGGCCGGGGATGGGGGGGACCCTCACTGCAGGACTGTCCCAGGCAGGGATGGGGACCCGGGACGGGGACCGGGGATCACCACCGCTCCTCCCAGCCCACGCGGATGGTGCGCTCGGTGGCAGGCGGGTGCATGAGACGGCGTTTTGGGGCTTTCTCGCAGCTTTCCTAACAGGTCTCTGTCTTCCAGGAACCTCGGGAAGTCTGGGCTGCGTGTGTCCTGCCTGGGCCTGGGTAAGTGCCAGGGTTTGCCACGGCCCCTCAGCGTCCCCTCCGTCCCGTGGCTGGTGCCAGCGCTCCCCGGCGAGGGCGGCGCTCGCCTGCTCCGGTGATGCTTTGCCAAGGGAAGGAAAGGGTTTCCCTCCGGCCCAGCAGCACTTTTGAGACGCAGCCCAGAAGTTGTCAAATTATTCTCTCTTTTTCTCCTCCGACATGATAGGAAGTGACCGGGCTGTGCTGGGAGCACCATGCCGCACGCGGTGGGGACAACCGTGGCTGCCGCGTGCCGGGGCTGTGCCAGGGGAGCCGGGGTGGGTGGCTGGGGTCTCGGGGCAGCGGCGTTTCGTGCTCACCGTGCATGCACCCTCTCTCCTCCGCAGGGACATGGGTGACTTTTGGAGGGCAAATCACAGACGAGGTAAGAATCGCGCCCCGTCCCTCCCCAGCCTTTCCCGAGCGCAGTGGGGAGCGGATGGGCCGGGGGCTGCTCTCGGCGCACGCGGTGTGCCGGAGCTCACTGTGCTCGCGAGCGTGCGCCGCCCCGACTGACCCTCCCTGCTCTCACAGATGGCGGAACAGCTGATGACTTTAGCCTACGACAACGGCATTAATCTCTTCGACACGGCAGAAGTCTACGCCGCTGGCAAGTAGGTACCCCGCTTCGGCGGCAGCACAAGGGGCCTCGCCCTGCGCCCCGGCCGCCACGCCGGCAGCTGACGTCCCCTTCTCTTGTAGGGCCGAGGTGGTGCTGGGGAACATCATCAAGAAGAAAGGGTGGAGGTAAGCCGGGCACCGTTCCTGTGAGGCAAATCTAGTCACCACGGTGCCGACGGGCAGGGAACAGGCAGGGAACGGACAGGGAGCAGGCAGAGTGCGGGCAGGGAGCGGGCAGGGCACACGGGGCTTTGCGGGTGCCGCCGCCACTGACTCTCTCTTTCTCCCTGCAGACGGTCCAGCCTGGTCATCACCACCAAAATCTTCTGGGGAGGAAAGTAGGTATCGCACCCGCCCCGCGGCAGAGCGGCCGGCGCACGCCGAGCTCTCACTCACCTTTCCTTTTCCAGGGCTGAGACGGAGAGGGGTCTGTCCCGAAAGCACATCATAGAAGGTAGGGATGCTCCCCGGGCGCTGCCGGCTGTGCCGGCTCCTCGCGGGCGGGCGGGCGGCACGGAGCCCGGCGCGCCTGACGGTCCCCTCGGTGCGGCAGGTCTGAAGGCGTCGCTGGAGCGGCTGCAGCTGGAGTACGTGGACGTGGTGTTCGCCAACCGGCCCGACCCCAACACGCCGATGGAAGGTGGGTGCCGCGCCACGCTGCTGTGCTCCTCCCCGACGCCTTTCATCGCCATCGCGGTTGGTTTGTGCCAGGCTTTTATTTCAAGGGCTTTTTCCCTTCCCAAGCAGAAACCGCTCCTCCGCTGCCACTGTTCGCTCGCACCACGGTTAAAGCCTCTGCCGCCCCCAGCCCGGTGCCGGGACCCCCTTGGGCTGCGGCAGGGGCAGGTTGGCAGCACGGCGGGGGGACGCTGCCCCCGTCCCGGCAGCGACCGAATCCGCTCTCTCTAAATCTCTCTTTTATCACCAGGGGACCCATTTAGTTCCTCCAAGTCCAGGACTTTCATCGTAGAAGGTACACCCTGCCCGCACTCTGCCCGCCAGCCGTTGCCTGCGTCCCAGCGGCAATTCCTGGGGCAGAACCCCCCCACTCCTCTGTGACTCCATCCCCGTCCCCCCGCCCCGAGCAAACCCCGCCATAGAACGCACAGGCAGCAGCAGCACAACAAAAACACCCCCCGCCCCTTCAGACCATCTTGCGGTTAAAGGGGAAAAAAGCGAAGAGGGTCGGCAGCCTCCCCGCGGTCCTTGCCACGGGGCAGCCTCTGCAGCCGGGACCGCGGCAGGGCCCCCCCTTGCCAGGGCAGCTGTGGGCACACCGGGGCGCACGCTCCGGTGCCGACCAGGCAAACCTCGCACCCCTCACCCCCCCCGCTGCCCGCCTTTGGCTGCAGGAGCGCCTTGGCTTAGCCCTGGCCTGCATGGCTCAGCGCCGGCTCCCCCCAGAGACCCCCCGGTGCCCCTCGCTTGGGGTCCAGGGTTCGTTCCCTCCCTCTGCTGGGTCTCAGCACACAGGTGATGCTTTGGGTTCCAAGTGCGGCGCCGGTGCTCGTACCTGGCGGGGCGCGGGGCCGGTGCCAGGAGTTGGGCTGCTCCCTGTGCCGGGAGAGCCCCGGCATCGCCGGTGGCATGTCGGCATCGGCCGTGGTCCCCGGCACATCCCAAGCGGCTGCTCCCTCGGTCCCCATCCTGCTCCTCCAAACGCATCCTCCGGGCACAACCCAGCTCCTCGGCGTTGGGGAGCGGGATGCTCGCCAGCCGTCGGCACGGCACGAGCCACCACCCCCCCCCCGGCCCAGTGCGGCGCCCCGCTAACCCCCGCCTGCCGCTCTCCCCTTCCCTCCCGGCAGAGACGGTGCGAGCCATGACCCACGTCATCAACCAGGGGATGGCCATGTACTGGGGGACCTCGCGCTGGAGCTCCATGGAGATCATGGTAGGGGCCCGGGGGGCCGGGGACGGCCACGGCGGAGCAGCCCTGCTGCCGCCGGTGACGCTGATTTAATTAGACAGCAGCTGTCGGGAGCCAAGCGCTTGCAGATGCGCTGGAGCCTTAATTATTTTCTGGGGCAGCTCTCAGGGCTCGGCCGGGGGCTTGGGGGGGGGTCAGTGGGGGGCCCGGAGGGGGGCGGCGGGGCACTGAGGGTCCTGGCTCTTCGGCAGGAGGCGTATTCGGTGGCCCGGCAGTTCAACCTGATCCCGCCGATCTGCGAGCAGGCCGAGTACCACATGTTCCAGCGGGAGAAGGTGGAGGTGCAGCTGCCCGAGCTCTTCCACAAGATAGGTATGGCGGCGGCAGTCCCCTCCCAGCCCCCCCAAAAGCCCAGCGCTGCGGTCAGCGGGACACAACCTGTGTCCCCAGGGACGTCCAGCCACGGTGTCCAGGGAGCCTGGGGGGCGGCAGTGTCACCCCCTGCTCTACTCTGTCCCCAGGTGTCGGAGCCATGACCTGGTCCCCACTGGCCTGCGGCATCGTCTCGGGGAAATACGACGGTGGGATCCCCCCCTACTCCCGCGCCTCGCTGAAGGTGAGCCCAGCTGGGGAGGGGGGTCGCAGCAGGATGGGGGGCGTGGGAGAGTCACAAGGTCCCCACGGGAGCAAGAGATCCAGGAGCCACGACCTGGGGAGTGTGGGGATGCACAAGGTCCCAGTAAATGCCAATCCCACCGTGACACCCCATCCGAGCCCCCTCCCGCCCCCCAGGGGTACCAGTGGCTGAAGGACAAGATCCTGAGCGAGGAGGGCCGGCGGCAGCAGGCGAAGCTGAAGGAGCTGCAGGCCATCGCCGAGCGCCTGGGCTGCACCCTGCCCCAGCTCGCCATCGGTAAGGAGCTGGGGGGGACCGGGGGGACGCGCGTGGGACGCCGGGGGCAGCCGGGCCGCGCTCAGGCTCTGCTC